>NC_058133.1:493718695-493735132 GCF_016433145.1 Gracilinanus agilis | reverse complement strand
TTTAATATATTACATATATTATATATTTAATATATTACATATTTTTAAACTATAGGGTTTTTTTTAAACTATATTCATGGAACTATAGCTGTTAAGCTAGAAGAACCCTCAGAGCCATCTATTCCAACCACCTCATTTACAAAGATGGTAGCTGAGGCCAACACGGTTCAATACCCTAAGATCATCATTGCGGAGCCAGAAGGGACCATCTAATCTAACCTTCTTCTTTACCAGAGGGGGAAGCTGAGGCACAGAGACATTAAGTAACTTAAGAAACCAGGCTGCATAGCTAGTAAATATTAAAGGCAGGAATTGAACCATGACTCTCTGGGCTCCAAGGCCAGCATCCCTATCTATACCTCCAGGCTGCCCAACCAGAGTTGTTGGAGGATGCCATGTGGCCAGTTCCACAGGATATTCTCAGTTTGAGAGGTCCCTAGGGAAGAAGGGCTTTAGAACTGAAAAGAATGAACAGCTAAAGGTGGATTCCAGCAGGGGAGGAGAAGGGAGGTGGGGGTGGGGACTTGCCTTCTACCCTTAAAATTATATTTCATAGTTAGGTGGTACAGTGGATAGAGTGCCAGGGTTGGAGTCAGGAAGATTCGTCTTCCTGGGTTCAGATTTAGCCTCAGCTGTGTGACCCTGAGCAAGTCACTTCACTCTGTTTGCTTCAGTTTCCTCATCTGTAAAATGAGTTGGAGAAGGAAATGGCCAACATCTCCAGTGCCAAGAAAACCCCAAATGGACTCAGGAAGAGTTGGATGTGACTGAAATGCCTGAACAAAAGCTGATTGCCTGCTCTGTCCATCCATAAAGGCAGTTAGGACCCTCCAGATTAAAGGAGTTGGCACAGGAGGATTTCAGGAGGCCAGCAAGCCTATAGGCTTCCCCAGAGGCCCTTTTCTGTATATTCCTAATGAGATCTTAGCTCAGGTTCTCCCCTGCACTCAGAGAAACTCCCCATGGACTACCGGCCCTCTGAGACTTCCTAGGGACCCCGGAGCCCTCCTCCTTCAATTTGTCTGTTGGGTGCCCTGATCCTTTCTGAGACAGGGTGGAATATAGCAGAAGGAGCTGCAGCCTGGGAGTTAGCAAGGCTGGGTCCTACCTTAGCCTCACCCAGCCTTCCTCTGCCTCAGTGATTAGAAGGGGTTGGAGGGCAGGAGGGATGCTCTCCACGGTGCCTCCCAGCTTAGATATCTTGTGCTTCTCAGATCAGATCTCTCCCATTGCTTCCTCCAATGGTGTGTCTTAGGATGTCCAGTCAGTGGCTCTGAGTCAGGCCTTCTCCCTCCCCATTCATCCCCATTCATTTGGCCTGGCCCAAGGTTGTCCTTTAATGATTGCTTATTGATTGATTTATTGGAGGGAAGAGAAGGCGCATCAGGAGCCAAAGCACTATCACCACCATCACCATCATCAATAATAAGCATCTATCAAGCACCTACTGTGTGCCAGGCACTGTGCTAAACACTGAAGATACAAAGAAAAGCCAAACCTCTCCTGGTTTCCCTTTCTTCCTGTCATGTCCTTGCCTGGCTCATCTGCCCCT
This sequence comes from Gracilinanus agilis, assembly GCF_016433145.1. Taxonomy (NCBI): domain Eukaryota; kingdom Metazoa; phylum Chordata; class Mammalia; order Didelphimorphia; family Didelphidae; genus Gracilinanus; species Gracilinanus agilis. Next base: position 493,733,580 of record NC_058133.1, on the reverse strand, counting down.
GCAGTCTGATATTTGGTTTTAATGTTTTATAAATTATTGATTTTGTTGTTTTGACATCACCAAATTTCCTGTGTCCCATCCCCCTTTCCTTCCCACAAAACCATCCTTTATAACAATTTTTAAAAAAAAAAACCCTCACCTTCTGTCTTGGAGTCAATACTGTGAATTGGTTCCAAGGCAGAAGAGTAGTAAGGGTAGGCAAAGGGGGTCAAGTGACTTGCCCAGGGTCACACAGCTAGGAAGCGTCTGAGGCCGGATTTGAACCTAGGACCTCCCGTCTCTAGGCCTGGCTCTTCATCCACTGAGCCACTCAGCTGCCCCCTATAACAATTTTTTAAAACAGAAAAACCCAGCACCACAGTCTGCCATGTCTATAACCCTCCACCTCCACTGAGAAATTGGATGGGGGAACAGCAGGGCATACCTTCTCATTGCTCTTCTTTGGGGCCAAGCTAGGTCATTATAACTGCACAGTGGGGCAGTTTGATTTCTCAGTGGTTAGAGAGCTAAACCTGAAGATAGGAGGTCCTGGGTTCAGATCTGGCCTCAGATACTTCCTAGCTGTATGACTCTGAGCAAGTCACTTAACCCCAGTTGCCTAGCCCTTATAGCTCTTCTGTTTTGGAACAGATACCTAGTATCAATTCCAAGACAGAAGATAAGGGTTTTTCTTAATAACTAGAAGCATTTAGTTTTGTTGTCTTGTGGTTCTTTTAGTTCCTCCAAATTGTTTCCAGCATTACGTTCATTATTTTCCAGGTTCTAACACCTTGTTGCGCCCTCAGGATGCCTGAGCCTTGTCATCCAACCTGTATCTGAAACCTCTTACAGATCTTGTTTCCCCAATTAGGCTGAGAGTTCCCTATGAGCAGAACTGTCTTCTCCTAGATATATCAGTGTCTGATACATAGGAAGAGCTTAATAAACGCTCTTCACCCATCCACCCATCCATCCATCTATCCATCTATCCATCTATCCATCTATCCATCCATCCATCCATCCATCCATCCATCCATCCATCCATCCATCCATCCATCTATCCATCCATTCATCCATCCATCCATCCATCCATCCATCCATCCATCCATCCATCCATCTATCCATCTATCCATCCACTTTGCCCTGCATCGGTCTATAGCAGTGTTAGTACTTATTCCTTGTATAAGTGTTAGTTCCCAAGGAGTGAAATTGGTAGAATTGGTCCTTTTGGAAGTTAGGAGACCTGCGTTCTCATCCTGGTATCAAAGTGGGAGGTAGCCCTTCTCCTTGCTAAGGTTTTCCCTCCTGTTTTTGCTTTTTGCAGGCCTTAAAGCTCTGTATAAATACTGGCTATTGTTATTCCAGCAATTTCATTGGCAATAGGAATGCCCCTAAATAGCAGAGACTGGCATCATCTCTGGATCTATTGACTTAGAGAGTGGTCTGGGAGAGATGAGAAGTTGTGACTTCCCCAGGGTCACACAACCTACATGTGCCAGAGGTAGGATTTGAACCTAGGTTTTCCTGGCTTCAAGGTCAGCTCTCAATACTCTGTCATGCTGCCTCTCTCATAGGACAGAGACAATTCTACATGTGCTGGGCCAGCTGGTTGAAGCCTGTTCCAGAAGGCTCTGGACAACGCAGTGGGTGGTAGATGCCCAGTGTCTGTGTTTTTAGTGTGGAGATGGTAGCAAAGTTGCTAAAATGTGCCCCTAATGCAGAGTCTCTGTTACAGGACAGTTTGTACACCCTCCTGTTCCTTTTCCTCCTCCTCCTCTTCCTCCTTCCTCCTTCCTCAGAGATGTCCTTGACTATTGCACCATCCATACCCCTCATACCCAATGAGTTGCAATGTCCTGTTGATTCCACTTCTCAGTATTCTCACTTCCCTAGGGACCGTGAGCTTGGTCCAAGACCTTATCACCTCTCTCCAGGACTGTTATATTAGGCTTTTGACTGGTCTCCCTAACTTAAGTCTCTCTCCTCTCCAATCCAACCTTTACAAAGCTCCCCAAATCACCTTCCTCAGGCTAACAAAAAGGGAAGGAAGGAGGGAATGAGAGGAGTGAGTACATTCAGTACAAAGACAGAGAGAGGAGAAGGAACAGATGGATTTAGGGCCATGGTGGTGAACCTGTGTCACGAGTCCCAGAAGGGGCACTCAGAGCCCTTTTTGTGGGCACTTGCACTATGGCCCCAGCACATAGTTCACCAGACCTATGAAAGCCAGAGGGACACAGTGCCAGGCTGCCCACCTGATTTAGAGTATGGTTGGGTCTGTGACTGAAGGGTAGGTACAGAAAAGCCGACCCAGGAATGATAGACTCATAGGGTATAGAGCAAGAAGAGATCAGTCAGCTGCTCTGGGGGTTCTTTTGGTGTGTCATGATAGCTTAGATAGCTCTGAGCCCCTTCTCAGAATACTCTTTACAGAATTGAAGGAAATGCTTGTGTTCATTTAGAAGTTATTTGAAAATAATGAATGAAATGAAATGAAAAAATGAAAATAAAGAAGTAATTTCTTTCCCATCTAAGTTCATGGACTCCCCCCAAGTTCTCAGAAAGAGGAGATTCTTTCTTAAGACACTGGCATCTCTCCTCTCCCCCTACCTTCTTTGCCACTTGAGGGGTCCATGGACTTCAGATTGAGGAACCCCTGATCTAGTCCAATGTTAGTTGAAAAGTAGGAGGAGACAGTTTCCCACTTGATAAAGCCCTTTGAAGATGTTGATACAGAGGGAGAAGGGACACTAGCCAATGGCCTCCCTTCCCAAAGCATCTCTGGGAAAAGGCTTAGAATTCTTGCCCTCTGGCTGCAGCCCACACTTCCCCCTCCTGTTCCTCCATTCCTCAATGGAATATTCCATCTGGAATGGAAGCTCCAGATGGTTTCTCTGGTGTAAAGGAAGGGGAAAGGTGAGTTGAGGGCCCCAAGCCATGCTTCCTCCCTCCCAGAAATGCCCTGAGATGGTTTCATGGTTGAATCATGCTTTACTTTCCTGGTGCCTCCTCTAGACTATTTCTCCCTGCTCCACCCCCCTCCCCATCTTCTTGCATTCTTCCTCCTCTTTCCTCCTCTGTGGGTCATTTGTTGCCTTTGCTCTAATCCACCTCCCCCAGCCCTCCTCATTGCCTTTCCTTCCCTGTCCTATCTGCTTATTCAAGTTCTCCTCATCCTTTCAGGTTTGGTTTGAGTTCCAACTGCTCCTCTGTTCACTCCAGTCCAGACTGATCTCCCTCTTCTCTGAAATTGGGAATACTTAAGCTTTACATCTAATTTATATACTGTTGCCTCCCTCTATTGGGGGGGGAGAGAAAGCACTGGTCTTTCAGTCAGAAGATTTGGGTTCAAGTCCCAGATTACCAGTTATACAACCTAAACAAATCACTTAACACCTCCGAACCTCAGTTTTCTTATCCTCAAAATGGGAATGGTCCTGTGTACTTTGCCTGCTTCATCATTGTGCTATAAGGAATAATGAACTGCTTGATTTCTATAAGAACTGGAAAAACCTCCATGAACTGATGCAAAGTGAAATAATCAGAACCAGGAGAACATTATACACAGTTAACTGAAACACTGTGAGATAATCAGATGTAATAGACTTTGCTACTAATAGCAATGCAATGATCCAGGACAATCCTGAGAGGCTTATGAGAAAGAATGTTATCCACATCAAAAGAAAGAACTGTGGGAGTAGAAATGCAGAAGAAAATACATGATTTATCACTTGTTTGTATGGTATGTGATTTGGGGTTTTAGTTTTAAAGGATTGCTCTTTTACAAAAATGAATAATATGGAAATGAGTTTGAATGATTTTATATATATATGTATGTATGTATGTATAAACCAGTGGAATTGTTTGTCAACTCTGGGGGAGGAGGGAATGAGAGGAGGGAGAAAACATGAATCATGTAACCATGGAAAATTTTAAAAAGAAATTAGATAAGTCATAGAAATATAGTTATTAGCCAATCCATGTATCTCCTTTACATGATCCTTGACATTTCTTAGAGAGTTACTTGCATTTAAAGTAATTTTTGTATTTCAAATTCCATTTTCTCTTTAACCTCCATTGTATTATCAAAGAAATGTTCCTTAAAAGTATTGGCCCCAAAAGTTAAAAAATAAAATAAAATAAAATATACCCATTGGTTCCAGGGCCAACAAAACTATGCAGTATGAATCCAAATCATTCAATCACTGCAAAGGATTCTTTATTCCCTCTGCAGGGGCCCTTGCTATGTTGCCATGATTATGGTTCTGTAGTTGTTTCCCACCTGTGCCTTGTGTGGATCTCAGTTTTCTTCTATGTAAAAAGATCATAGGGTCAGAGTGGCTGGCTGGCTCAATGGATAGAAAGCCAGGAATCTAGGAGGTCCTCAGTTCAAATGTGGCCTCAGACACTTTTTAGGTGTGTGATCCTAGGCAAGTCACTTAACCCTAATTGTCTACTCCTTACCATTCTTCTGCCTGAGTATTGATTCTAAGACAGAAGGTAAGGTACCATGTATATAGTTCTCTTTCCCCTCCAACCCATTCACCCCAGAAAGTTTATTGGGGGTGAAAGGCAGTAAATAGTAGGGAGAGAAATGATGGCTATGTTCTCGGACCCCACCCCAGCTCAGCTGATCAGAAGGAAAGAGGAGAGTAACTAAAATGAATCTTAGAAATGCAGACTTGGGTTCTAGTCTCACCTCTGCCTCATTCACTTAGCCATGTGCCCTTGGGCAAGTCAACCTCAGTTTTCTCACCTGTAAAATGGGGCCAATAATAGCATCTGTTTCCACAGGGTTGGAGCAAATGAGATAATGAATGCAAAATGCTTTGTATATGTATATAATGTGGTATATAGTGGCACTATAGATGTGTGAGCAAGTACTATTATAATTCATCTCTTTCTGGCCTTTCTGGGACTTCTGTTAGAAATGGGCCTGGGACAAATCACTCTTCTGCTCTTATTCTTTTAGAGCTGATGCTCTTCAGACTATTATTAATGTAATTTCTTTACTTCTCAAGACCTCAGTTTCTCCCTGGAAAGGGTGCTATCTGTACGACCCACCTCTCCGGTTTATTTGCAGGAAAGTGTTTGGCAAACCTTTGTGCCCCTGAAATAGAAGTTTTACTTATTCTCTCTGGAATAGCCATAGAGGCTGGACCACATAGAAGGAAAAGGCCCCCCGAGATGTTGTTTTCTTGTTTTTTTTCTCTTATTTATTTGGTTTTGACTTTTTTTATTAGAGCCTATAATTTTTTCTGTGTAGGGAAAGTCTTGGTAAAGAATTTAAGGGCGCAACTTAAATATTTTCAGCAATTGTCTGGGGCACTGAAAAATTCAGCGACCTTCCCAGGATCCCACAGTCAATGTGCCTAAGGAAGGAACATGAATTGAATATTGAATCCAGGTTTTCTGTACTCTGAAGTCAACTCTCTCTGTGTCTCTCTTTCTGTCCTCCTCTCTCCCCTTCTCCCTCCCTCCTCTCTCTCTCTCTCTCTCTCTCTCTCTCTCTCTCACTTTCTCTCTCTCTTTCTCTCTCTCTCTCTTTCTCTCTCTCTCTCACTTTCTCTCTCTCTCTCTCTCTCTCTTTCTCCTTCTCTTCCCCCCCCCCCCAATCTCCCCACCTCCTCTCTGGTATCATCCTCCTTCCCCAAAGATACAGTGTTGACTGAGTGCCCTGGATACCCATCCTCTCCGTGATCCCATCTTTCCCTGGGGCAGGAGTCTCTGAGCTCCTAGCAGCCTGAGCCATGGCCTGGTTCCAATTTCCTTCTAGGAGGGAGAAACTTCAGGCCAAGCAGTGCCTGGTTGAGTTGGTGTCATGGCCGGCCTCCTTCACTCCCACACCAGCTCAGCTGCCCCTTCCCCCTTCTCCCTGGACATTTTTATATTCAACATTGCTGAGTAATTGAGCCCCAGGAACAAGTTACAGCCATAAATTATGTACTGCTTTCTTTGTTTCTAGCCTGGTCTTGGGGTCTAGCTTCAGTCCATTCCTCCTCTCCTCCTCCCCTCCTCACCCAGCTCTATCTTGAAGTCCTGTTTCTTTACTCTGCCTTCCCCTTGCCCTTTATATTATAAGATCTTAGATTAGAACTGGAGGGAAACCCAGAGACCATCTAGGCCAAACATCTCATTTTACAAAGAAGGAAACTGAGCCTGGGAGAGTTTATAGGATCATAGCTTTGGATTTGGGGAGGGATTTCAGGGAACATTTCTATCGTACTTTACATGAGAGGAAACTGAGGCATAGCTGATGATTTATCTAAGACCACCCAAGATCATCAAATCAGAGCTGGAAGGGACCCAAGAAGTCCTTCAGCCCAACTCTCATTTTAGAGGGGAGGAAACACAGGTCCCACAATCACATAGGTCATTTCAGAATCAGAATTCAAACCCAGATCTTCCCAATCCAAATCTAGCAATCTTGCTACTTTGTTGTACAGGGTTCACTTTTGTTTTCTGTAGACGGTGGTTGGGTCCAGGATGGGGGAGGCTCCCTCTATGATTCATAGAGTTTTCTTCTACTCTCTGGTAAGGAGAGGAGGTTGACTATCCTTGGTGGATATTTTCCTTTACTGGGTATAAATGTCAATAAGATTTTGTAGGGGGGGGTTTTGCCCTGCTACACCTTGTGAAATCTTCCCTTTATCTGAACTCTGTGCCATTCCTCTGAAATATTTCCAAATAAGTGACTTTGGAGGGCTGGGGAAATTTTAAAAAGAAATTTCAGAGGTCAGACCCTCCATCTGTCTCTCCTGCTCTCCTTATCCATCTTGGGGCCACCTTTCTGCTTTTGCCTCCCTGGATTCATCCATCTGCCTCCTTCCTCTTTGACAGCTGGCTCTTTTTCTTGTGCAGATACAGAGTTGGAAGTACTTCTAGTCGATCCCAACAATATATTGACTATCATCCTTGACAAGTGTTTGTCCAGTCTTTCCTTGGATATCCCTAGTGAGATGCCCCCTCAGCTACTTTCCCAGGCAGCCCATTTCGTTTTGTGGGAATCTCTGACTCTTGGGAAAGCCTTCGTGACATCGGTCTTCAAATTGCCTCTTATATTTACTGATTGGACTAATCCCGTGACCACATGAAGGGTTCTCCTGGTATTTGAAGGCAGCTGTACTCACATTCCCCCACAATCTTCTCCTCTCCAGGCTAAATATTCCTAGTTCCTTCAACTGACCCTCATGTAGCCTGACCTAAAGGTTTTTCACAGCATCCTGCTCACACTCTTTTGGACCTTCTCTGGTATATCAATGCCCTTCCTAAAATGGGGCTGTCAGAGGACAGATCACAGTGGCATTGCTACCACCATCCTTCTACTAGACACCTGGCTACTACCACATTGACTGATCTGGCTCTCCCAGCCAGCACACTCTTCATTCATATTAAATTTGCAAGTGGTCACCAATACCCCCAGATCATTTTCAGATGAACTGTTCTCTGGCTCCATTGTGAAGCAGGAATAATAATTACCTCCCCCCCCCCATGCCTAGCTCTGAGGCATCTAAAGGATGTGCAAAAAACCCTTGGAGGAGATAATGTGTCAAAAAAGATAATAGGAGGATTATTCATCTTTCCAGACAGATAGCTCAGAGCCTGTCTCTAGGGGTTGGGGTCGCTTCTCCTCAGTAGCTCTCCTGGTTTATTCCTTCCCTTGGGAGCTTGATACATTAAGTAGGGAGAAGGCAAGGATGGGGGCCAAAGGGCTTAGGTGAAATCCTTCCATCTCCTTGTCTCCATCTGGCAATCAGGCAGAAACCTCATCCCTTGCCTCAGAGAACAGATTGGGGGGAGTGGCTCCATTGGCCAGCAGGGCTTATGCCCGCTGGAGAGAAACTCTCTGCTTGTCACAGAACTTTTAGGATGTTCTGGCAGGGAGAGACTGTCCCATGTTTTACAGAAGAAGAAAATGATGTCCAGAGATGGGCAATGATTTAATAAAGAGGCAGCCAGATAGTACAGGGATAGATTTGAAGCAGGAAGCCCTGGGTTCAAATTATGCCTCAGACATTGACTCAGACATGTGACCCTGGGTAAATCCCTTGACATGTCAGCCTCAGCTTTCTCGTCTGTAAAATGGGGAAGATAATAGCACTTACCTCCCAGGATCAAATGAGATAACATATGAAAAGTGCCTTCCATACTGTATATGACATATGTATATGTGTATATAGCATGTGTGTACATACATATACATACTAAGATGCATATATAATATGTATATAGTGTGTGAATATATATATATTTCTATATATTATTAGGGATACCCATAGAGACTGAGCCTTTGATCTCATTGATATAGGAAACTGACTGATGAGGAAATTAATACTCTAAAAGCAGCTGGTGGGACAGTGCCTAGAGCACCAGGCTTGGAGGCAGGAGGACTTGAGTTCAGGTCCAGCCTGACATTTCCTAGTTGTGTGACCCTGGGCAAGTCACTTCACCCTATTGGCCTCAGTTTCCTCCTCTGTCAAATGAACTGGAGAAGGAAATGGCAAACTAGCTGTGTGACCCTGAGCAAGTCACTTAGCCCTGTTTGCCTCAGTTTCCTCATTTGTCAAATGCCCTGGAAAAGGAAATGGTAAACCACACCAGTATCTCTGCCCAAAAAAGCCTCCATGGGGTCACAAAGAGTTAGATGCAAATAAAGCAACTGAGTAATGACAATCAAAGCATTTCCTGGGCGTTGAGAGGTTAAGGGACTTGCCCAAGGTCCCAAATCAGTGTGTGGCAAAGGTTGGACTTGCACCCAGATCTTGCTCACTGCCAGGTGAGCTCCCAGCTCCTATAGAACTCTGCTGCCTATCACGATGACATCCGGTCATGTAAAGCCCTTCACATTATCTTCGATGATCCTAACAACAACCTGTGAACTTGCGTGTCTTTTATTATAACTATTTGGGGGATGTAGAGCCTAAGGCTGAGAACGGCAGATCCACCGTGAGTAGCTTCAGATCTGGACTTTACCCAGAATTAAGTGGACGGTACATTCGGTGTCATAGATGATTGTTAGATTTAGCATCCAAAAGCCCAGACAAAAATCTTGCCTCTCTACTCCAGGATATCATAGGAAGAGGCTGAATTTGTCTTCGGGGGACATGGGTTCGAATCCCAGCTCAGCCACTTTACTACGTGTGTGTGACCTAGGACCAGTCACTCCCTGTCCCGGGGGCCTCGGTCTTCTCATCAATATTAAATGGGTTGGACTCTGGGGCCCCCAGGGTCCCTTCTGGCTCTAGACCTAAGACCCTTTTTAGTTCTCATTCCAAGTCCAAGTTGGTCTCTCAGCTGCCTCAGGTTGAGGCAATCTGGAGCCATACAAATGAGGTTTTTGTTTTTCCTAAGTCAAAGGGAGCTTCCTGCCCTCACACCTGGGAACGAGGCATCCTCCATCAGTGCCAGCCTTATCCCTGCCTCCACTGGCAGGCTCAGGCTCAGAGCTCTTGTGTCTGTGGCCCGATAAGACCTTGGCCAGCTCCCTGCTGCTCGGTGCCCGGTGCCCTTGCCTGCTCATGCCAGCTGCTGGGCTGCTGGCCTTCTCCAGAAGCAGCTCCAACTGGTTCTGGCTGTTCTGGCTCCTCTGGTCAGAGGCAAGCTCTGCTCAAAGCCCTCCCTGGGCAGCGGAGAAAGAACTCGCGGTTCTAAGGTCCAGGGAAGCATCACGGGTCAGGGGTGTGGGGAGACCCCGGGGAGATGCTTCACACCTCAGGCCGCCAGCTAGAGCACTGGGTCAAGTCAGGAGGTTCTGGGTTCAAACCAAGCTAAACCATTTTCTGGCTGGGTGACCCTGAGTAAGTCACTTTATCTCTGTCTGTCTCCGTTTCCTCAAATGTAATAAGAGCACCCGAGCTGCGAAGATCCAGTGAGATAACACTTGTAAAGCGCTTAGCAGTGCCTGTACATAGTAGGTATTTCTCTCCTTAGAACACAATGGGAGCAGGATGGAACTCCTGGGATCCCAGGCAATAAATGTTTTAATTAGCACCTACTGAGTGCCGAAGGACTCACTATCAGCATCTCCACCAAAACAGAAAACATTTCTCGGGTGTTTTCCAGAGGGTACCACTCTGACGGCAGAGTGGTTCAGTGGAAAGAGCTCCCATTCTAGAGTCAGAGGACATGGGTTCAAATCCCACCTCCGATTCTGGAAACCTGTGTGACCCCAGGCAAGTCACTTAACAAGCCTGGGCTTCCATTCCCTCACCTGTAGAATGAAGGTGTTGGACCATTTGGGCTCCTCAGTCTCATCCAGTTCTAGATTTATGATCTACCAAATCCCTTTGTCTCCTGAGGCCTCAGTTTCCTCAGCTAGACGACCCCCTGAGGCCCTTGCCCGCTCTGTGTTAATGACCCTTTGACCACCAGGCTGCTTCTGCTCAGGTAGGGGGAGACAAGCAAAGGAGGAGCAAGGATGCTGGAGGGCTGGGGAGATGGAAGGAAGCTCCACTTAGGAGGCAGCTTCCCAATTTAATAATTCTTTTTTTTTTAATTTTAATTTTATAGGCAATGGGGGTCAAGTGACTTGCCCAGGGTCACACAGCTGGGAAGTGTCTGAGGCTAGATTTGAACCCAGGACCTGGCTCTCAATCTACCGAGCTACCCAGCTGCCCCCCAGTTTAATAATTCTTGCTCCTTGGGTGCTAAGCTACCTGCTGTTGAGGTGCAGGTGGGATGGCTCAGTACTCTCTGGATATCCTTGCCCACAGCCCCCTGTCCAGATTCCAATTTTGGTTTATGGGGCATCTTTAAGATTTGCCTCTCAGGGAGGAGGGAGGAAGGGGCTCCCCTTAAGGCCCAGAACAGCATGGAGGATGCTGGATTGTAGATTCAGAACTGGAAGGGACCTGAAGGACCATCTAAGTAACAACTTTATTTTTTAAAGGAGGAAACATAGGCTCAAGGAATGTGACCCAGCCAAGGTAACAGTGGTAGTGAGCATCAGAGGCAGTATTTGAACCCAGACCAGTTTCCTTCCTTTCTATTTTTTTCTTTCTTTCCTTTTCCCCATACTTTCTGTCCTAGTAACAACTCTAAGACAGAAGAGTGGCATGGGTTAGGCAAATGAGGTTAAGTGACTTGCCCAGGGTAACACAGCTAGGAAGTCTAAGCACAGATTGAAGCCCAGGGTCCTGACTCCAGGCCTGGTGCTCTGACCACTGAACCACCTGGCTGCATGCCAGTTTTCTTTGCAAGGTACCACAACGAGGGTCCCTCAAAAGGCTAGAAGAAATCTGTGTCCGAGACACTTGCTAGTCAGAGGGGAGAGATGATGTCACTGAGGACAGACTTGGTGAGTGCATGTGTTGGGAATGGCGAGGCGATAAAGGGAAATGTCTGGACGCTAACACAGACAGCCCCCCCTAAGCCCCCTGAATTTATCTTTTTATCTGTCTCCTTGGATGTTACCCCTCCAGGACCTTCACCCGAGAGAGACCCTGGAGAGTCATCTCGTCCAGTCCCCCTCGTTTGGCAGATGAGGAAACTGAGGTCCAAGGTAGTTAAATGGTTAGCTCTCGGCCACATAAATGGTCCAGCCCAAGTGAGAGAACTTGAATTCGAACCCGTCCCCCGCCAACTCCAAACCCAGCTACTATTCCCTCACACCCTGCCCCTCCTGGAGCTGGGCTTCGAGGAGAGTGGCCGGGAGGGCTCCAGAGACTCACCAAACCGCCCACATCGCTCCACTCTCGGTGCCGCCTCCTTTATCCTGTTCTCTCAGCCTCCGGCTCCTAGAGGAGTCCTCTGGACACACCGTCTCCTCCCTGACCCCGAGCTTGCTCTCCCTGCTCTGCCTCCCCGATGTCTCCTTCCGGAGCTTCCTTCCTCATCCCCACGGCAAAGCCAAGCCATGCTGTGCAGCCCGGACTCAGATGTGGCCTCGAGAGTTGCCTCTGAAAACTCTGACCAGAAGAGCTCTGAGTTTTATTGTTCATTTGGGATGGAGTCGTGGGAGGGGACCCTTCCTCCCTCCTTTCTCCCCCTCCCCACTCTTTTCTCTCCTTTTCTTCTTCCCCTCTCACTCTTGTCTCTCCATCAGACCTGCAGAGATTCCCTGGCCACCAGGGTCAAGTAGGGAGTGAGGGAGACTCTCTTCTTGGATATTCTGGAGGCAGGGGCCAGTCCCCAGGGGCTGGAGGTCTGTGGGGTTTTCCTTCCCCTTTTGAACCCATTCCCCAAGCTGTGCTCTGAAGCTTCTTGCAAAACTAAATTGAAGGGGGCAGCTGGGTAGCTCAGTGGATGGAGAGTCAGGCCTAGAGATGGAAGGTCCTGGGTTCAAATCTGACCTCAGACACTTCCCAGCTGGGTGACCCTGGGCAAGTCACTTGACCCCCATTGCCCACCCTGACCACTCTTCCACCTAGGAGCCAATACACAGAAGTAAAGTTTTTAAAAAAAAACTAAATTGAAGCAGACAGCCAAGTGGCTCAGTGGATTGAGAGCTATGCCTAGAGATGGGATGGCCTGGGTTCAAATCTGACCTCAAACACTTTCTAGCTGTATGACATTGGACAAGTCCCTTAACCCCCATTGTCTAGCCCTGATGACTCTTCTGCCTTAGAACCAATACACAGTATTAATTCTAAGATTAAAAGTAACCGTTTAACAGAAGTAAAACAACTGCTTGAACACACGGGCTGTTGGGGATATTACTGGGGATGCAGACACTAAACGATCACTCTAGTCCAACTATCAATAATATGGAATTAGGTCTTGATCAATGATACATGTAAAACCCAGTGGAATTGTGCATCAGCTAAGGGGAGTTAGGGAGGTTTGGGGGAGAGAGAAAGAACAGGAAATATGTAACTAGGGGAAAATATTCTAAATAAATAAATGAAAGTAACAGTTTTTAAAAAAGAGACTAAATTGAGGGGATCAGGGAGGTTGGTCTTCTCTGGCGTGTTGTGTGCCCAGAGTAGGGCCTGATTTCCCAGAGTTCTCTCCCTCCTTCTTCTCTGTGGATTCCTCCCTCCTCCCCTTCTTTCCCAGCCTCTTATTGCTGAGTAGCTCACTAGAGATGCTGGGAAGAGATCAGGAAGTCATCCTTGGCGATGAGGAGCCGCCGCCGCCACCGCTGGCTCCACGGTCCAACCTTTTCATTTCCTTCTGACAAGTCATATTCAGGAAGCTTAACGAGCCTTCAAGGCCCAGATGCCAGCCTGTCTGAGCCGAGTGGGGGATTCGATAAGGGAGGGGGCAGGGTGGAAGGCTTAACATGGAGCAGCAGTGACGACAACCGCTGGGCACCCGGTCTCAGATCGGCACCCACTCTCTTTCTCTTCCCAGATCTCCTGGGTCCTTGGCGGCAAAGTGGTTGGCAGTGCCATGCTGGCAAGGGCCTGGGCAGCAGCTGCTCCGAGCATCAGGCTCCTTAGAGTGTGCCTCGCTCTAAGCAGGAGCCTGTAGGAGAGACAGACAAACAGAAGAATCCTACTTTGGGGCTTTAGATTCACACAACCCTTTAAAAAATTGTCTGAAAGTGCTTTTATTGACATCTTTTCATTGCTATCCTTGTTCAGTCTTTTCAGGCAGCTGAAGCTTTGTGACCCTAGTTGTGATTTTCCTGGCAAAGATGCTGGAGCGGTTTGCCATTTCCTTCTTTAGCTTATTTGCAGATGAGGAAACTGAGGCAAACTGGGTAAAGTGACTTGCCCAGGGTCACAGAGCTAGTAAGTGTCCGAAGCTAGATTCGAATTCAGGAAGATGAGTCTGCCTGACTCTAGGCCTGGCATTCTATCCACTGTGCCATCTAGCTGCCCTGCATCACCTTTATTTTCCAGATTTATCCTCCTTTCTCCCATCTAATAAGTCCTCCGGTGTAACAAAGAAGAAAAAAGAAATTGGAGGTGGGGGGAGGGGGGACCAGTTCAGCAAAGCTAGCCAGGATGGCCGCTCTAACAGTGTATGGGCCGTTTCCTAGCCATAGCCCTCNCTGTTTCCTAGCCATAGCCCTCCACCTCTGCAGAAAGGGAGTTGCATGTTTTCCTCTTTTCTTTAGGAAAAGCTTGATCGCCAGTTACACAACATCCAGTGGGGGGGGGGGGTAATGTTTTATTGACATGCATTGGGGGCTTTTATGTTAGTGTCCCTCCCTGCCCCCACCTAGAACTATCCCTTATAACAAAGGGAACCAATTGAGCAAAATAAGCTGGCAAACTGCCCACCGGCCTCTCTTACCTGCCCACCACTTCCTAGCAAGGATCCCTGCCCTTTGGAGGCAAACAGAGCCGAGTCCGGGGAAAGCGCCTTCCTTTCTGCCCACTAAGAGGCTGTGCGTCTAGCCTTGTGGGTACGCAGACCCCCCACCCCTCTAGCTGCCTCGTTGGGGGATCCTAGACCTCAAGCCCGAAGGGACTTCAGAGCTCTTCTAGTCCAGATGCCTCGTTTTACAGCTGAGGAGACCGAGGACCAGGGAGCGGAGGGACTAGAGGAGGTGCAAATGAGCACATGGCACAGGCCGGGCCCCACAAGGGAAACTCTTGGTGGGTTCCACCTTGGAGCATATAGTACTGTGTCTTACAGAGAATCAGGGCCCAGGCACCAGCCACCTCCACTGAAGGGACCAGAGGATCTTAGTCTCCAAGCAGGGACCCCTCAGATAATCTAGTCCAAACCGTACATGCAACAGGAATACCCTCTCCTGACTCAGCCCCCACTAGAGGTAGCCCCTTGTACTCCCAGGCTTCTCTAACTGTTGGGAAGCATCTCCTTGTCCTGGTAGATGGATGGATGGATGGATGGATGGATGGATGGATGGATGGATGGATGGATATATGGATGGATGGATGGATGAATGGATGGATATATGGATGGATGGATGGATGGATGGATGGATGGATGGTTATATGGATGGATGGATGGATGGATGGATAGAGAGAGAGAGAGAGAGAGAGAGAGAG
>NC_058133.1:493707250-493718612 GCF_016433145.1 Gracilinanus agilis | reverse complement strand
AGGAAGGAAGGAAGGAAGGAAGGAAGGAAGGAAGGAAGGAAGGAAGGAAGGAAGGAAGGAAGGATTGATTTATTAAGTACTTGGCACTCTTCTAAGGCCTGGAGATACAGACACAAGCAAACAAGATGGCCCCACCCTCAAGTGACTTACATTCTAATGAGGGAAGACAGCATGTAAAGAGGAACTGAAAAGAGATGGGGAGGGCACCCTCTCTGGAGCAAGGCTGCTAGCAAGGAGCCAGAGAAATCTGGAGAGTAAGTGAAATGGGATGAAGTGGGCATGTCTGAGACCCTTCACAATATGGTGGTCTCACCTCCCTGTAACTTGTATCCACTGCTCCAAATCAGAGCCTGAACTAAGAGAGACACCTGGAACTTTGCCCTAGACCTGTGTTGGTGAACCTATGGCATGTGTGCTGGAGGTGGTGCTCCCTTTCCCCCCTCCACCACGTCTGGGGACATTTCTCACATGACCTGCCCCTCTGCCCAGCAGCCCAATGGGAGTGCTTCTTCCCTTCTTGTCTGGGGTAAGGGGGCAGCTCACATGTGGAGTGAGGGTACGGTTTGGGCACTCGGTCTTTAAAAGATTCATCATCACTGCTCTAGAGTGTTAAAAATTTAAACCCAATTAGCAGGTAGAAACAACTAAGCTTAGTGTCTAGTTAGCAAGAATTAGCAGCTAAAATAGGAAGGTACCAGATGGTGTACCTCCTCCCCCAGTGGTGGTCTCTATTTCATCCACTTCCTGGTATCCCAGGATATCACCCTCTCAGGCACCCACTGGACTCCAGGTCCTTGCCCAAAGCCTTGTATCTCAAAGTCCCAGATCTCCCCATGACAACTGAATTTGTCTTAAAAAGTTGGTTCAGGGCATGTTTTGCTTCAAATATGGCACCCAGGATGGAACATTGTGGTCCCAATGGGGGACTGAGCAGAGCAGACTCCCACAGGACAATCACTCCTCTCATTCTTTATGTAAACTTCTACCCAGAGTTGGCATGTAAATTGCTTAGTAAACCTTAAAGCGTTTTATCAATTCAGGCTCTTTTTATTGGCTCGGACTCCCCCATCCCACCTTTGTGCAGTTGAGTTTTCTAACCCAAATGGGGGCTGTCACGTTCGCCCCCATCAAATTTCTTTTTTTAATTGAATTTCTTTTTTTCACTTAATGTGTAGAAACCATTTCTGGCGATTGTTTTCTGATATTTTGCCATTCCGATTCTCTCCCTCCTTTCCTTCTCCAGTGCCCAAGGTGGTAAATAGTTTGCTATAGCGCCTTCATGCAGTAGCCCTCTCAGAGGGCATCTTTTTTAGATTTGGGCCACCCTCCTAGGCAGCATCGATCTCTTTGGCTCCTCATCCTGTCATCCGTGGTGTCCCCCCTGCCAGCTCAAGGTTATCCACAGAACTGCTAAGTGTGCCATCTGGACCTTCATCAAAGTTTCTACCCAACAGAAAACCTCGAGCAGAGCAGGACCAAGGACAGAGCCTCGGGGCAGCCTATGGCAACCTCCCTCCAGGTTGTCATAGAACCGCTCGCTAATGAACAACACACTTTGGGTCTGGTCAATGGTCCAGTTCTGGCTATAACTAACTGTACTATTACGTACGATTAGGCTGTTTGAGGGTTTCTGCTCACTCCTCTCCAGTCCCCCCCTTCCTCCTAGTCTGCTGGCCACCCCACGCAGAGCATTTGTTTCTGTAGACCTTCGGATTTGTCTACAACCAGGAGAGAACTTTTCTTCAACCCTCACCTTCTCTCTTAGAATCAATACTGCCTACTGGTTCCAAGGCAGAAGAGTAGTAAAGGCTAGGCAGTGGCATTTAAGTGACTTGCCCAGGGTCACACAGTTAGTATAGTGTTTTTCTTTTTTGAACCCTTACTTTCTGTCTTAGAAACAATTCTGAGACAGAAGGGCAAGGGCTAGGCAAATGGGTTAAGTGACTTGCTCAGGATCACACAGTGAGGAAGTATCTGATTTGAACCCAGGTCCTACCCGCTCAAGGACTGGCTCCCAATCCCTTGAGCCACCTCGCTGGCCCTGAGATGATTTATTATTTTTTTACACAAATAGACAGCCTCTGCTAACCCTTCCCCACCCCCAGCTGTCTTCATGACTGAATTGGCATTCGCTATCGACAAACATCTGGAAGGCAGCGCCGATGGCCAAAACCGAGTTGGCCACAACTAGGTCGCCTCTCCTGCTTGCTGGGGACGAGCCGCCCGGTGACCTGTAACCCAGTTCCAGGCTAGCCTTTGTCTGACACATGCTGAGAACATGTGTGGCAGGCAGGCTTGGCTCCCGAGCTGCTGAGCTCGAAATCAGGTCAGCTGGGAAAATTGGGAGAGAAAATCACCGGCCGGCTGTTTGCTTTGTCTGTCTGCCTCTCTCCTTTCTCCTCCGTGTCTCGGCCGAGGGTCTTTTCTTCAGAATTCTAGACCGTTCTTGGCTCCGCCATTCCTGGGTGGAAGGAAATTCAGACAGATGTGTGCCGGACACCTGGATGGGCTAGTGCAGACCAGTCCCCGGCCCGCGGTCCTTCTAGAAAGCCGTACGGCCTTATATAATAGCTACAGAACTGTTCGTACCCTTTGACCCAGTTATCCCGTAATAGGATTATCCCCTAAGGATGTTATTGGCAGGGAAAAAAGACCTAATTGTACCCAAATATTCCTAGCAACATTATTTAGGATAGCCGAAATCTGGAAACGAGCCAGGAGTCCAACAGACAGAGAATGGCTGAACCTTGTGCGGTAGACAAATTAAATAGGATACTATTGTGCCATCAGAAATGCCAAATATGAAGAATACAAAGAGACAGGGAGAGACAAAATAGAGAAGGACTAAAACCACATCTCCACCGACTACAATTATGTTAAAGAATAAAAATAGGGGCAGCTTGGTGGTTCAGTGGATAGAGAGCCAAGCTTAAAGAGGGGAGGTCCTAGGTTCAAATCTGGTCTCAGACTTAGCTGTATGACCCTGGGCAAGTCACTTTACCCCAACTGCCTACCCCTTCCTACTCAGTACTGATTCTAAGGCAGAGAATAAGGGTTAAAAATAATTAAAAAACCATATTGTGTTTTTATATTCTTATATAAAACATATATTAACATATAATGAAACATATATTCTTCTGGGTGGCCAGAAGAATAGAAGGAAGAGGGGAACTGGAGAGTAGTGAGCATAAGCTCTCAAACAACACTATAAAACTTCAAACAAAATTCATAGACTCAAGAGGTCAGAAAGGGGCATAGAAATTTAAAAATATATTATTTCTTATGGAAATAGGATTTGTGATAATATATGTATAACCCAGTGAAATTGCTTGTCAGCTCCAGGAGAGGGGAGGGAAGAGAGGGGGAGGGAGACAACAAGAATCATGTAACCTTGGGAAATTTTTTAAAAATTAAATTAAATTTTTAAAAAATTAAATTAAATTTTTTAAATAAAAAAATAAAAATTTAAAAATTAAATTTTAAAAATTTTAAAAATAGGCTTCATCTAGCTTTTTTTTACATTTTTTAAATGATTTCTTATTGTTTTAAGGGAAAGGAAGGGGGAATAAACATTAAGTGACTACTATGTGTCAGGTATATGTGCTTCACAATAAATATCATCTCATTTGATCTTCACAATAACCCTGGGAGGTAGGTGTTATTATAATATCCATTTTACTGATGAGGAAACTGAGGCTAATAGAGGTAAAGTGGCTCAGGATCACACAGCTTTGATGTGTCTGAAGCTAGATTTGAATCCACATCTGCCTGACCTCCATCCCAACCCTCTATCCACTGAACCACCTAGCTGTCTAAGTTAACATGATTCCATACTTCATTTTGGTCAAGTCAAGGCAGTGGAATCACAATAGCACTTGCCTTTTAGGGTTATTGGGGGGATCAAAGGATATAATATCTGTAAAGCCCTTGGCATAGTGCCTGGCACATAGTAGGCACTTTATAAATGCTAGCAATGATGACGACTATGACAACGATGACAACACCAACAAGCATTTATTAGGAGCCTACTGTGTGGCAGGAACTGTGTTCAATGACATTCGAGTGACTCAGTGGTCTTGTAGAGGGGGATCCCTCACCTAGCTGTGCCCGCCCATTCATGCCATGGCGCTCTTGTCTTTGCACCTGGACACTGGTCACAAAGGGCCCATCCCACATGACAAGGACCTGTGAGTGCCAGGAGGTTACCAGTGGGGCACAGGGCATCTCCATCGCCTTGTTCTCTAGGTGTATGCCCGGCTCATCTCCTTTTCATCTCTGACGAGACGCCGTCTGCTCTTCTCCCACCCAGTTCCTCACTGCTAGCAGCGTGGCACAGCTTCCTCGTGCCCACCCTTCATCTTGGCTTTGCCCTTTGGGTGACCAGAAACCTAGTCTCTTCAGAGACTCGGATATGCCGTGGCTCACAAATAGAAAGCATTTCCTGAGGAAAATGGATAATAAAAAGATGCGGCTTATTCAAGTTAATTTACATCAGTGACCTGGGATGTTGTCTGGGTGGGGATTCTTCCCCATCTAGGCAAGTCCAGCCATCACCTGGGATGCTTTGGGAGTTGCTTGAGGCTCTGAAAGGCTGGGACTTCCTAGCATCAGGGGTAGGATTTGAATCCTGGTCTTTTGAACTTCTAAATTCTGCATTCTATCCTCTATGCCACATTCTGGCTCTAAAGATAACTTAGTCTTTCATTTTCTTTTTAAAATCCTTATTTTATGTCTTAGTAACAACTCTTTTTTTGTTTAAACCCTTCTCTTCCATCTTAGAATCAATACTGTGTATTGGTTCCAAGGCAACAGGGTGGTAAGGACTAGGCAAATGGATTAAGTGACTTACCCAGGGTCACCCAGCTAGGAAGTGTCTGGGGTCAGATTTGAACCCAGGACCTCCCAGACCTGACTCCTTATCCACTGTGCCACCTATTTACCCCCCCCCAAGTTAATATAATCTTTTCTATTACAAACTTTAGAACTTATAGCTATTTACATTTTGTTGCCCTATTTCCATGTTTTTGTTGATGTCAGGTTTAAAGGAGAGTTTAGAAATGAAATAGCTTTCAGAGGCAGCAGTAGCTGAGCCCAACTGAATCCAGCGGCCTCGGTTTTTTACCAAGGAGGAAACTGAGACACGCAGCAGTTCAGTGACTGGTCAGAGGACACGCTTCTGGCCAATGTCTGAGGCAGGAACTGCCCGAGTCTTTGTGCTCAGTCCAGTGTCCCCCCCGCCTGTGCTGTGAGCAGGGCTAGCCTTGATGGCATCAAAGGAGACAGGACCGCAGGGGAAGCCAGCTTGGTCGGATGCTCTGTTCTTCACACTTAAAGAGGACCAGAACGACACCATGATGTCGGGGTCAGTGGACGTGTGAGAGCCTGGCTGATGGGACCCAGGGGAGCTCGGAAGACTCTGCCACCGGTCAGTCAGAAGAATCCAGGAGAGCGTCCGGGATGGAGACAGCTCTGGATCTGAGGATCTCCCGTTCCTTTGGAGCATCTGCCTTTCTGCTTGGCTTGGAGAGCACGGAGCCTTGGAAGAAGACAACCCCTGTGTTTAAATGCAGGAGTCACCCCTCGGTGCCGTGTGCTATGCTCCTTCCATCATATGTACCAGAGCTCATCCATACTTCTCTTCCTGGGCAACTCTTGTCCATGGCCTCCTACAGCCTTCCCACAGACGAGTACCCCAGTGACGGGGGTGAAAGGCTTCATCTAACTTTTTTTTTAACGTTCCATAGAAGAGGAGCAGCTGGGTGGCTTAGTGGATGGAGAGTCAGGCCTACAGATGGCAGATCCTAGGTTCAAATATGGCCTTAGACACTTTCTAGCTGGGAGACCCTGGGCAAGTCACTTAACCCCCATTGCCTGGCCCTTCCTGCTCTTCTGCCTTGGAACCAATATACTGTATTGATTCTAAGACGGAAGATAAGGGTTCAAAAAATATTCATGGGCCACAGCTCTCAGACTTGTCCATCTTGTTATCTTCTCACGCTCAACTACAAAAAGTCATTGAGTGTTGACTCAATCGAGTCCAACCAAATGGAGAAAACTGAGGTGACTGACTAGCTGCCCAAGTCATTAGTAGCAGGTCCAGGATTTGAACCCAAGGCACAATATCTCAGAATTGTAGAGTGGGAGGAACCTCAGAAGCCCTCCAGCCCTAGCTCCCTGCAAGGACTCCTCCTACATCCTCTGTGAGCAGAGATCATCCAACATTTGATTGAAGGCAGCCAGGGAGGGAGAAATCCCTTCTCTCCTGGGATAGCCCAATCCCCTTGTGGCTAGCTCTAATGACTAGGGAGCGTTCCCTTACCTCAACCTTAAATCTACCTCTCTGCAAATTCCTTCCATTGCTCCTATTGCCTAGGATCATCATGTTAGAGCTAGAAAGGAGATTAGTTGTCATGAAGTCCAAGAGTCATCCTCAGACCAAGGGCAATCCGTGTTTCCCTTCAAATGCTTGAAGAAAACTATTGCATTCCTTCTCCTGAGCCCCAGGAACCATGACCTTTCACCAGCTCAGTGATGGCCCCCAGAGCTAAGCAGGGTACTCCTGGTATAGTCTGTCTGGGACCCCTACGTTGGACCTCTACACTAACCCCCCTCCTCCTCAGTTTCCTCCTCTATAAAATAAGGTAGTTGGATTAGATCAACAGTAGCAAAGATGGCCCCAGGGCCTCATGAAGCCCCAAACACTCCCAAGTGCAGCCAGAACCAAATGAAAATGTAATTGGGAGAAAAATTTTTAATAAATAAAAATAGAACAAAACAAAGATGTTAACATATGGTTTCCCAAGTCAATATGTGACCCACAGGGATCCTTATGGTGGTTTCATGGCCCCCATTCCTATCTGAGTTTGACCCAACTGGATGAGATAACCTCTTAGCCCTCTCCCAGTTTGTAATGCAATGATTAAATATAGGATCTGTTAAATAGTCTCATTATCTCCTATTTCATAGGCGAGATGGGGAAACTGAGGAAGAATTTGACTTGAGCTCCACCATCAGCCCTCCCCCCCCCCCAATCTGGGCAGATCCCAGCCATCTCCTTGCTAACCAACTTCTCTTGTTGCCACTGCAGGAGGGTGATGCCCTGGGCACCATGGAGAAGCTCTGTCGGCAACTGATGTACCATCTCAGCCCTCACTCCCAGTGGAAACGCCAGGGCCTTGTGAAGAGGAAACCCCAAGCCTGGTAAGTCCCCCTTTGGACCCTTTTTGGACCCTTTGGGGAAGGGCTGCCGGTGCCCAGCCGCCACCATGGAATTATGGAATTGCAGAGCTGGGGGGAGCCCAGCTGATTCTCAAAAATGTATTCCTGCCCTAGAAAACCAAGTGGTCATTCAGGCCTTTCTTTTTAACCCCTTACCTTCTGTCTTGGAATCGATACTAAGAATTGGTTCCAAGACAGAAGAGTGGTAAGGGCTAGGAAATGGGGGTTATGTGACTTGCCCAGGGTCACCCAACTAGGAAGTGTCTGAGGCCACATTTGAACTCAGGACCTCCTGACTCCAGGCCTGGTACTCTATCTACTGAGTCACCTAGGTGCCCAGTCATTTAGTCTTTACTAGTGTGGGAGAACCTGCTCCTTCCTGGGAGGTCCACTCCAGCCTGGTCAGTGGGGAAACCCACCCTCTCCCCAGAGGGAGGTGTGAGGATTTGAATGGGGCATCTCATCTCTGATTTAGTGCCTTCATGACCATAAACAAGTCATTTTATTTCCCTGGGGTTCCCTCAGTTTCCTCATATGTAAAATGAGGAGGTTGAGCCAGATGGCCTCGGAGGTCCGTATAGTCTTATCCCATGTAACAGGAAGGACATGTAGGAAGAAAGAGATGGAGTTCTTACCCTTCATCCCTCTGTGCTAAAGGAGGGCCGATTGGATAGCCCAAGGCAGTCCTTGCCATTGTGAACCCCCCTCACCCCCGTCTGATGAGGGGAGACCCAAATTCGGCCCTCAAATACTTTACAATCTGGTGCTGGAGACAGTCTCTGTCTTCAGAGAACCCTGAACTTGATAGGGGGGACGTGGGGGAAGGAGGGAGGGGAGAACCACATCTCCCTCATCAGAAACATGCCTGCCATCAATTTAGGGGCTCTCCAAATCCATGAGGTTCTCCTCTCCCTGTGTGGGGAGAGAGCTGCTGTCTGTCTACTTACTTCTTGTTTCTGGCTCCTTCCATTACTACGTTTCCCCCTGCCTTCTCAACAGCTAATCAGGTTCTGGGGAGGGGGAGGCAGAGAAACATGGATCTGGGCTCTGAGAGCCTTGAGACTGATGGGAAAGAGCTCAGTCCTGCCATATCTTATGGAAAGACACCCAGTGTCTACTCTTGGGGGCAGGGTAGGAACACAGCTCCGAGTCTGCTGGAAGATAGAAAGGTGTTTAATAACACACATGCTGGGGCAGCTGGGTGGCTCAGTGGATAGAGAGCCAGGCCCGGAGACAGGGGGTTCTGGGTTCAAATGTGGCCTCAGACACTTCCCAGCTGTGTGATCCTGGGCAAGTCACTTGACCCCCATTGCCTACCCTTACCACTCTTCTGTCTTGGAATCAATACACAGCATTGATTTTAAGACAGAAGGTAAGGGTTAAAAATAGCAATAAATTCCTAGCTGTGTGACCCTGGCCAAGTCACTTATCCCCATTACCTAGCCCTGACCCCTCTTCTGCCTTGGAACCAATACACAGCATTGATTTTAAGACAGAAGGTGAGGGTTTAAAAAAAAGGCACGAGACAATTTTTACTTGGCAGTTAAAGCCCCTTCCAGTTTATTCACCTCACACACACTCCAGTACCCCCAGGCCAGGCACTCTGTCCTTTCTGTTCCTCACACACACACCCCATCTCCTGTCTCCGCCTCTCTTGGCACAGGCTGCCCCCCTTTACCTGTTGGCCTCTTACAATTTCTAGTTTCCTTCGAGGCTCCGTTGGCTGCCTGAGCCCCGCCATGGCCCCGTGTCTGCTTCCCATCTTTTTGTAGCTCCCCGCAGGCAGGAGCGGCTCGTCCTGCCTCCGTAGCTCCATCGCCTTCGAGCCCAGGGCCTGGCGTGTTTGCCAGCATGCCAGGGGATCCGTAAGCTCCAACCCGGGGCAGCTGTGTGCCCGCCTGTCTTGTGTCCCTCCTCTCCGTGCCCTCCCGGCATGACGCCCCGGGGGCTCCCCCCAAGGAGCTGACAGACGCCTCCTGATGGGTCTGGTCTGATTCTCAGACCCCCCAGCCTCCCGCCTGGCCAGATGGCGGCCCTCTGCAGAGAAGGGAGCCCTGTGAGTAGGAGCGCCTCCTCCCTCTCCTATTCCAGCCTCCCCCGAGCCCAGGAGCACCCCCCGAGGAACACGCAGCTCCGTGGGCATCGCCGCTCTGCCTCCCCCTCCCCAGATCCCGATTAGCCATCGAGAAGGCGGGGGGGACCAGAAATGGAAGGAACCCGCCGCGAGAAGAGAGAGGAGGGAGGGAGGGAGAAGGAGATGCTCCCCAGAGCCACAATTAATTAGCCAGCGGCTCTGAGGAGCAGCTGCCTCGGCTGGGTCTGAATTGCTGGTGAATGGGAAAGGCCGCTGCTAATTGGGAGCCGGGAGGCAGAGGCCCGGCTCGCTGCACCAGGACAGGCCCCGAGGCGCGAGGGAGGTCTCCGGTGGCAGCTGGGCCTGGAACTTGGCCTCCGGCCCCTGCCCCGGCCTCAGCTGCTTTCCCTCCTGAATCTCTCGGACCTGCGGAGACACCAGCCAGAGCCTGGCCTCGGACGAGCCTGAAAATGCCCAGAATCACGTCCCGGGGGAGAAGGAGCTCCGGGTCCGGCCGGATGGCCTTCCTTACCGGCCGAGGGGAAGGCTCGGGAGACCCCTCCCGCCCTCCCACCCATCTCTCTCGGCGCTGGTCCTTCCCTTCAGGGCTCCGAAGGGAGCCACGAGTCAGGACGTCGAGGTCCCGTTTCCACCCTTTACCGTAGAGCAGAAGAGGGCGACGCCGGCATTCCCTGGGCCGGGAGGATGGAAGGCGTTAAAGCCCGTGAAAGTACTTGGGAAGGCGTTGGGGCAGGCACAAGAGCCGCTCCACAGACCTGGGCTAAAGTCCAGGTGGGGAAGTTTTATTCTGAAGATCGTCAGAACCTGGGAGATGGGGCCAACCTGAAGGCAGCCCGGCGAGGTGTAGATGGAGCGAGAGAAGAATAAGCCAGGAGACGGGGAGAGGCAGGGAGACCTCTGGTCAAATCCTGCTAGCCGTATGACCCTGGGCAAGTCACCGAACCTCTGTTTCCTGATCTGTAAGATGGAGACAGTGAAGGTCCCCGCCTCTCGGGGTCCGGAGAACCAAAGGAAATAATATTTGAAAAGCACTTTGTAAGTCTTGAAATGTTCTTATCGTCATCATTATTGTTATTATAAGCAGAGGCAGGAGGAGGTCGGAGAAGGCTCCATAAATCATCGCAAGCCATTTTCCATCCATATATAGTCTAAAAAGAAGAGAAAGTCCAGCCCTGCTGGACCCCGGTGCTGACCTGGGCTAAGAGAGACCCCCACAAAGTCAGGGGAGTTAGTCCAAGGAGAGAGGCGGCAGCATCTTGTCCCTCAGCTGACCCTGAAGGGCTCGCCAGAGAGCCTGGGAGGGGAGGAAAGACTCAAAGCCAAGAGAGGGCTGAGGCGTGACCTGCTCAGTGGCCTCGGACGGAGAGGTGCTTCCACCATGGAGTGACTCGGGTCAAGAGAAGGAAAATGGAGGGTCCCCCTCTTTGCCTCCACTCCTCGGACCTCGGGCAAACGCCTGCGTGCTTTTATTGAGATGAGACAGGAAAGTAAGTCAGCTCTCAGGAGAGCCGCTTACCCAGAAGTCCAGGGGGTCCCGTCAAGGCGCTTTGGACCCAAGTTCATTGGGGGTGGGGGTGGGGAGGCAGTGTTGGGGGTGGATCTTGACCTCAAAAAGGTCTGATTCTTTTTCTTTCTAGCTCTGTCCCTCCCCTGGTGTAATTCCAGGGAAATCCCTAGAACAAAAGCTAGAAACAAGGACACAGAGAGACAGACAGACAGAAAGACAGAGAGATAGAGAAACAGAGAAACAGAAAGACAAAGAGAGACAGAAACAGAGAGACAAAGAGACAGACAGAGAGACAGACAGAGAAACAGAAAGACAAAGAGAGACAGAAACAGACAAAGAGACAGACAGAGACAAAGAAACATACAGAGACAGACAGAGAAACAGAAAGACAGAGAGACAGAGAGAGACAAAGAGACAGACAGAAAGACAGACAGACAGAGACAAAGGAGACAGAGACAAAGACAGAGAAACAGACAAAGAGAGAGAGAGAAAGACAGAGACAAACAGAAAGACAGAGAGACAGAGAAAGACAGAGAGACAGA
>NC_058133.1:493669978-493687394 GCF_016433145.1 Gracilinanus agilis | reverse complement strand
CCCCCCCCCCCCGGCCGGCAGCTCTGGGCTTCTCTGGCAGCCGCCTGCCCAGACTGCCTCCTCATGATGGAGGATGAGGAGGAAAGCCCCCCAGGGCCCTTTTCTAGACCAGAGCTTCTCCCCCCTCCCCCCCACCCCCCGCTCCTTCCCCGAAGTGGCAAATGAAGTGGAGCCGATCAGAGCCACCAACTGCCCCTGGGAGGCTCGTCCTGCCTCCATCCATCCCGAGCAGCGGCCGGCTTCGGCTCGTGTCCACGTGTGGGAGCGTGAGAGCCTGGAGCCAGAACACGCCACCCCCAGCCCCATGAGGGGCCCTGGGCTGCCCTGGAGGGGGTTTCTCTGAACGTCCCACATGGAGGACTTCAGGGGATGCTGGCCTGGGACCCTCCACAGAGCACCCTCTCACGTTTCATCTGCGTGGTCCAAGCCTGGCCCTTCTCCTTCTCAGAGGTGGTGTCGCCTCCCCAGCCCCTGCACAGGGGACCCTGGATGGGGCAGAGGCGCTCCCCAGGATAGGCTGGAGGATGAGGGAAGGGAATGGCCCAGCTGGGCCTGAGCAGCCATCCGAAGGGCAGCTAGGAGGGAGAAGAGGGAAGGTGGCCGCTGCCCCAGCCCCTGGCTAGGGAGGGGAGGCTGCTGCTGCTCCTGAACTGCTCCCTGGGGTCCATAAATTAACCCCAAGGTGAGAACCCAGCTCCTGACCGGTCCCTGCCCTCATCCCTAGGCATCTGGGACCGTGGAAGGACCACCGGCTCGAGCAGCCAAAGAACACGGTTTCCATTTGGCCTTGGGTGAGTCACCTAACTGCCCTGGTCTCCATCGCCACATCTCTTAAATAAGGGTTGAACTAGAGACGGCCTCTGGTAGACTGGAAGGGGCCCCCCAAGCCATCTGCTCTGAGCCCCTCCTTTTACAGGGCAGGAAATTCACTTTTAGTCCTACGACTCGGGGGCCCAAGCAGGAAGGAACAGGGATGTGGGGAGAATACAGACCCAGGGAGAGGATGAAGGGAATGAATGAATGAACAAGGAATGAAGCATTTTTAAATGATTATTAGGAATTACTGGGAGTAAAAATGAAAAAGCAGAACTCCCGGCTCTCCGGGATCTCGTGTTCTGAGGGGAAGGAACAGCCCAAAGAGAAGGGAACGTTGGGTTGGTAGGTCAGAGATTTAGATGGCGCCATTTTGGCAAAGCTGGCCCAAGGAAAGAGGGTGGTGGATTTGGACCCAGAGCTCTCCGCTGATGGTCCAGACACTGAGGGAGGGGAGGAGGGTGCTGAAGCAGCAAGGAAGTGGTCTGGGGGGGGGGGGGGCGAGAGCCCTCAGGGGGCCCCCACCCCCAATCTGTCTTGGAATTTCAGATGTGGAGATAAAGCTTCTTTCCTGGGATACCCTCCCCTTTCCTGGGGGGTGCCAGGAAGGGGGCTCAGGGAGGAAATGATAGGGGCCAAAGCTGGGGCTTCATGCTGATTTTGTGGCAATGTGAAGCCCCTGCGAGGCTTCTGTCCTGGGTATTCCAGGTCTCTGGGCCCAGATGAACCCCTTAAATCAGTGTATCTCCTTCGAGCAATAAGCATCACGAAGTGGCCCCTCTGTGCAGGGCAGCCTAAGAGCCGGGCCTACAGACAGGAGGTCCTGAGTTCCAATCCGATCTCGGACGATTCCTCGCAGGGTGACCCTGGACGAGTCACTTGACCCCCATTGCCCAGCCCTTCCAATACCCAGGATGGAGGTACGTGTCTGAAAAACCAACCCAACCTCTTCTCATGCCCTCAGGAGGAGGGACCCACAGAGCACAGAATCTGTAAGGCAGAGATGAGGAGGCAGCGTGGAGCAGAGGCTGTGCTGGGCAGAGGATGGCTGCCCTGGAGCAGCTCCTCCAGATCCAACTTGTGGAAGCTCATCCAGGCACAGAGTGGGAGGGAGACGCTGGCAGAGCAGTTGGGGGAATCAGGAAAGGCTTCGGGGGGCCGCTGGTGCCAAGTGGCCAGCGTGAGAGCTAAGGTGGAAGGTCCTCAGCCCAAATGGCCGCCACCCCCCCCCCCCAAAGGCTTGGCTGTCCCTGGCAGCTCCTGAGTGGGCTTCGGTTGCCTTGAGGGCCCGGGGTCAGGGCCTGAGGGAAGGGGTTCAGAGTGGTGGGGGGGGCCCCAGCTTCCTCTCCTCTGAGATGAATAAGCTGGCTTTGGGGGAGACAGAGCAGCAGACCCAGGCAGAGCGCATCTGCCAGGGGGGATCCCTCCCCACCCAGGGCTCCCCCTCCCTGGAAGGCTGAACCATGGGCGGGGCTCAGTAAATCAACGGCTTATGGATCCTGCAGGCCTGCCTAGCTGATTCTGCCCAGGCCCTCCAGGAGAGGGACAAGGAGGGCCGGGTGTCCTGGGTTCCCAAGGGTGGTGGAGGGGCCAAAAGGAGCACCTCCCCAGGCCGGCTGCGTTTAGGGGCAGGTTGTCTCCCCCACACAAACCCACACCGGCATGTAACGCCAGGCCCTAGCCCAGCCAGAAAGCTTGCATGGGTCCAAATTCCCTCCTGACCTGCCCCCCTGCCCCAGTGAGGGGCCGCCGCATGGCACAGTGGATAGAGCTCCAGGCCTGGAATCAGGAAAACTCATCTTCCAATCTGGCTTCAGACTGTACAGATGGCCCTGAGCAAGTCACTTAACTGCCTCAGTTTCCTCCTCTGTCAAATTGCTGCAGAAGGAAATGGCAAACTGGTCCAGTGTCTTTGCCAAGAAAACCCAAAAAGGGGTCAGGAAGACTCGGACACAATGGAACAACCGCCAACGAATCCATCTTCCTTAGGGCTCCCCATCTTGTCCCCATCACCCTCGAGGTGGCCTCCGGAACAAGCTCATCCTTCCTGTGACAGCTCATAATATGGGCCACCATTCTACAGTGTTCCATGTGTTATTCTATGGATCCCCGCATCCTCCCAGGGAGGCAGATGAGGAAGCAGGTGTGTGGGATTTGAACTCGGGTCCATGCTCCCTTCTCCCACATCCATCTCACCCTTGCTATTGTCTGCTGGTGGGGTTTGGGCAAGGAGGGAGAATGAGGGGGGCCGGCGGCCAAGTCATACGGGGAGCCGGAAGGCATCTCCCTGCAGGCAGCCCAAACATCCCAGAGAAGCAGGCTCACTGCTGCTGCTCTGCCCCTGCTTCTTTCTGGGCCCTGCCAACTCCTTACTGGGCGCCTATTCTTTCTCATCACAAGCCCTCCAGGCCTGGCCAACCCCTCCTGGCCTTAACAGCAGTACCAAGTTATCATTCCAGGGCCAAAGAGCAGTAAAGGCGGGGCAATGTGACTTCCCCCCAGGGTCCAACTAGGAAGTGACCAAGGTCACATTTGAACCCAAGACCTCTCATCTCTAGGCTTGGCTCTCAATCCACTGAGCCACCCATCTGCTCCCACCCCATCCCTCCCTTCCATTAAGGAGAAAACTCTGGTCCAAATAGAAGTGGCCAGCCTGATTCAAATCCAGATCCTCTGCAATCAAAATCCAGGGTTTGGAGGGCAGCTAATTGGCCCAATGGATGGAGAGCCTAGAGATGGGAGGTCAAATCTGACCTCAAGGTACTTCCTTGCTGCAACTGGGGAAGTCACTTCACTCCCATTGAACAGCCCTTACTGCTCGCTCTTTTGCCTTGAACTCATAGCAATACTGATTCTAAGGTTGTTTGGGTTTTTTAAATCCAGAATGAGGAAGGCAGCCCATGTCCCATCTCTCCTGGCAGACACTATTCTCCATTTTGTCATCCTTTTCTATTCTCCCAGCAGTGAGGCCACCTGGCCTTGGTTTATCTGTGTGACCATGGGCAAGTCAATCTCTGCAACCCCTCAGTGTGCTGAAGGGATTGGACTGGCTGACCAGGAGCCTCTCTCCACAAGCTCTCCTGCCTGTGCTGGGAGGGCATCCCATCCCTCCTGGGCACTAAGCCCTCAGGTCCTCTCAGCTCAGCACACCTCCTTTTCTGGAGCCTGGCTCATTCTGAATCCAAGACACTGACCCCCACATTTAATGAGGGTTATGTGACTTGTTCAGGGCCACACAGTTTGAGGACAAATAGGAACCCAGAACCTCCCATCTCCATACCTGGCTCTCCTTCCACCAAATCTCATAGCTGCACTCTCCTGTACCATTTTATAACGGAAAAAACTGAGGCCCCTCCACCCCCAAAATAAGGGTTAAGCGGGTAGCACAAGAGCCACATAAAGTTGAGTCAAGAGGAAAAAAAGTCCCAACATCCTCCTGCTACATGGCTGTGACATCCTGTGGAAAGGATCCCTAGAACTGTTCAAACATGGAGATGGGTACAGAGAGGCTCTCCATCAGCTGCCAGCTGAGGCAGAGGCAGCCTGGGCTCAAAGCCTCCCTGGGCAGATGCCTCCAGCCCTAGACTTCCTCATGAAGCCTCAACTCTTGTCCTGAAGGAACCAGTGACTGAAGCAGTTGGAGACGGGATGAGGCCACCAACTTGGTTCAGGTTGCTCACAAAGGGGGGCAAAGTTGGAGGAAGGGCTACATTTGGATGGACAATAGATAATCTGACATCCAACTGAGTTAAGGATAGCCTACAAGGTTTCCTAAGGGCTCCCAGGAGGCTCTAAATGAAAGTGGGGGGTGGTCAGGACCCCATGCCAGGACTAAGGAGAGAATTCCCAACAATGTAAAATGAGTATATGGAAGGAGGCAGAGGGCTCAAACTGGCTCCCAGCTTCCCCCTGAAGAACTCACTGTGCATTGTGGGGCCAGATGCATCTCAAGAAGACAGGGTCCAGGCCTTGCCAGGTGAGCCCCTCCAACTTCCCTGGTTTTCTTTCCAAGCCTCATCTGCTAAAAATCAAGCTCTAAAAAAGCTTCCTACTACATTCCTCCTTTCCCACCTTCCACAAGAGGGTTGGAGGGCCCAGTCTGAGCAGCACCTGGCATCCTGCTGCTGAGCCAAGCAGCCAGCAGGTGTCTTCTCCTTGCCATGTGTCAGGAGCCCTACCTACTCTGAAGGAAAAGAAGTGGGAAGCTCTGTCAGCACAACTCCACAGCCAGGGTAAACAAACATCTTGACTAGAGGGCAATAAATGGGGACAAAAACAGCCAGGGAGGACGTAGATGTCCTCCCTGCCACCTGGTTATACCCAATTTTTAAAAAGAACTCATTTTCCTTTGGTTTGTTTTTTTGCAAACAAGGTTTCCCATTTTGTGAGCAAGATAATTACTTTTTACAACACAAACATGTTTTCTTTAGATTTTAATTAAAACAAGCTTACTACATCAATGCAAAGTTGTTATACTCCACCCAGATAAGAAATTTAATTAGCACCAACACTGAAACCTTCCACGGTTCATTCGGCTGATCAGAAGAGCTCTTTATAATTAAAAAGATGACACAGGTCATTCTGCCTTTCCCAGCTCCAAATTCTATCCTGCCTCAACACCCCAGAAGGACACTAGCATGAGGGTGCTGCAGCAAGGGGACCCAAGGATGGATGTCACTGCAATTCTGGAGAGTGGGATGGCAAAGCCTGACCTCTATAAGATATTGCGTAAGCAATGGTGGCCTTTCCTCTCTGAAGAAGTCTAGTAGGGGTGCCCAGACAAACACCTTGATACCAAGGGCCTCTCATAGCAATTATAACTCTGAGCTTTTACTCAAATATAGGCTAGACCAAAACAAGCCTTTGGGTAGAATGTTTACAGTAACAATGTGTGGGAAAAGAGCTCTACTAAAAACCCCTGTGAACATATTTCAGGAAACTGACTGGAAAATGCAGTGATATTTGCAGCTCAAAGCAAGGTCTGTCAAGATCCCATCCAAAGGACACCATTGCCATCACCTGAAGACTTCCTCCAGATCTTAAGTTTCTGACGGCCTAAAATTAAGAACAAATATTAGTTTCACTGCATACCCCACAGAGATCTCTCATTTATGACCAAAGATATAATCAGAAAACCTTGGGCTCACCACTGAACAATCTGCCGGTAATTCCAGCTGTTTTGGGTGAATTTCATCATTTAATATCTCTAACATCAGCTTTAATTTAATGCCTTTCTCATCCACTCAAGTCTTACCTCCTAGTGGGCTGCTGTCCTGCTGTTATCTGATTTCTGATCACCTGGATTCTTCATTCCTGGGGGAGGAGGGGGGGGGGGAATAGAAAGCACAAAGAAAAAAGACATAAAGCACAAGTATGGGCAAGCCAGTTGCCTCCTGAAGCTGGGACCTGTGGCTGCTGTCAGACATAATCAAATTCATCGTCAGTTATCGCATCTGACGGCACTTCCTATTGAGTGGTATCATCATGAACAGCCAGAGCCCCAAACCCCTTCCACCCCCGCCCTTGCATGTTCTTTTGCAGAAGGCCTAAAGGGTTACTGCTGGGGGGAGGGGCTGAATAAGGCTAAACTAACCCCATAATAAAGCCATCTTAGACTTAGCCAGATTACGCTTCACTGCCTGGGCAGCCTGTTCCAAAGCTCTCCAGAAGAGGGTTGGAGATTGTTGCCAATTTAAAAACCAGGATTATGCAATAATATCAGCATAAAAGTACTTACCACATCCTGAGCAGCAGAGCAGCACACCTTCCTGGGGAGGAAATAAAAAGATCACTCTATAGTTCATGTCATGTGCAAAGGGACGTTCAGATAAATTTCAAGCCGAATCAGAACAAAACCTTGTCACCACTGACAATCTGCCGGTAATTCCAGCTGTTTCGGTTTTGTCTCATCATAAAAAGCCTTAGCTAGATGGCTTCCTGTAGCATTACTTCAGGGTCAAAAAAACAACAACAACCAAAAAAAAACCACCCTCACCTTCTGTCTTAAGAGTCAATACTGCCTATTGCTTCCAAGGCAGAAGAGCAGTGAGGGCTGGGCAATGGGGGTGAAGTGACTTGTTCAGGGTCACATGATTAGGAAGTATCTCATGACAGATTTGAATTCAGAATCTCAATCCACTGAGCCACCCCGCTGCTTTCCTGGAGGCCTACTTCTGAGTCCTTTAGCTGATAAACACTATCCCAGGCGGCATTATGGCCTCAAGTTAGTGTTTAACTGATTAGGAAGCTGCCCATTTGGGTCAGGTCCTTTGTCCATGCTGCACCCCCCTCCCCCTCCAGAAGGGGACATGCAATTCCACTGTAGTATATCTCCTGTTTCCACATTATTTTTTTTTTGTAATAGTTGCCTTTTAAAAACCAAAAACCCCAATCAAATACCCAACTAAATCACGTTTTCTTCTGCATTTCCACTCCCAGTTCTCCCCTGGGGAAAGCATTCCTTTCCCAAGTCCCTGGGGCTGTCCTGGATCACAGCATGGCTGCTAGCAGCCAAGTCTATTCCATTTGGTGGTCTCGGTGTTACTGAGTAGGACGTTCTCTTGGCTGTGCTCATTGGCCAGGTCGTTATTAAGGGCCGGCACTAAGCTCAGGGCTTTCCCTGGCCAGAGCCGGTCATTCCTTTAAGGTGGCCTGGCTGCACTTTGTCTTCAGAAGGTCCCCCGGTTCCAAGCTAAGGGAGGCGGCTGGGACCCCAAGTTCTCACCTGCGTGCTGCCCAAGGGCAGACTCCAGATTCTCTGCGGGTCTCATTTCATGTCCAGCTACTGGCCTGCGAAGGAAACATGGGGTTGAGATGTGGTGGCTGGGGCTGGGGCTGGGCCTGGCGGCGGCTGGGGCAGGGCGGCCGCGGTCAGACACCAGCTCAGGCTATCGTCAGTTGTCGGTCTGACGGCACTTCCTATTCTGGGTTCTCATCACGACACAGCAGCCCAAGAAGAGTGAGCAGACAGAGTGATCTCGGTCCCTGCTCCCCGTAATCCCTCAGCCAGGGCCACCCCCCACCTTCTCCCGGAAGGGGGGTCCTGGGTTCAAATCTAGCCTCAAACACTTCCTAACCGTGTGACCCCAAGCAAGTCACTTAACCCCAACTGCCTAGCCTTTAGAGCTCTTCTGCTTTGGACCCCAATGCACATTAGCGATTGCACGATAGGAAATAAAAGGTTTCAAGAAAAATTAAACAGAAGCGCCTTGGGACAGGCCTCAAACCCAGCCCCCCCACTCTAAAACCCCTCGTCCTTTCCACGACTGTGGGCAACCCAGGGCCGGCTGGGCAAAGGAATCCCCAGAACAGCCCCTCGTGGCTGCACCAGAGTCCGATGAGGTGCCGCGCACGCGCAGTGAGGCACAGCGCACCCACGTTGGGGCTGGGGTGCGTTCAGCGCAGGCGCAGTGTCCTCAGCGGACATCGCGGGAGGCCCCGACTTCCTAATCCCTTATCCTTTACCCCACCACCCCCATTCCGAACTCGCTTCTATCACTCGGGCCAAAATGCGTACCTGCGCGGCGGCTTCTCATCCTTCGCTGCCCCGGGTCGGAAGCCAAAGCTGGGCCCGCCAGGCCGGCCCGCACGACAGAAAGACAATGTGAATCATGGCGGCTTTGAAGGCAGAAAGAGCGAGTGTTCGCCGGCGGCCGCTCTTAACGTGATGGGACGTACCATTCTCAGGGAGCGGGGGGGGGGCAGGAGAAGCCCACTAGAATGGAATCGTCCGGCTTTTGAAAGCGACTCCGAAGCCCAGCAGGCCGCCCCTCCCCCGGCCGCGTGGGCCTGGGGAAAGCGGGCGGGGCAGGAGTTCCTGGTTTTCTCCTCCCTGCAAAGATGCTATGAGCTCAGTCCATTTTATAGATTAGGAAGGTTGGAAGAAGGAAGGCCTTACCAAGCGTTTATTAAGTACCTACTAGGCAGAAAGTACACCAATAAGCTCCCACTCACTATGTACGCTGTATTTGGCTACTACTAGAGACAGCGGGCTGGAGTCATGAAGTCCTGAGTTCAAATGCAGCCTCAGGGACTGACTGCGTGACCCTGGGCAAGTCACTTCACCCTGTTGCCATAATCCACTGGAGAAGGAAATGGCAAAACCTTCCAGCATGGTCCATGGCGGTCCCAAAGGACTGTGTACAACTGAAAGACCACAGGCAAAACAGTCAGCTATTCAGTGCCGGAAATAACGTAGCTGAGCATCCTCTAGGCTGAGGGGCTTCCCCAGAGTCTGGCAGCCAGTGTGTGCCCCAGCTGGGATTTGAACCCACATATCTCCTAATCTTCAATTGTAAAAATGGAAAACCCCATAACCTGACGCTTGATTTATTGTTCTGATGATTGTCTAAACGTAAAAAAAGTGGCATAAAAAATGTTAATCATGGAAATTAAATTTTAAAGTATGTTGTTTATACATTTTTCCAGAGCTGGTTGTTAAACCTTAACCAGCACCCCCTTGAACCCAGTTCTTCTGACTCCTGGCCCTGGGTTCTTTCTATGAAACTGAGCAGCCTAGCAAACTAAGGCTGTCTTAGAGTTGTTACTGAGACAGAAATTAGGGATTAAAAATATACATTTATTAAGTGCCTACTATGGGACCTACGCAAGGAGAGATTGTGAATGGATGAGAATGGCCAAGACTTAGAGAATGACTGGATGTGGGAACTGAGGATAGGAAGGTTACAAAGCCTTGAAGGATGTTGGTGCCATCAACAGAAATCAAGTCATTGGGAGGAAGGATCAGGATTAGGGAGTTCTGACTTGGACATAGTTTGAGATGTCTACTGGACATCCAGGTGGGGACGTCCAACAGGCAACTAACTGGTGATGTTAAGTTGGCACCAAGGAGAGAGATTTGACCAAAATATATCAATCCACAGTCATCCACAGGGAGATGATACCTAGCAGATTGGCTAAAATAACAGCAAAGGAAAGTAATAGATGTTGAGAGGGATGTAGCAAAATTGGGATATTGGTGCATTGCTGGTGGAGTTGTGAATGGATCCAATCATTGTGGATGGCAATTTGGAGCTATGCCCAAAGAGCTCTAAAAGACTGCCTGCCCTTTGATCCAGTCATAGCATTGCCAGGTTTGTACCCCAAAGAGATCATAGATAAACAGACTTGTACAAAAATATTTATAGCCGTGCTTTTTGTGGTGACAAAAAACTGGAAAATGAGGGTATGTTCTTCAATTGGGAAATGGCTAAGCAAATTGCAGTGTATGCTGGTGATGGAATACTATTGTGCTCAAAGGAATAAAGAACTGGAGGAATTCCATGTGAACTGGAAAGACCTCCAGGAAGTGATGCAGAGTGAAAGGAGCAGATCCAGGAGAACATTGTACACAGAGACTGATACACTGTGGCACAAATGAATGTAATGGACTTCTCTACTAGCAGCAATGCAATGATCCAGGACAATTTTGAGGGATTTAGGAGAAAGAAACACTATCCACATCCAGAGGAAGAACTATGAGAGTTGAAACACAGAGGAAAAATAACTGCTTGATCACATGGATCGATGGGGATATGATTGGCGATGTAGACTCTAAACAATCACCCTAATGCAAATATTAATAATATGGAAATAGGTCTTAATCAATGACACACAGGGAGATGATGATTGATAAAAGTTTAATTAGATAATTTATTGCATGTTCTATCTATTACATATATTAATTGATTCAAATTAAAAAAAATAAACACCAACTAAGTGCTAGGAAGTCCTAAAGATACAAAGAAGAAAAAAAAAAAAGACAAGTTCTTGCCCTCAAGGACCTTCCAAGCCTAGCTGAAGGAAAATGATATGTGCACAGATCAGAAAGATATGAGCTATGGTGCAATGAAGGCAAAGGAGAGCTCCAGGTAACTTCCAGGAAGATGTGAGGATGGTGAGCACCCTTCCAGCCAAGGGACCCCAAGCTGAGGCCAGAAAAAAGAGAGTTGTCACTGGTGGGGGTGAAGAATGGCTGGTCCAAATGCATAGGCCAAAGCTGGAATGTCATTTTGAGAGGAAACCTAAGCATCCACTTTGGCCAATTAGAGAGTAGGTAATCATGTTTGTTCAATCGTTTTTCAGACATGTCCGACTTCACGATCCTGTTTGGGATTTTCCTGGCAGATCCTTGGAATGGTTAGCTATTTCCTTCTCCAGCTCATTTGAAAGATGAGGAAACTGAGGCCAACGGGGTGAATGAGTTGCCATGGGTAAAGCAGGGGACAGCAGTGTGGAGACAGCTTGGAGGGTTAGGTTGGAGTCGGATCATTAAGGGCTTGAAATAGAAGCTTAGGAGTTTCACTTGACAAATAATTTGGTTTCTCCTAAGGTCTTTTCTGAAGGCTCATTGCCTTGTGGAGATAACTTGAACATGTTATCATGTTCAAAAATGTGTCAAAAATCAATAAGCGTTTATTAGATACCAACTAAGGGCCACTCATCATGAGAGGGATGGGGAGTACAAAATTAAAAAAAAACAAACATCAGTCACTGCTCTGGGGCGGGGGTAGGGTGTGGGGGCACCTTACATTCTAGGTCATTCTCAGGAAGGTCCCACTCAGCTCCCCAGAGCACACGTTAACCTTGTTCATTTTCAGAGGGCTCATCTCCAGATGTCGGCAATCTTTTAGCCACCACCATGTTTATACTAAGATGATGTTTGCCTCAGTGGAGGGGGCACATGACTCTGATGAAATCAAGCATCTTTGAAGGATGAGGTTCTCTAGTCTACAGTTAGGGAAGATTAAAGGATATTTAAGACACGTTCCTTGCCCTCAGGGAGCTCACAATCTAGAGGCTACCAGACAATCCCTTCCTCTTGGCATCCAGCGTCTGCTGCCCCTCACCATCTCCCCCCATATGCCAGCTTGCCTCTTCTGGGCACTCAGAGTCCATCTTTGTTTAGTAAGGCCATGTGTATACCCATACAGTGAATTACCAGCATTCTCAACTCTGTGTGTGTAGACACTGCCTAGACATCTGTCCTGTTGTAGTGTGAGCATCCTGTACCCAGTAGGTCTCTAGGGCTCTTAGCCTAGGGCGAGTCCTCCTCTCTGCAGCTTATCCCCAGAGCCACCCTGGTCACTGGAGGCACTTAGGGCCAAGTGGAGATGGATTTGGAAGAGTTTTTGAGACCCCCTCCCCCCACAAAAAAGATTCACAGAATCAGCGTTTGAGGTCGTCAAACCCCTTTGCTTTAGAACAGAAAGAGGAAATGACTTAGCCACAGGCATATAGCAAGTAAATGGCAGATCCCATGCAAATACTACTACTACTACTGCTGCTGCTGCTGCTGCTGCTGTTAATAACACTAATAACAAGCCCAATAAAAGCTAGCATCTCTAGAGGGCTTTTAAGGTTGCCGAAGCTCCTTATGTACATTATCTCATTTGTCCTTCACAACAACCAAGTGAGGTAGGTGCTATAATTGTCCCCATTTTACAGATAAGGACATGAAGGCTCAGTTAAATTAAGTGTCTTCTCCACAGTCACATAACCATCAAGTACCTGAGGCAGGATTCAAACTCAGGTCTTCCCAGCTCCAACCAACACCCTAGCTGCCTCACAGATCCCAGATTTAAAGTCAGAACAGGGCTTAGAGGTCAAATGGCTCAATCTGCCTTTTACAGAGGTGGAAACAGAGAAGGGAAGTGACTTATCCAAGGTAGCAGAGGCAAGGTTCCATCCTAGCACAGCTCTACTCTAAAACCACAAGAAGAATTGAGCATGAAAGCCCATCGAGGTCCCCTGCATGTAAGGTACTTCTGGAGTCAGGCACCAGGAAGGTGGGGAGAGGGGGTTCTCCTCTCTTGGGGCGTCAGCACAGGGTGAGCCTGGCTCCCCGTCTGGTCTCCTTGGCATCCATGCTTGATGCCAGGCGCTGCTGCACTGGCCATTCCCTCACTCAGGCGCTCAAATGCCGGAGGGGCACTTGGTCCTCAGAGGTCGTCTCCCCTCGGGGCCGAGATGACAGCAGCCGCCTCCAAGCTGCACCTATGACACAGAAGAAAGGGCTTGGGTCTGCCCTGGCAGAGAGGAGCATCTTCTAAGAGAACAAGTCCATTCTCCATTGCTGGTGGTGGAGAGAGGGGCATCATTTGGCATGATGAGCCACCTAGGGAACTCATCAGGAATGGGCAACCAGCAGGAGTGCCCCCCATAAACAAATGTTACCCACAGGGTCAGATACAACAAACCGCCAAGGGGGAAAGACTATATATTTTTTTAAATCCTTACCTTCTGTCTTAGAGTGGCAAGGGCTTGGCAATTGAGGTTAAGTGACTTGCCCAGGATCACACAGCCAGGAAGTGTCTGAGGCCAGATTTGAACTCAGGCTCTCCTGACTTCAAGTCTGGAGCACTACCCACTGGGCTACCTGGCTACCCCAAGGCAGGAAGACTGTTGCCTAAAAAGGGTTCTTTAGATCATTGGATTTATAGCTAGAAGGAGCCTTGGAAGTCTCCTCGTCCAATCCTTTCATTTTCCAGTTGTGGAAACAGACTCATCCGGTCTCAGACACTTCCCAGCTGTGTGACCCTGGGCAAGTCACTTGACCCCCATTGCCTACCCTGACCACTCTTCCACCTGTAAGTCAATACACAGAAGTTAAGGGTTTAAAAAAAAAAAGAATTATTACTAATCCAGAAAGCAAGAGTTAAAACAAAGATAATGACCCTTTTAATAGAGCCATAAACTTGCAAAAAATGGCTTGAAAATTCTAATAATAATTATTTCTAATTCCTTGTCTTTTTTAGTACAAACTACTTTCTTTATTATCATTACATCTATAAGAAAAGCAAGGCTTAAGAGAGGTGAGTCAACTTATCATAGCTCTAAAGCTAGAAGGTTCCTCATTTTGCATTTTACAGATGAGGAAACTGAGGCCCCAAGAGAGGAATGCCTCAGGTCACATAGGTAATAAGTATCTGAGGTTGCATTAGAACTCAGGTTTTCTGACTTCACATCCACCATTCTCTCTACAATACTTGGAGGGTCAGTTTAACTTAACATTTTTTAGGCACCCACTGTGTGCAAAGTCCATCACTCTCTATCCAGTGCACCACCTAGCTACCCCATATAATTTGAGAAAGGTCTACAGACACATCAAAAGTAGGCCTCCTTGATGAAAACACAAGAAGAGAAGAGATCACCTTCTGAAGACAATTTTCTGCAATAGACCCCATCTTTTCAGTCATGTAACTGAGAACAGATCATAAAGCAGAGGGTGTACAAAGGGCCTCCAGTCATCTGAAACTGTGTACCCTGAATTCTTTTGTAGGTCCTGGGGCAAAAAGGCACGGAGGTCTTTCTGCCCAGTGTTCTTCTCCCTGCATCCTGTAGAGGTCAGAACTACCCCACAAGGTCTGAAAGGAGAGAGGTAGTGGGAAGAGTCATCCTTGTTCCACTGGCCGCTACTGGTGCAGACAGCTGAACTGTCTACTCTGGCTACCCTAGGTACGTGTCTCTTGTCATTGGAGAAACCTTCCTCCTGGGATGTGGTTTAGCGGAGAGCAAACTCACCTGTGGGGCTCTTCCCTGGCTCAGAGGTGCCCTCTGGCTCTTCCTTCAGGGTCTGTAACTCCTTCTCCCAGGTGGCCCAGTTCACCTCCTCTACTCTGTAGACAAAAATGATCACAGGATCATGGATTTAGAGCTGAAAGTCTCCCCAGAGGGCACAGAGGCCAACCTCTTCATTTTAAGGATAAACTGAAGTCCATAGAGGTTAAATGGTATCTGTAAGCTAAAAACTCGGTTTAGTTATTTTCAGTCTTGACCAATTCTCCACATCCCCATTTGGGGTTTTCTTAGAAGAGATACTGGTGCGATTTGCCCAGTTGCCCCAAAGACATAGTCTTTTTTTTTTTTTTTTTAAACCCTTGTACTTCGGTGTATTGTCTCATAGGTGGAAGATTGGTAAGGGTGGGCAATGGGGGTCAAGTGACTTGCCCAGGGTCACACAGCCGGGAAGTGTCTGAGGCCGGCTTTGAACCCAGGACCTCCCGTCTCTAGGCCTGACTCTCAATCCACTGAGCTACCCAGCTGCCCCGCCAAAGACATAGTCTTAGTAGACTAGGAATCCAGAATGGAGCAATGGTGTTGCATGGCAAACCCCCCAACACTAACAGGAGCTTGGGCAGCATCACTAGGATCCACGAGGGAGATTACACACCCATCGTTCTCTATCTTTATCCCCACATCTGTTTGGAAGGATTCTCAGAGTCCTTTCAATGCTACCAAGCCGCCATCTTGGCTCCACACATCTGGAACCATGGCTGAAATGGACCAGGCCCATGACCTGCTGCCATCTTGTGGCAGATGGACATACGGCAGATTCAATGGACTGCCTGTTGGGACAGTGAAGTCGGAGCAAGGTGTCTTGCTGCCTTGAGTCTCCTTGTTCTGATTCTGCCGTGTGGGGTGTCTTTTCCATGCCGGGGGGGCGGGGAGTGTCTCTCTCCCAGGCTAAGGCATTTTAAGACAGAATTTTCAAGGTTCCCTGCTCAGAGATCATAGCTGGACAGGACCTCAGAAGCCATGGAGTCCAGATCTTTCATTTTACAGATGAGGAAACTGAGGCCCAGCCAGGAAATGTCCGAGGCAGCTTCCAAAGTCAGATTCCTTCTGATATACAGAGGAAGAGCCACAGCAGGCTGAGGTCCCAGGAGCTAACACAGACCCACAACACCTTGACTTCCATGGCCCTTCCACCATCCAGAGCCCCCTGAATGCTCCTCTTAATGCAGCCCAAGATCCCTTAGTGTTGGGGAGCTTCCCGTGCAGCCTCTGAGCTGTTCTGGATTCCCAGTTCACTAAGACTCCCATGTCTTTGAAGCGAAAGATCCAGGGCTGGAAAGGACTTCAAAACATTATCAATGGGGGCAGACGGGTGGCTCAGTGGAGAGCGGCCAGGCTTGGAGTCCAGAGGACCTGGATTCAAATCTGGCCTGTGTGACCCTGGGCGAGACACTGAACCCCAACAGTCTAATCCTTACCACTCTTCTGCCCTGGAATGGATTCTTTGTATTGATTCTAAGGCAGAAGGTAAGGATTTAAACTATGTAAAGCATCATCAGGGTTTGGCCTCGCCCATTGGATTGGAATGACAGCATCGTTTTGGGGCTCTGAAGACCATAGATTATAAGGGATAAAAGGATGCTGGGGGGAGTCATCAATGGGCACAGCTCCCTAGGGTGGCACAGGAGCCTCTGAAATAGCTGCCCGGACATAGGTTGGAACTGGAGTCAGCACCAGGGAGGCTGACCGAGGTCACCAGGGCCAAAGTGCTCCCTAAGCTCCAAAGTAAAGAAGGCTACACCCCGGCACTTTGGGGGGGTCTGGAAGCCCTCTTCCACTTTCACAACCCTCCGCCCAGCTTACCTGAAGCACCATCTCTCATCTGGCTTCTGGTCCGGAGTGGTGCCCACTGTGAGGAGAATGCCCGAGCGCTCCTTCTTTCTCTTGCACCACCAGTAGCCTCTCTCCATCTCCAGGACTGAGATGGCTCTCTGAGAAGGGGAAATGGCACATCAGGGCCAAGCTGACCCCTTTCCCTTGGGGGGAAGGTAGGACAGAAGGGCAGGAGAGGGACGGCTCTCTGTGGGGCCCCCAGAGCTCATCCAGAAATGAGTGAGAGGAGAGCAGTGACTTGTCTTGGACAAATGGGTCTCTGCCTCCGGGCACCTCCGTGGAGATCAGGCAGGATTGTTCTGTACGGGCTTCCTCTGTTTGGGGACAAAGCCTATCTCCTGGGCTTCTGCTGGCCTGAGCCAGCCACCGTGGTGGCCCCTTCTCCCAGGCTGCCTAGCGGCCAGCCTTCCTCCCAAACCTGGAGGAGGAGTGCCAGAGCATCTCCTCTCCGGGTTCAGCCATCCCTGTAAGCCTTGGCTTCCGGATTACAGACTAGATCTAGTCGGGATTGTCCCCTCTCTGTGCATCTCTCCCCAAAGCCTTCCCTTGGCCAGAGACAGCTCTCTTCTCCCCCGTCTCCTCCCTGGATACGGGCATCCCTTCCACACTGTGGCCGTTTCCATATATGTCAGAGAGGCAGAAGATGTCAACCAGGAATTTGGGGCAGTTTGGTGAAGCCACAGCCAGCACGTGAAGGCTGGCAGCCAATTCAGATGCTCAGAATTACATAAAGTAGCCTCTGAACAGATACTGAGCCCGTGTTTTGCAATAAGAGCTGTAAACACCCCAAAAAAGAAAGAGAACAAATTCAGGCACCTTCTCTCCTACAAAAGGGAGGCCCCAAAAATGGACTCAGATTTTCGAGATCGTGGGGGCGCTGGGCCCCGAATCTCTGCCATGTGGAAGGGATAACAATTTCTCCAGACCCACGTAAGCCTGGGCTCTCCTGCGTGCCCTCGTTTTTGCCCTGCAGGCTCCTCTGCACCAAACTGTCCCCATTTTCCATAGGGACAGGCTGAGGAGCAGAGAGGAGACGCAATCTGCCTAACATGGTACAACTATTCTGCAGTTCTTTTTAAAGGCAAGAACCTGTCCTTGTTTGGTCCGGCCCAGTGCCTGGCACATAGTGATCGTTTAA
This sequence comes from Gracilinanus agilis, assembly GCF_016433145.1. Classification (NCBI taxonomy): domain Eukaryota; kingdom Metazoa; phylum Chordata; class Mammalia; order Didelphimorphia; family Didelphidae; genus Gracilinanus; species Gracilinanus agilis. The sequence goes on along the minus strand of NC_058133.1, from coordinate 493,670,035 downwards.
TAAATATTTGCTGAATTGACCCAAGAAGAGGACCAAGATCACCTGATCCCACCCCAA
>NC_058133.1:493654978-493664978 GCF_016433145.1 Gracilinanus agilis | reverse complement strand
CTGGCCTGGTCATCCAGTCCTTCAGTTGGAAATAGAAATCAACAAGTCCCTACCTACACCATAGTCTCCTAAATCCTAGAAGACTCTCACTTAATTTTTCTTCATTTATTTCACTAAATTTCAGTTCTTTCCCTTAATTCTTCTGAGACCAATTTCCCATCTGCTGGATGGGAAAAATCATCTCTGCTCTGATTGCCTCATGGGTTTTCTGAGAACTGAATGAGATCATGCAGATGAGGAGAGATGGAAGAGATCTTAGACATCCTATAATCCACCCCCTTCTCCCATTTTAATGAGGAAGATGCCGAGGCCCAGGGAGGGTTGACAGTGTCTCCAAATCCACCATAGCATATACTCAACTCTGTAACAATAAAATATTACATAAATGCCACCTATTATTTAGACAAGACTGGCCATTTGTACGAGGGTCGTGTATTCGCAGGTGAAGCAAGTCTTAACCATGCAAGCTGACCCCCTCTTCTGTGAGTTATCTGGGAAAGGAGTAAAGGAAGTAAGTGGCCATTCAATGGAAAATGGTCTCAGTAGTTAGGATCTATGAATGCAACAGAATGTGATTTTGCTGTAAGAAACGGAGTGGCTGGTTTCAGAGAAAGCTGGGAAGACTTGCATGAACTGATGCAGAGAGGAGGAAGCAAAACCAGGAGAACAATATATCCAGGAACAACATTGTAAAGATGATATAGGAAGACTTAAGGATTCTGATTGGTGAAATGACCAACCACAGCAGCTATTGAGGATGCTAAAGCCTCCTGGCAGAGAGGGGAAGGACACAGGGCGGAAGGAGAGGATGTGACTAATGGGGGAGTTTGTTTTGCTTGACTAGGCATGTTTTCAACAGGGTTTTTGGTTTTCCTTCTTTCCGGGGTCAGTAGGGGCAGTGAGAGGGAGAGAAGGTAGATATTCATTAATTGAAAAAAATAAAATGTAATTACAAATAATTTTAAGTCACCCAGGGCACTGAAAAGGTGAAACCATTTGCCTAGGAACACAGCCGATAGAGGCAGAGGTAGAGTTTTATTTCTTTTATTTCTTCCTAAGTCTGTGGTTGATTCTATCCATTATGGCCAAGCTCACTATTTATTATTATTATAATCTTTCAAAAAGAAATATTTAAATATGAATAATAATAATTTAAATATGAATAATGAGAATATCTAGTAATTTACCCAGTGCTTTAAAGTTGGAAAATGTTTTACATATCTTATCTCATTGGATCTTTACAACAGATCCTAAGGAGTGGGTGCTATCATTATCCCCGTTTTTTACAGATAACAAAACTGAGGCAGGGGTTAAGCAACTTGCCCAGAGCCATGTAGCCTGTAAATATCTGAGGCTGGATTTGAACCCAGGTCAGCCTGACTCCAGGGCCAGAGCTCAGTCTACCCTGTTACTATCTACTCTGTCTCACATATTTATTGTGAGGATTGACAGCAAGTCATTAACCTTTTTTATATATAATTTAATAATATAAATATTATAAACAAATAACTTATATAAAATTNTTGCAACAAATGTACATAGTCAAGCCAAACCAATTTCCTCTTTGGTGATACGCCCCCCCAAAATAAAATAAAATAAATAAAATAAAACGAATGAAAATAATGAATAAAATGTACAAATGTATGTGTATCTATATGGATATATATATTTGTGTATAAATAAGGTACACATATATAGGATACAAATATATAAAATAATTAGCATGTACATCTTATTCTGCAATTATATATAATTTATATATATTTAAGTATACATAAATCATTTCTATATATACTCCCACATATATACTTTTATATATTATATAACATATAAACATATGTTATATAATATATAAAAGTATTATATTATATAATATAAATATCATAATATAAATATTATAATATAAATAAATATATGTTATATATAAATAAATATTATATAAATATCATATATTACAATATAAACATATATTATATAACATATAAATGTATGTTATATAATATATAAATATATATACACTTTTGTATATTATATAATATATAATATAAATGTAAAATTATATAAATATATATAAAAGTATAAATGACATACCTTAAATCCATCACTTCTCTTAATGAGGAGGTGGATTCATCCTTGGTCGGCCACAATCATGGATGCTCATTGTCTTGGTTCTCATTCTTACAGCTTTCATTTAGCAATTGGTCCAATTGGTTAATGGCTCTAATTCTTATGAATTTGAATCTATTCATTATATGTCTTGGAAATATAACCTTTATCAGGGAAACTTACTGCAAAGATTTTTTCCCCCTAGTTAACTCTTTTTCTTTTTATCTTAGCTTTATTAGGATTATTTGTACATTTTTTTATTTTATGTAATCAAAATAATTTTTGATTTTGACATCTTCTATGATTCTCTCTCTCATTTGCATGGTTAGGAATCTTTCTTCTGGACATAGATGAGATGGCACGAGTTGTAAGATGTTGGTCTAAATCAAATTTGTTCCATATTGTTATCCAATTTCCTTTCTTTTCTTTTTTTTCAATTATTTGCAGAAATAATTTTTTACGGTTGTTTTTTGACATTTTGCAATTCAGATTCTCTCCCTCCTTCCTTCCCTCCCCCTTTTCCAGAGGTGATAAATGTTCTCTTATAAGTTATACCAGTGCTTTCATGCAATACATCTCTTGGTATTTCCTATGCCATGACAGAAGACACATATCACATATACAATAAAAAAACTTGTGAAGGAAATAAAGTGAAAGATGGCTTGCTTTGATCGGCAATCAGATTCCAACATTTCTTCTTTAGCTGTAGAAAGCATTTATCGTGACTCCCTTGGGGTTAGCTGGGGACATTGTTTTGCTGATAATAGTCTGAGACCTTCACAGTTGGTCATCGTACAAGTACTATCCAATTTTCAAGCAGTTTTTACCAAATAGCAAATCCTTATCCCAGTAGCTGAGTTGTTTGTGTTTACTAAATATCAATCAGGCCACCAGCCACATTTGTCTCTGTATGCTGTGTACTAATCTCTGTCCCACGGAGACATCTCTCTGGTTTGTTTGTTTTTTTTAAACCCTTAACTTCTGTGTATTGGCTCCTAGGTGGAAGAGTGGTAAGGGTGGGCAATGGGGGTCAAGTGACTTGCCCAGGGTCACACAGCTGGGAAGTGTCTGAGGCCGGATTTGAACCCAGGACCTCCCGTCTCTAGGCCTGACTCTCAATCCACTGCCCCCATCTCTCTGTTTTTGAACCAAACTGTGTTGAGAATTATTGCTTCGATGGTATTTCTTTTTTTCTTTCTATTTGAAATTTGTATTTAATTAATTAATTTAGAATCTTTTTCCATGGTTCCATGATTCATGTTCTTTCCCTCCCCTCCTGTCAACCCCCTCCCATAGCCAACGAGCAATTCCACTGGGTTTTAATGTGCCATTCAATGGTATTTCTTGAGATCTGACCCTGCTGGGCGGCTCCCTTTAGGTTCCCATTTCTTTTCATTATTTCCCTAGAGATTCTTGACCTTTTTTTGCCTCTGTGTGAATTGGGTTGCTTTTTCTAATTTCATAAAATAATTCTTTAGTAGTTTCATTGATATGGAATTGAATAAATAGATTCATTTCAGCAGTACTGTCATTTTAATACCGACTGGTTCTTCTGGTTTTTCGGGGAGACAGTGGGAAAAGAAAGGGCTGTGGAGTCAGAGGACTGTGGGTTCAAATCTTCCCTCTGATAATTACTATCCTGGTCCTCTCAGGTCAATCAAAGGATCTCTTTAGGTTCAATATCTTCATCTATAGAATGATGGTGTTTGGCTGTATATACCCAGGTCCCTTCTAGGTCTAGTACCATGAGTCTGGGGTCTTCTCTTGGGTCTTCCTCCCCTCTGCAATGACTGTCATTCTTCAGGGGTCTCTCCCATAGGTCTCTGCCTAGAAGCAGGAAGGCCCTTCTGTCCAGGGGCTTCTCTCCTCTTGTTCCAGGAGCTCTTTGTAAGCCCGAAAGCACTACAATGGGGCAGCCAGGAGGCATAGTGAATAGAGTATTCCCCTTGGAGGCAGGAAAACTCGAGTGTGAATTCTGCCTTGGACACTAACTAGTTGGGTGACCTTGGGCAAATAATTTCACCTCTTTGCCTCAGTTTCCTCACCTGTAAAAGGATGATGATAATCCCTACTTCAGAGAGGTATAATGAATACCAAATGATTTCATGTAAATAATGCATATAAAGGATCTACAGGTGTTAAAAGCATTACATTATTGTTAGCTATTATTGCTAACATGACTGCTAAGTAGCAGGGTGGATAGAGAGCTGGCCTTCAGCTCAGGAAGATTTGAGTTCAAAACCTTGTCTCAGACACTTACTAGCTCTGTGACCTTGGGTGAGTGGTTCCTTTGTCTAAAAAACAGGGATAATAATAGTACCCACATCACTGTGTTGTGAGAATCATATGAGATAATATAATACATAATAAATATATTATTATATAATATATAATAAATATATAAATAAATAGGATAAATAATATATAATAAATAATATAATAACGTGCTTTACAAACCTTTAGTCCTCTATTAATGTTGATTATTACTATTAATACATAAATGGAAGTTACTACCATTTGGGGAACTTGGGAACTGGGATTTTTAAAGATCTTCCATTTCACTGATATAAAGAAAATGCCAGCAAAAGGAAAATCCCTCTGTCAGTACTGATTGCCAATTTTTCTGCAATTATCTAAGGCTGTGAAAGATTAGGTAACTTATTCAGGGTCACAAAGTCAAGATGTGTCAGTGTGTTAAAATGAGCAAATCTTTCTATTCAAATCCTACCCAGAAGATTCATCATGGCGGCATGGAGTGACCTTGAGGTCTCAAAAGGACATACCAATGGAGCCTGAGTCCTGACGGGTCCTTCCAAAGGAAAAGAGTGATGGAAAAGCTTTGAGGATAGCCCAACAACACACAGGCTGTATATTATTCAAAGAGCATGCTTTTTGAAGATGCTCATTGACAGGTTGGCCACAAGCTGATTTTGTGTGTGTATGTGCCTGTTCTCAAAGATCATCTTAAAAGTAATATGGCATAGAGGCAGCTAGGTGACTCAGTGAGTAGAGGTCAGGCCTTGACAAGGGAGGTTCCAGGTTCAAATCTAGCCTCAGGCACTTCCTGTCTATGACTTTGGGCAAGTCACTTAACCCCAATTGTGCAACCCTTACCATTCTTCTGCCTTGGAACCAATTCTTAGTGTTTATTCTAAGACAAAAGGGAAGGTACAAGGGAAGGGATGAAAAAGGGGGAGGAAAAAGGGAAGGGAAGGGAAGGGAAAGGAAGGGATGGAAAAGGAGAAGGAAAAGAGGAAAGGAAGGGAAGGGAAAGGGAAAGGAGAAGGGGAAGGAAGGGGAAGGAAGGGAAGGGAAGGGAAGAGAAGGAAAAGGAAGATGGAAGGGAAGAGTCAAAATCATGCTGGGTTTGCCATCAGAGGACCTGGATTTAAATCTATTGACTCTCCTACTTATTAGCTATGTGAGCTTGGGCAATTCACTTCATCCTGATGGGACCCAGTTTTCTCATCTGTAAAGTGAGGGAGTTGACTTGATGGCCTCTCAGGTCCTTCCTCCTAGAACCTAGATTTATAAACTCAATGAATTTACTCCAACGCACTTTTTATTGATATAGAAACAAAGCCCTAAAAAGACAAAATAACTAGTTCAAGGTCACTTAGCTAGGTACTGGCAAAACTCCAACTGAAACCTACCTCCTTCTCCTGAGTCCAGATCTACTGCTCTGTTTATTGGGGCAATGGTTAGCCACGTGTGGTGAGAAGAGCAGTGGATTGGAAGTCAGGGGGCCTGGTTTCACATGCCCAGCTTCAGCAAGTCCCGTAACCCATTTAGACCTCTGAAGATAAGGGAGTTGGGAAAGGCAGCCTCTGAAGGTCCATTCCATTAGGAGCTCCTGGAGGCTATGGACCCTTAGAGGGAATCATAGTGTCTAGTACATAGTGAGCATTTAACAAATGCTTATTGATTGGATGAACATCCCAGCTCATCTAGGATCTTAGGATTAATTATGAATGTCATTCAAACCTGGTCTAAGATATTTAGTCTCTGTGTGACTCTGGGCAAATCACTCAATCCTGTTTGCCTCCTCCCAAAAATTTATGAATGTCAGGGAAGGTCGGGGAGACCTTCATTGTACTTTGTGCTTCTCTTACGAACTCTTTTGTCCTCTAGTCCACATAATAACTATTTGTGTCCAGGTCTTTCTACCAGGAAGGATCCTGAGAGCAAAAACCCTGCCTTATTCATTTAGAGTCCCACAATGCCTACGAGTCAGAGAATAGAAGAATAAAATTGACTGATTGCAATGGTTCTTAGAGTTAGTATTCAAAATGCATTATGGGGGAGGGGGCAGCTGGGTAGCTCAGTGGATTGAGAGCCAGGCCTAGAGACGGGAGGTCCTAGGTTCAAATCTGGCCTCAGACACTTCCCAGCTGTGTGACCCTGGGAAAGTCACTTGACCCCCATTGCCTACCCTTACCACTCTTCCACCAAGGAACTAATACACAGAAGTTAAGGGTTTAAAAATATAAAAAAAAAACAAAAACAAAAACAAAATGCATTATGGGAACAAAGATGTTGTGATGTCCACAGTTCATCAATTACATAAACTAAGTCCATTGATTGCCTCCTAGTCCTAGCAGATGTGATAGCCAAAAAGGTCTTGAGGATTGTTTCTAGAACAGGCCTTCCTTGAGGGTTGGGAGAGGGGGAAATAACAATAAACATTTAAATGGCATTTAAAAGTTTATATCATATATAAATTACATTACATGTTATAAACATGTATTTATATATGTTATATATGTATATACATGGATGTATAATTTCATTTTCTCTTCACGACTATGTAGGGTAGATATTATTCTTATTATTCCTGTTTTACAGCTCAGGAAACTGAGGTTGAGAAAGATTAAGTGGATTGCCCAGGATCACAGAGTGAATATATGTCTGAATCTTGCTGACACCATGTCTAGCCCTCTGTCCTTTATGCCACCCCATCTCATCAACTAAACACAGTTTGGCTTATAAATTATGCAAACTTCTTCCTGTCTTCTAATGTATCTGTTAGACATGACAGCAAAAATACTGAGTAATTTTTTAAATGTTCTGATTCAATCATTCCTACTCAGCCACAGACATGCCATTTTGTTTTGGCTTCACAATGTGTGATGGAACAGATCACAACCGATGAAGATGGGGATCAGGAAAGCAAACATAAGAAGTGACACCTGAGCTTTGCTATGAGAGAAACTATCGATTCCAAGAGGCAGAGGTGAGGAAGAGGGAGGGCATTCCAGGGATGAAGGCAAGGAATAACATGGACTTTATGAGAAATAGCGAGTAGCTCAATTTGTTGAAAATGAATGCAAAATACATAGAGGAAGAATAATGTGAAATCAGTTTAGAAAGATAGGTTGAACAGCAGCTAGGCAGCTCAGTGGATTAAGGGTCAGGTCAGGAGGTCCTGGGTTCAAATCTGACCTTGGGCACTTCCTAGCTGTGTGACTCTGGGCAAGTCACTTAACCCCCACTGCCCAAATCCTTGCCACTCTTCTGCCTTGGAAACAATACACAGTATTGATTCTAAGACAGAAAGTAGGAGTATTTAAAAAAAAAAAGAAAGAAAGATATAGGTTGGAGTCAATCAGATTATGAAGGGCTTTAAATACCAAATTTAAAGTTAAATATTAATACTACCATAGAGTGGAACCAGTATGCATAAGAGTGGACTTGGATTCTAATTCCAAACCTGCTTCTACCTTCTTACCTATGTGATCTTGTCCAAATAATTTTAATGCTCTAGGCCTCAATTTCAAAAATGAAGGGGTTGAACCAGATGGTGTCTGAGGTCACTTCTTGTTCTGAATCTGTCTTCCTATTATCAATGGACAATTGGGAGATTTCTGAGCTTTTTAAGCATGGATGTAACTTAACAAATGTGAATTTTTAAAATATCAATTTGATGTATGATTGATATCATATTGCTTGCCTTCTTGGTGGGTGAGAGAGGGGCAGGAAGGAGGGAGACAATTTGGAACTCAAATTTTAAAAAAAGAGTATTTAGAAATTTTACATGTATCTAAGGAATAGTTAGCAAAATACATTTTTAAAATATCAGTTTGGCAGATACGTGGAGGACAGATTCAAGAGGGAAGAGAGTTGAGTCAGGAGGTCAATTAAGAGGCTGTTTGCAATAGTCCAGGTGAAAGTTAAAGATAACCTAAAGAAAGGTAGCACCTAAAAGAACATATATGGAAAATACCATCATACAAATGCTTACCCACTCTGGTTTCTTCTCTGCTACCTAAAACCATGCCTGAGTCTCCTCCATCTTTTAAGAAATGTTCACTGAGATCCCACCATTCCCTCAAACCAGCCAAGTTCTTGCCTCAATTTCCTCTCTTCTCTTTTTTCAGTTCTCCAGTTTGGTTTCTGACTTCATCACTCAAGACAAATTGCTCTTTCCCCTCCCCAAACTCAATATCTTTCCTTGATATCTTTTCCTTCTAGTTACATTTATTTAATAAGGACACATTTTCTCCTTGCAAGCTCCTTTAAGGAGAGACAGTTTTTGCATCCTTGGCTCTTGGCCCAGTACCAGGCACACATTGATTGATGGACAGAGAATTCAAGGCTCTTTCCAGAATCAGAGGACCTGGATTTGAGGCTTCTAAGGGGAGTGGGGGGTGAGAGGTAGTGGAAATGGGACAAATGAGAAACCCTCTTGCCTCTTACTCCATGCTATACAATGAAGGTTTGATTCAATTTTCGACGGGACCATATTGCCACCCAGTGGATTCCTCCATTTCTTACAGCCTCAAGTTGCTCACTAATAGCAATGCCAGATCCCTTTTTTCCTGTCTTCCTTGATCCTTTCATGCTTGTCAATGGCATTTTTTCCCCTCTTGTTTAAATATCCGACATTTCTCTCTCACCACTCCCCTCCCAGTATTCATCCTCCTAAAAAAAAAAAAAAAGACACATAACTTCTGCTCACAACTTTAGACTAGCCTTTGAGTTTTGCTTGTTCAGTCGTGTCCAATTCTTAGTGACTTGGTGGAGCCTGCCAATACAATGGAGTTTTCTTAGTAAACGTACTGGAGTGGCTTGCCATTATCTTCTTCAGTAGATTAAGTCATTTGCCCATTTTGCATCCTTAGCTCTTGGCCTGGTACCAGGCACACATTGATTGATGGACAGGCTGGTTTTGAACTCAGGTCTTCCTAACTCCAGGCCCAAGGCTCTGTCCATGGAGCTATCTACGTGTTCAGTTTTGCTAGCTTTGCTACCCCAGTCTATCTGACAAGACCAACTTTTACCAGAATTCTTTGGATAGCACTTTAGGAAGTATCAGGAGGCTTTTCTAAATCCTATTACCCAAGTAGAAAGTCATGATCTTTCTTGTTTAGTTGGGAGAGGATAGCTCACAACCTAATCTGAGATAAAATACCTCGAAATTATGATTTGTTGCAATACTTGTGGGGAATTAGCATGAACCTCTGGTCAATGTATAATCAAATTTTATAATAAGGGTTAGTTAATAGAAATTCATTTAGCATGTGTCAAGTTTTAAAAAACACATGCATGGTCTTCTAGAATGGCAGACTTCAAATTTTAAATTGTTTAAAAAATAGGCCAAGATAGGTCTGGCCTTTGCTCCTTTTTTGATCATATACTTGAATATAAAAGGGGAGTGTAACCTAGCTTTGCTTGTGTTTTGCAAATATCTTCCTTTTAATTTTACTTTTCAGGCATTAAGGAACTGCTTACTTCTTAGCCAAGATAAATTGGTTCTTTCTATTCTAAGACCTAAGGCTGTTGTTTCTTTAAACAAAATGTGGTTGAAGTAGAAGATTTGACTATCCCTACAAATAAGACATTGGAAATATACAGGGAGCTCCACGATTCAACAAATAGAGCACTCTTCTTTCTC
>NC_058133.1:493643986-493654478 GCF_016433145.1 Gracilinanus agilis | reverse complement strand
CTCTCTCTCTCTCTCTGCCCCCCTCTCCTTCCCCCCCACCTCTCTTTCTCTCTGGGTTCTCTCTCAGTTCTTCTCTCCTTCTCCCTCCTTCCCTCCCTTCCTCCTTCTCTCTGTCTCTGTCTCTCTCATCTCTGAGGGGGGAATGAGTCTGAGCCCGCAGCATCTTGGCCAGTAGCTAAAATAGCAGGAGATAGGGGGGACTTGAGGAGCAGGTGGGGCGCAGGAGCTGGGAGACCTCGTTCTGATGGCGCCATTACCATGCTGGCTGATCTAGAGCTTACCTTCCCCTCCTTGAAAAAAATGAGGGGATTAGACTCAATCTCCAGGATGGCTGCCAACTCCCAAATGCAACAGATCCTAGTTTTAGAACAGGAAGGGACCTCAGCCACCAGGAGCCCAGCCCCCACATTTTACAAATGAGGAAACTGAGGCTCCTAGGCCAAATGACTTGCCCCCTTTCCATGGCTCCCAGAAGGCTTTAGGAGAGCTGAGCCCCGTGGGCAGATGCTGAGGAAATAGGGGTGGGTGGGAGGGTTGAAAAAGCCCAAACCTAAATCAGGAGGAAATCACGCCCAAGCTCGCCGTCCCAGCTCTCGTCCCCATCCAGGTGCTCCTGGCTTTAAGGAATCCCAAAATAGAAAAACTCCAATTTACCCCACAGATAAATCAGGGCATGCGTGCACTCTGCCAAGGGAGAGGCTGCCGGATCTTTAAGTGAGAGCTCCCAGGGGGCATCTGAGAGAAGGTTCTGATTGCCCAGGACCAGCCGACGCAGGACTCTCAGGAACCCAAAGGCCCTTCGGGATGGCCATCTACCTCTGGCTCCTCTAAGGCTTCAGGGCAGGCGGCAAAGCGGGGCTCTCCCCCACTTGAGTCCCTGGTCTGAAGGAGGAGAAGATAGTCCTCACCTCTAGAAAGTCTGCAGGATGGTGGGGGACACTCAGCCCCTGCCCTTGGGAAGCCTCTAGCCGGATGGGGGAGACACAGAGAGCCTTTGGTCTGAGGATGGGATCCCTGATTACATATTAGAGAGGCCTCAGAAGTCTAATCCCACCCATTGACGATGCAAACAGGGAAGCTGAGCCCCCAGGAGGATGAATGGTTTAGCTGAGGCCACGCAAGCACTCGGAGCCTGATGCTACATGGAAAGCTCCTTCCACGGGGGCGTGAGATGACTCCCAAGTCTCCAGTGTCAAGGTGACCCCTTCAGGGGGACCCAGCCAATGGCAGCTCTCTGGAGGAGGCACCTGTCTTTCCCTCCCTGACTCCAGGAGCAGCTACAGAGGCCATGACCACCCGGCAGGAAGCCTTCTCCATCGTCCATTGCCCCTCCCAAGTGGCCGTGCTCTGGGGAGATAAGCCTGAGATCGCGATACCCTGGTGGCCTATTTGGCGCGGCAGCGCGTCTTCCTCCCAACTCAGCAGACAGAAAAACAGCCCTGAGATATGGATGTGTCGAGCCCCCGTGGCTACCTTCTGAGGTCAAGAAATTGGGGGGTTCCTGGGGAGTGACTGAGTGGGAGGCACTTTCTGCCTTCTCAGAGATGACCAAAGCCGAGAAGACGAATGCCTTCACTGGCCAGAAGACAAGGACCTTGAGCTGCTACTCAGGCGGTAGAGATCCAAAGTGAATATGAAATATCCGTTCAGCAGCCCCACAAATCTCTGGGGAGTCTTTCCTGCCTCCCAGGAGATCAGAAGTGCTGGGCTAATATTTCATGGCTGAAGGATTTGTCTATGGGTGATGACGAGTCTTCTGTGTTTTAAGCCTTTCTTGGGTGGCGAAAAAAATAGCTGTCCTATATCTGCCATCTACTACTCTGTACAGCAAATGCTTCTCTAGAAGGATCCTGTGAATCGCCCTTCACCTCGTCCTCCTAAGTCAGACTGAAGAGACTCCCCCCACAAAGATTCTACTACAAATTGGGGCCGCAGTGAGACAGAGGGTGAGAAAAGCAGGAGAACCACTCTTCGAGGTGGGGCTCTCCCAGGACTGAACTTCCCTCGTCTCTCTGAACCCAGAACTAGGGTCCCCTTATTGGAAAAGTTATAGCTTTAAAACCAGGCTTCGCCATATCCTCCCCTGACCATCAGACAGGACTGGAATTTGGACATCCGCTGCCCTCTTTCAATCCCTTCCCCCTGCCTCTCAATTGACTTGCTTTTGCTTCTGCCACTGGGAAGGACCGAAGCTCCCTAGCTTGACTTCACTCCTGTGATTGCTGCCTTCCCACTTCTCCTCCATCCCATCCCAAGGGCCAAAGGGATATTTTCTCCACATTGTGAGCAGAAGGGGAGTTTCAGATCACCAGGTGATCCCCGTCCCAGAAGGGAAGGGGCAGCTAGGTGGCTTGGTGGGCAGAACATCAGGCTTGGAATCAGGAAGCCTTTTGTGACCTTGGGCGAGTCATTTAACCCTGTTTACTCCAGTTTTTGCCTCTGTTAAATGATCTGGAGAAGGAAATGGCAAACCCCTCCAGTATCTGTGCACAGAAAACCCCACAAGACGCCATGAAAAGTTGGATGTGACTAAAAAGAATGGGCAACAAAAGGAAAGGATGGCCATGGGAGAAGGGAACGGATGGACTATTGAGTCACCTCGGCCCAACAGCCAATGGCAGCCCTGGGAGTGAGTGCCGTACTGTCGAGACCGAGTATCAATGGGGAGAGAAGACAATGAACGGAAGACTCCAGTTCCCAAGCTGGTCTAAGACAACGGCTCCAAGTAACCAGCTGGTAGAGAGTGACACAGGAAGAGAATCTGCCACGACGTGGTCTGTGGACCATGGGCCGTGGTCTGTGGACCATGGGCCGTGGCCACAGTTAGCCCAAGGAGCATCTCGGTTTGCCCCTGGGATGCTCCACAGGTAGAGCCAGCTTTACAAAGTGAGTGTCTTCCCTCACTCTTCCTTTTGCCCAAGGGGATGATGCTAAAATAGGTTTGCTCCCCCAAACACAAAGCAGCTGGCCCGTGGGAGGCAGCCTGGTGATAACTGACAGCAAAGAATCCACAAGTGCTTCAGGGAGAGGTGACCAACTTCGAGAAATACTCCTGCCACCCTCGGGAAAGGCTCTCGGGCACTTGGGGGAAGGGCACCCCATTTGTCACTGAAGCACCCACTTCTCAGCTTCCACAACTGCCTTTTCTCAGCCCTCGGCCTTCAAACAAGCCCCTCTAATAACTCTAGGAGAGACTATGTGGTTTGGGGGCTTCCGAGGCCAAGGAAAGAGAATCAGGGGAAGAGACAGAAGGGAGGTCTTGGTCAGAAAGCCTAACCCTGGTGGTTGTCATCCATCCCACCCCACACCCTGATTTATAGATTATCTCCTCCCTTACAATAGAAGTTTTTGGGCAGCTGGGTAGCTCAGTGGATTGAGAGTCAGGCCTAGAGATGGGAGGTCCTAGGTTCGAATCCGGCCTCAGACACTTCCCAGCTGTGTGACCCTGGGCAAGTCACTTGACCCCCATGGCCCACCCTTACCACTCTTCCACCTATAAGCCAATACACAGAAGTTAAGGGTTTAAAAAAAAAGGAAAAGGAAAAAAAAGAATAGAAGCTTTTAGGGGGCAGTAGGTGGCTCAGGATAGAGAGCCAGGCCTAGATAGGGGAGGTCCTGGGTTCAAATGTGGCCTCAGACACTTCCTAGCTATGTGACCCTGGGTGAGTCACTTAACCCCCATTGCCTAGCCCTTTATGGCTCTCCTGTCTCAGAATTGCTTCTAAGACAGAAGAAAAGGGATCTTTTGTTTGTTTTTTAAACAGGGCCTGAGGTCACCCTTAAGGAAGGAGTTCCTCCCGCCTATCCCCATTCTAGAGTCCAAAACAAAATGACCAAAAGAAAGTCCTTTTGCAGGGAATTCTTCAAAGAGCCAAATTCTGACTGTGGCCCAGCCTTCCAGATCAAAGATGGGCTCATCGACCTCTCCAGGTTCCGCCCAAGCTCAAGCCCTCCGAATGGAAGATTCCTTGGAGTCTGGTGGGTGGTATTGCCACCCACGGCCCCGAAGCAGAGGGCTCCCCTTTGGAGCCACTCAGGGGCCAGGCGAGGGGGCTTGACAATGGAACCAGGAACATCCTCCTTTTCCAGACACTTCAATCTTTCCCCCGACCAGGCCTCTCTGGCTGGAAAGCCGCCCCACCTGAAAAACCAGCTCCTTCCATAAACAGCAGGGGAAGAAAAATCAGCCCCTCAGCCCAGCCCTCGCCCAGGGTACAAAGCCCCACACGGTGCCCCCACCCCCTCCCAAGCCCTGCCAGGGGGGCCTCCTGCTTTGGGGAGCTCCTGGGTTAGCAGGATTCCCTGGGAACTCGCAGAAGTGCCCTCTAGGCTCCCCAGGCCTGGAGTCAGGAGAAGCCGGGTTCGAATCCGGCCTCAGACACTTCCTAGCTAGGCAACCCTGGTTCAAATCCAGCCTCAGATCCCCACGAGCTGTAAGGGCCCTAGGCAAGGCCCTTAGCTTGTTTGCCTCAGTTTCTTCATCTATAAAATGGGGATAACAACAGCAACTGTCTCCCAGGGTTGCTGTGAGCATCAAACGAGATAAGACTTAACACAGTGGCTGCCCCATGGAAGGAGCTTAATAAACGCTGACCGATCGACTGATGGAAGGTAGGCTGGAGCTGAGCTTGGAGTAGACAAAGCCTTCCCGGTGTGACGGGCGGTCTGTGCAAAGGCCCACAAAGGTGGGAGAGGAAGAGCAAACCAGGATCCCAGAATGCAGCAGGCCTACGAAGGATGGGAGGGTAGGTGGGGGCCGGTCTAGGAAGGGTTCATGTACGTGCCCTGGTGGGGGGGACTCAGAGGGAGCCCCTGGAAGCAGCGAGTCTCTTGTCCCTTTGGCTCAGAAGGGCTCGGGGGAGATCTAACTCAAGCCGCTGGTTGACCCCACAACAGCAAGCCAGGAAAAGGCCTCCCAGGCTCCTCGGCCTCTGGGGACCTTCTGGCCTTCAGAGCCGTCTTTTCCAGCTGTTGGGCTCTCTGGGGGCTAAGTCCGGCCTTCGGCTCAGCCAGAGGAGGGCAGAGGGGCTCCCGGTCTGGCCAAATCTGGCTCCACGGCTCGGGCTGGAGATTTCTTGCCTCTAAGAAGAGGAGCCATGAAGCCCCCGACTCTCGCCACACGCGTCAACCCAGATCCAGGCTCGCCTCTAAGCCACGGTGACTGGCTCTTCCAACTGGGACAAAAGCCCCAAAATGGCCCCTGGTGGGGGGGGGGGGGGAATGAAGGCACGAGGGACCCTGGAGCGTCATGGGGGAAGCAGGCTGGTGGTGGGGCGTGGCGACACCCGACAGCTCCCCATTTTAAATGACGATTCCTGCTAACGAGGTGCTAAGCTCAGCCGTTCCCACCCAGCTGAAGAAAAGCAAACTCTGGCGGCGCCCTCTCGATTTCAGCACCCGAGATAAAGCCCCCGTGGCGCAGTCCCAGTTACGGCTCTGATCTGTCAACGCCCCGATAACTCTCTGGGCTCTGGGGGCTCGGAGCCACCACACACGCGGTTCTTCTAGAAGGGGGCAGCCTGCCACAGCCATCGTGTCCATCCCTGGCCCGGCCCGGCCCAAGGGAGAGCCGGCCAAACAGATTACTGAGGCTGTCCTAGAGCACACCCCGAAGTCAGGGCTGGGACGTGATTCGCCTCAGTGATGTGACCGACACAGAGGCTCCCCCCAAAGTTCCACCAGGAGCCAACGAGCCGAACAAAGACAGAGTCAGCGAGGACGGAGAGGCGGCCGAGGCCCTCTTCCCTCCCAGCGAGCGGCCATCCTCCCCTCGAGTGCCCTCCCAGCCAAACCACCTGGGACTCCACCAGTTCATTCCCTTTATATGGACGCCGGACAGGCTTCCACGTAGCCTTTCTAGCACCCTTATTGGAATAAAAAGCTCGTTCTTTGTCTTTGCATCTCCAGTGCTCAGTGGATGCCCAGTAGCAGGTGCTTGATAAATGCCTGCCGAAGGAAGATAGCCGGTGAGGGGGAGAATCCCTGACCATTTCCACTCCGGGACAGCCCTGGGTATGAGGAAGCTTAAATTCGGCCAGAACTGCCCCCAAGGGACCACGGAACGCTTCTTCCTTATATTTTTTTCAGTTTTCAAATAATTTTCAATTAATTATCCAATTTCTTGCAAGAATTTAATGTCAGATGACCCCAAAGCAGTTGGCAGTAATGGGGAACGGATGGTCACAGTTGATCAAGGAAGCATTCTTTTTTTTTTTTTTTTTAATTCTTACTTTGTGTCTTGGAAACAACTCTATGAAAGGCAAGGGCAAGGCGAATGGGGTTAAGTGACTGGCGAGGTTTGAACTCAGAACTTCCTGGCTCTCTACCACTGAGCCACCTGGTGGCCGCGATCAGGAAGCATGACTAAGCCCCAGACTATGTGCCAGCCACCGCATCAGGTGCCGGGATGAAAAACAAACCAACAAACAGAGGAGATGGACTCTACCCTCAAGAGGCTCACCTTCTACCCCAAAATCCCAACCCAGCAGCCCATCTCCAGTGGCCTCGTCATCCTGGCGCCTTCCCAGGGGGAAGGGAAGAGGAGGAAGTGCCTGTGCGTTAGGCCCTTAGGAGTCCTAAGAAATGGGGACTAGAGATAACCCTCTTCCCACCCCGTCTGCTCCTCGGCCCAACATCCAGGCACTCCTGAGGTCTCACAAAGGTAACAAGATGGCTCCAGGCAGCCTGAGACCCCACCGGCTGAGGGGCCCGTGACATCAGGATGAGGACGTGACACTCAGAGTCCTCCCGGGCAGGGGGTGGGGGAGGCTGGGCTGTAATTTCATCCCAGAGGTCTGATGTGTAAGTCACCAGACACCCAGGATGAAATTCCAGCTCTGTGGGGTGAAGAGTGAGGGGAGGCAGGGGGAGGAGGGAAGGCGCTGGTCATCTCCCTGAGGGAAGAGGTGGGGTCGTGGCTCACGAGGCTGTCTTTGGTGGGTCCAGGATGAGCAAAGATCCCACAATAAACTTGGGAAGGAGACTGAGGACCTCAGCAGGGGAGTCTAAGGCAGTGGGCCAGAGGTTCCGATGCTACCTCCCCTCTAGGGCAGTAACTCCATCCTCGGATTCCCCAGAAGCCTTTGTTGTTCCTCGTGGGGGCAGTCCAGCCTGGCTTTCCCTTCTGGCCTGGAATACAGACTCTCAGACCATCCCAGTACCCAGTGGAGGTCAAGGAGGTAGAATACGTGGCTAGGTTGGGAGCCAAGAAAACCCTCCTCACTCTCCCAAGTCCTCCTCGTCCGCCATCTTCCTTCTCCAGTCTTCAAAGCTCATCACAAGCTGGTCCCATCCTACCCTCCATGCTAGTCTAAGGGGCGGCCAGACTGGCCTTCTGGGCTCCTCATCATGGTGGTTTGGAATCCCTGGTTTCCTTCAAGAGCCAGCTTGAGCCCCATCCGATTCCCTCATACTCACTCCATGTGGGGTTTGCAAATCCCTCTATTTGAGCCTGCTATCTCCCCCCTGTTAGGATGTTAGTTCCACAGGGAGGGACAGGCCTGCTTATTGTTGTCTCTGAATCCCCAGAAGCTAGCACGGCGGCTGGCATACAAGAGGCGCTTACTACATGCACAGGAGAATTGCTAACTCGGTGGTTCCCAAACTTTTTTGGCTTACCTCCCCACCCTTTCCAGAAAAAATATGACTTAGCGTCCCCTGTCACATACTATCACGCCCCCTTACAGTTATTTACTGCCCCCAAATGCACCTGTGGCCATCACCGCCTCCCTGGATCGCTGCAGCACCCACCAGGGGGCGATGGCGCCCACTCTGGGAATCATTGAGCTAAACAAATGCTTGCTGGTCAGCCCCTCCAAGAGACACAGAAAAGGTTCCCAATAGGTTCAAATCCGGCCTCAACCACTTCCCAGCTGGGCGACCCTGGGCAAGTCACTTGACCCCCATTGCCCACCCTTCCCACTCTTCTGCCTTGGAGCCAGTACACAGAAGTTAAGGGTAAAAAAAAAACAAAAAACAAAAAAACAGAAAAGGTTCCCAAGTTCCTCTAATTTACCCTATCTGTGTGTGTGTGTGTGTGTGTGTGTGTGTGTAGATAGGTGGTGCAGTGGATAGAGCAGCAGGCTTGGGGTCGGGAAGAGCTCAGGTCAAATTTGACCTCAGACTCTTACTAGCTATGTGGCCCTGAACAAGTCTCTTACTCCTGTTTGCCTCAGTTTCCTCATCTGTCAAATGAGCTCGTGAAGGAATGGCAAACCACTCCAGATACCTAGAGCTGTACGATCCTGAACAAGGCACTTGCTCTATTTGCCTCTGTTTCTCCATCTGTCAAATGAGCTGGAGAAGGACATGACAAACCCTGAAGAAACCCCAAATAGGGTCAAGAACACATCTTTTTTGCACGCAGGCCCCCACAGTCCCCCACACACTGCTTCCCTCATTAAAGTGTGAGTGCCTTGAAGGCTATTATCGGTTGCCTTCCTCGGTCTACCCAGCACGTAGCCTATAGGAAGCCCCTAAGGCAGGCTTCTGGAACCGCTCCACCCTACCCTAACCCAGGGAAAAGACCCCAATTGGGGCAAGTCCTGTTCCCGCCCCCCCTTCCCTGTCGGGGAAGGGCATCAGGGAAAGGATGGGGGAAGGGGGGGCGGGTAAAAGAGTCAAAGCAACCCTTTTCTAAGCAAAAGCAGCAGTTCTGGGGAGATTATGCAGCAACGCCAATTACCAGGCCTCCACGCACTGATTATATTAACTGTATGCTTTGGAGCTCTTTAACAGATGGCAGAGCGCAATGTCATTATTTATATTTACCTAACAAGACTTCTGATGGTATTCCATTAACAAGAATTCGACAGCATCCCAGAAAACTGGAGCCATTTCCTGGGCGTGGCGAGGAGCCGGGCCCGTCCGTCAAAAATGAGAATTAGACTGAGCGGAAGGGAAAGGAGGGAGAAACCGGCCTGCGGGCCTGGACACTCGGATCCCCTCGGCCGCTCCAGCGCCGGACAGGCGCCTCGCAGGGATGCAGGCAGGCGAGAGGCCAGCCAAGAGGCGAAGCACGAAGGGCCGCTCGGAGGAATATCCAGGCCGCCGACGGGTCGCGTTTAAGGCGGTCAAGGGTGGCCGTGAGAAGCGGGTGAGTAACCCAGGCCTCGGCAAGCGGAGATCATGGAACGGAGGGTGTGTGTGTCCGTCCGTCCGTCCGTCCGTCTCCATTCGCTCATCTAGAGAACACTTTCTAAGCCTCCCTAAGGACCAGGCGCCACGCCAAGCAATGGGCACACGCACAGAAAGGTAAAAGCCAAGTCCTGCCCTCCAGGAACGGATAATCTAATGAGGGAGACGCCATGCAAACAGATTTGGACAACCAAGCCATAGGCAGGATAAGGGAAAGAATTCCTAGAGGGAAGGCCCCGAAGGAGGCCACGAGGGGAGGCGCTGGAGTGGAGGAGGGGGATCGCTCCAGACGTGGGGAGAAAATGCCCCGAGAGGAGAGATGGAGGGCCTGGTGCCGGGGGCAGCCAGGAGGCCGGTGGGACGGGGAAAAGAGTCCATGCCGGGGAGTGAGGCCCAAGAAGGCGGGAAAGGCGGGAGGGGACCAGATCAGAAGGGCTTTGAACAGCAAACAGAGCGATTGCATTTGTTCCTGGAGGCAATAGGGAGCCACTGGAGTTTATTGAGAGACAGAGGGAGAAAGGAAAGGAGGAAGGAAGGGAGAGAGACATACAAAGAAGGAGGGAAGAAGGAAGAGACGGAAGGAAGGAGGGAGGGAGAGAGAGAAGGAGAGAGGAAGGGAGAGAAGGAAGAAGGGAGGAAGGAAGGGAAGAGAGAGAGAAAAGAGAGAAAGAGGGAGAGACAGAGACAGAAAGTGTGCATGTGTGTGTGTGCGTGTTCACACGCATGAGACATGATCTGTCCTACACTTTAGGAGGATTATTTTGGCAGCAGAATGGAGGAGGGACTAGGGTAAGGACAGACCGAGGAAGGCAGATCCAGCTCCTTGAGGGCCTTGACTTCTCCACCTTTGTCCCGGTAACCCCAGAGGCTGGCTCATAGTAGGTCCCTAATTCATGTTTGTAGATTGACTGATTGTTCTGTGCCCAGGTTTTTGCTTGTTGAGGCCCCCCCTCCCCGGGCTCCCAGGGATTAGGGCCACAAGGTCAGAAAGGGGCAGGAACAGAGGTGCTCGGGTGACCTCATGAACCAACAGCATCTCCTCCTGAGCCTACCTCTCGCAGGAAGAGAAGAATCTGGGAAAAGGAATGGGGAACGGCAGCTTTAGGGAGAAAGTGGTCTGCATGTGGGAGCTTCTGGCTTTCTATTCACAAGGAAAGATCCTCAATCTCAAGATGGAAGGGACTTGGGGGCAGCCAGGTGGCTCAGTGGGGAGAGCCCCAGGCCTTGGCCACTTCCTGTGGCCCTGGGCATGTCTAGCCCTTGATGTTCTTCGGTCTTAGAATGGATACTGGCACAAGGTAAGGGTTTAGGAGAAGGGAGGGGAGGGGAGGGTAAAGGAGAGGAGAGGGGAGGGGAG
>NC_058133.1:493631864-493641101 GCF_016433145.1 Gracilinanus agilis | reverse complement strand
AGAAGGGAAGGGAAGGGAAGAGAAGGGAAGAGAAGGGAAGGGAAGGGAAGGGAAGGGAAGGGAAGGGAAAGGAAGGGAAGGGAAGGGAAGGGAAGAGAAAATGGAAGGGAACTTGGAACCTATGAGTCCAATTTCCTCAGTTTACACCAGGAGGAAACAGGCCCAGAGGTAAAATGCCTTACTTGCTCCACATCCCACAGGAAAGAAGGAAGCCTCAGAGGAGGTAGAATTTGAACCCAGATCACTGGACTCTGGAACCAGTGCTGTCTGTACTTTGCCATGCTGAAAAAGCCCTTTAAGATGACGGGATTATAGACTAAGAGCTGGAAGGGGCCCTAGAAGCCATCCAGGGCAAGCCCCTCACTTTATAGAAGAAACTGAGGCCCAGGGAGGTGAATTACATGGCCAAGGCCACTCCAGTCATCAGCATCAGAGCTAGGATTGGAATCCAGGTCCGATGGCCTCTGCGGTGGTTAGAAGGCGGTGCGGGGTATCCGATTGCTCGCCTTCTCAATGGGTGGAGGCGGGAATTTGGAACTCTGAATTTTAAAAAAGGACGTACAAAAAAGTGGGATGTTAAAAATCGTGGTATATGGCCATGGGTGTGCTCACACGCTCACAGACAGACAGACAGACACACGCACACACGGCATCTAGCTTGAGGAAGGCTCTTCCATCTCAAACCTTGCTCCTCGGCCCCTCGCGGCCCCTCCAGCACACAGCCCTCCTGCCCCCTCGGGACGTTCTCTCTGGCTGTCCCCCGCCTGGAAGGTTCTCCCCCTCGGCCCATGTCTGGGCCGCCCCGTCACCCTGGGCGCTCCTGGAGAGCAGGATCCTCCTCTGCATCTTCCTCGGTCTGGCACATAGTAGGTGCTTAATAATTGCCTACTGAGTGACGGAGTTTCGGTTTCCCAAGTGAAGAGCCCAGAGGAGAGCCAGGATTGGGCCGGGGGAGGGAATGGCAGGTGCCGCCGTTGGCCCAGTTTCAGAGAAGCTAAAAGATGGCCCACAGAGGGCCGGTTTTACAGACTGTAAACGGCGGGGAGACGCGGGGCTGCCCCTCAAGGAGGGAGAAAAGCCTTTATTTAGGCCTTGCTTTACCCCGAAGGATGAAGGAAAACCTTCTGGCCGCTGAACTCACTCTCCAGCCACGCTGGAGCCCCCACCAGGGGCTTACGGCAAGGGCGCCCCGTCCGGCGGAGCGTCGGGCCTCCGTCCCCACCCGGCCTCTCCGTCCTGGGGAGACACACGGAGAAGTCCAGGCCAGCCCCTCACGAGGACTCCCAGAATCAGGCCTCACGTCCTCACGTCGCCAACCAGCGAATATATTGATTCATCGATCTGGGCAGCGAGGCGGCACGGCGGAGGGAGGGCCGGGCCTGGAGCCAGGATTCCTCTTCCTCTTCCAGCTACCCAGCTGCCCCTTTTCTTTTCTTTAGCTTTAAGCCCTCACCTTCCACCTTAGAATCACTTCTGTGTATTGGCTCCAAGGCAGAAGAGTGGTCAGGGTGGGCAATGGGGGTCAAGTGACTTGCCCAGGGTCACACAGCTGAGAAGTGGCTGAGGCCAGATTTGAACCCAGGACCTCCCGTCTCTAGGCCTGACTCTCCATCCACTGAGCTACCCAGCTGCCCCCATGAGATTTCTATTGTATGTGTGATGTGTGACTTCTATTATGACATTAGCAATATGGAAATATGAGTTACATGAAAGTAAAAATAAAATAAAATAAAATAAAATGGGAGCCGTAGACTAGCCGGTCTCTAAGGTCTCTTCTAATTCTAAAGATGATTAAAGAAGGGAGGACCTGGGTTCAAATCTGGCCTCAGACACTGAATAGCTGTGTGACCCTGGGCAAGTCCCTTAACCCTGTTTGCCTCAAGGTCCTCCTCTGTAAAACGAGATAGAGAAGGAAATGGCCGCTCCAAGATCTTAGCCGTGTGACCTTGGGCAAGTTACTTCACCCTGTCTGTCACATGTGCTGGAGAAAGAAATGGCCGACCGTTCCAGGATGTTTGCAGAGAAAAGCCCAGCCGGGATCATGAATTCAAACAAGACTAAGAAGGAGCTGAGAAGACTCAGCCTCAGGCCACAGATTCTACCTGTTGTCTGTCCCCAGGCACGGCCCGTCCTCCGGCCTGAAACGAAGGTGCTTTTGGTGATGGAGAAGCAGCGGCCGGGCGGCCCCAGCCCCAGAGGTGGGAGGAACCTGCCAAGCCTTCCAGTCTGGCCTCTTCATGTCACAGGAGGAGAAACTGAGGCAAGGGGAGTGGTTTTGTGTCTTTTTTTAGAATTGGAGGCCGACAGTTCTACAACTGGAAGAGGCCTCAGAAGCCCAGGCCAACCTCCTTAATGACAAGAGAGGAAACTGAGGCCCAGCAGGGTGGTGGCTTACCAAGATAACATAGCCAGCAAGAAGCAGGAGGGGAGATTTGAACCCGGGTCCTCAGACTCCAAATTCTCTTTCTACTTCCTTCCAGCACTGGGCCCCAGCAGCGCAAAAGCAAATAAAAGAATAAAATAAAACATGCGGCCGGCACCACCCGTTACAGGGGCTGCAACGTCCCTCCATTTACGGTCATCCCGACTCACCTGTCGGAGGGGCCCCCGAGATGAGGACGGCCACCCGGGTCAGGATGTCCAGCTGACCGGCCGTGTCCAGGAAGGAGGACCCTCGGAGTGTGCGGGGCGTTTCCTGTGCCCTCTGCCCCTTCTGCACGCCCAGCGTGACTAGCCAAGACCAGGGATGTATCTACACCTCCCTGCCCTCCTCACTAGTGTCTACACCTCACTTCCTCACCTCCCTAATGCCAAGAGGGGCCCCCCAATGACAGAAACAAGACACTGACAAAACCATTCGATGCTGGAGGACCATCAGAGAGGGGCTGTGGTGGACAGAGACCCGAGTTCAAATCCAACCTCAGTCCCTTACTAGTTGTGTGATCCTGGGCAAGCCATGTAACCCACTTGCCTCAGTTTCCTCAAATGTAAAAAGTGAGCAACATCTACCTTGAAAGGCTATTGTGAGGATTAAATGAGATACCTACAAAACACATAGCCCAGTGCCTGGAAAGTAAAATGTGTTTAATAAGTCCTTCCCTCCTCTTCCCCTCCTTCTATTCCTCTCTCCTGCCTTCCTTCCTTCCTTCTTTCCCTCCCTTCTTCCTTCTCTTCTTCTTTCCTCCCTTCCTTCTCTCATTCCCTCCCTCCATCCTTCCTCTCCTCTTCTTCCTTCATTCCCTCCTTCCTTCCTCTCCTCTCTTCTTCCTTCATTCCCTCCCTCCNCTTCATTCCCTCCCTCCTTCCTTCCTCTCCTCTCTTCTTCCTTCATTCCCTCCCTCCCTCCTTCCTCTCCTCTCCTCTTCCTTCATTCCCTCCTTCCTTTCTTCCCAGATCTCCTGGCTCCTGAGCATCCAGGGCTCTGTTCCACAATCTGCACAATGCGGCTTCTCTCAAGCTAACTCACACCGCCGTGTCAGTGGTCATCAGATGAGACGAGCACTTAGACGGGCCCAGGGGACGGGCTGCGTTTTGCTAGGGGCCGGGCGAGGATAGAAGGAATGATCTGGGGAGGTCAAGTGGAAATCATGCAAGAGAAAGAGATGGGCAGGCCAGGTGGTAGAGAGCAAGAGAGCTGGCCTGGAAGTCCTGGGTTCTAGTCCTGCCTCTCCGCTACTATGACTACGAGATGCTGGGCTCAAAGTCACTTTATTTTTCGGTGCTCCACACACCCCTCTCGGGTGACAAGTTGCTGAGAAGGTGCCGACCTGTACCTGGGTGAAGTGAGTTCCCCATGCCAAGAAAGTGCCAGGCTCAGTCCCTGCCCGTAGGTGCAGGGGTACTGCGATAGTCAGTGAAAAAATAAACAAACCAACCCCCCAATCTGGAGTTAGCTTAGAGCTAGAGGATACTTTACAGGCCATCCAGTCCATCCCCTAATTTTACAGAAGAGGAAACTGAGGCTGAGCAGGGAAGTGACTTATCCAGGATCACACAACTAATATGTTTCAGAAGCAGAATTTAACTATGGCCTGCCTTCCTTCCTTCCTTCCTTCCTTCCTTCCTTCCTTCCTTCCTTCCTTCCTCCTCCCTCCCTTCCTTCCTTCCTTCCTTCCTTCCTTCCTTCCTTCCTTCCTTGCTTGCTCTGAACAATTAAATAGGCTAAGTCACAGATAACTGTGCCATGCCCAAGAGGCAGGGTGACCCAGTATCTAGAGAGCTGTCCGGGCTAGAGTTCTGCCTCTGACACACGGACATCACTTTGCCTCTCCCACCTTAAATCTTCTCATCTGTAAAATGGGGATAACAACCGTTGTCAGAAATAGAAGGAAAGCCATGAAATAAGGGGAGGTTGAAGACCTGAGTTAAATCCTAGTTTTGCTACTTGGAAAGAATACTGGTTCTGGGGTCAAAGGACCTGGATTCAAATCTTCCTCTGAGGCTCGATACCTGTCTGACCTCAATGGAATCACTTCACCTCCTTGGGCCTCAGTTTCCTCATTTGTAAAATGAAGAGGCTGGACAAGGTCCCTCCCAACCCACTGGTGACACGTAAATAATGTCTCCCTAATATTTAAATAGCTATTTCTCTAAGTAGGTCAAATACAATTCAATACTTATTCCTCTAAGTAGGCAAAACATTCCCCCTACAATCTTGCTAAAATTGCCGTCCTTTATTTCAGCGCAGCTTCAAAGCGAGGCAGCCGTCGTCCATCCTGACTCATTTATCACAAAACCCAGAAGAGGGAGGCCTAAGAGACACTCATGACGCTCCTGCCCTGGGCTTTCTGGGCCGATTCCTACAATGGCTTCTCTTTATGCCAAAGTGGGGGAAGGCCTTTGATATCCCCTCCGGAATCCATTCGTGCATCCCCAAAGGCAAACCCGGCCCCGCCAACCCCCCCTTCCTAGTCCCCCCTCTTTAGCTCAGGAAGAGCCCCCTGGGCGAAGGGCTCAGAAGGCAAAGCGGGCCGCCATGTTGGCCAAGTGCCTTCACACGGCTCTCTTCTCCTGTTAACGGGGAACGGCGATTCTGACTCTAGTGTAGGTCGGGGCGAGGCTCCCTGCCTCAGTTTCCTCATCTGTAAAGTGAGGGGATGGGACTGATCGGCCGCCCAAGTCCCTTCCAGTCTAGGCTGATAATCCATCGGAGCAGGAAGCTCCCAAGGGAGGACCCCCCCATGCAGAGAACTCGTTATGCCTCAATTTCTTGCCTCCGTGAGTTTGCTGGGGACGCGGGGAAGCCGCTGGAGCAGGGACACACGGGTCTTCCCAAGGGCAGGGCCGGTTCTGAAGGCTGGATCGGAAGTCAGAAGACCCGAGTTCGAATCCTTGATTTGCCACTTATTATTGGGATAACCTCAGGCAAATTCTTCTTCCCTTTTCATCTCATTTCTTTCTTTTTCTTTTTCACCCTCACCTTCTGTCTTAGAATCGATCCCAAAAGTCGGTTCTAAGGCAGAAGAGAGGTAAAGGCTCGAGGTTAAGTGATTTGCCCAGGGTCACACAGCTAGGAAGTGTCTAAGGCCAGATTTGAACTCAGGACTCCTCGGCCTGCCTCTCTGTCCCCCTTCTCATCTCTCTTCCTCCACTTTGTAAATCCCTGTGGCTCCCTATTACCTCCAGGACCAAAGAGAAAACTCTTTGTCCTTTGCCACCCAGCCGCTTCCTACATTTCCAATCTTCTCCAAAGCAGAGACAATGGCCTTCTCGCTGTTTCTCCCACAGGACACTCCATTTCTGACTCGGTGTCCCTCCACTGCAGCCTCCCTAGGTTCTTGGCTTCCTCCAAGAAGGCGTTATGCCCATTTTACAGCTGAGGAAACTGAAGTCGCAGGATTTGAACTCAGTCTGCCCATCGCTCTATCTCGGCTGCCTCTGCCTGGAAGCCCTCTGCCAACTTGGTTTTGTTGGGACTGGCAGAAGGAAGGGAGAGTCCTTACTACCAATCAGTCAATCAATCAATCAATCAACCCATCCACGGGCACGAAGGAGGGTGGCAAAAGCCAGGTCCCAGCCCTCGAGAGGCTTCTACTCTAGGGGGACTTGGGTCAGTCGTTTCAGGCTTGCTTGACTCTTTGTGACCCCATTTGGGGTTTTCTGGGCAGAGATCCTGGACTGGTTTGCCCTTCCCTTCTCTGGGTGATTGGACTGAGGAGGAAACCGAGGCAGACGGGGTGAAGTGACCTGCCCGGGATGACACACTTAAGCTCCTGGAGTGTTGGCCATTTCCTTCTTCAGCTCATTTGACAGATGAGGAAACTGAGGAGTAAAAGGCAATGTCAGGACTCGAACCTGAAGCCCCCACTGAAAACCTCGTTGTGATCTGGGTCAGGTTTATGGAACGTGGGCTGCGGGGGAGGGAGAAGGGCCGGAGAAAGAGGGTTCGCCTGAAGAATCAGGGAGCCAGGGTGTGGGCTCCTCCTTCCCTCCGTCCCTCCTAGGCCCTCTGCTAGAGGCTGCTGGGGAAAAGGGCCCCGAGGGCTGGCAGGGGGACATGGGGGTACAGGGGATGGCCAAGCCCCTTCAGAGGCCAATGGGAGAGATGTGGGCGAGTCTGCACCCCTTCTCCCTCGTTGCCCTACCACGGTTCCAGAAGGCGTCTCTCCCTCCCTGTGCGGCCCCGTCTCTACCTTCCAAACGCACTCCTCTACACTCTTTAGGACAGGCCATTTGTCCATCCATCCTGAAGGAGATTCCTCATTTTCCCTTGAGGGGGGTGCAACGCCCAGCCCCCAGCCCCTTTTCTAATTAAAGACTGCTTTTGGGGTCTACTCCAAACACTGTTTGCTACTGTTGAAGTCAAGTGACTCACCCAAGGTCACCCAGCTAGGAAGCGTCTGAGGCCAGGCTTCAGCCCAGGACTCAGAGTTCTATCCATGGGGCTGTCTTGTGGCCCCCAGAATTCACCCAGGACTCCCCAGGCAAGGGTCCGTCCTTGTCTACATCAGCGTCCCGAGATGCCCAACGCCAGCCCCCTCCGAGCCCTGCTGCTTGAGCCTTGAGCTCCAAATGTCATCCCCTTTGCCCACTCTGTCCCTCCATTTCGGTGCTGAATCTGGGGAGGAAACCAAACCCTGGGGGCCCCTCCCCCTCCCAAAATCTGCAAACACCCTCATGGGGGGCTTCGGGCTGACGAGAGAGAAGAAGGAGCTGAGCTCTAGTCCTCCATGCGAGTCTCAGTCTCTTCATCTGTAAAATGGAACCTATTAAATCTACCTACCTAAGGGCCAGCCCTCGGGGCAGCTGGGTGGCCCAGGGGACAGAGAGCCAGGCCTGGAGATGAGACAAGGGGTCCTGGGTTCCAATCTGGCCTCAGACACTTCCCGGCTGGGAGACCCTGGGCAAGTCCCTTCACCCCCACCGCCTCACCTTACCCCTCTTCTGCCCTGGAGCCAATCCTTAGTATGGATTCTAAGCAGGGAGGTGAGGGTAGCTTTTGAACAACCCAAGTTAGGACTTTGTAAGCCTTAAGAGTTAGAAGGTCCATCTAGGAAGGGCCGGAAAAACATCAGGGACCATCGGGTCTGGCTTCCTCATTTTTACAGATGAAGAAACTGAGCTCCAGGTCAGATGGCGAGTGGCTAACGGAGACAGGATTTGAACCCAGGTCTCCGGACTCCTCAGTCCAGTGTTCTTCCCACTGGATTCCAAATATGAAGCTTAGCTCTGCTCTGCAGAGCAGCTAGCTATATGGAAGGGATGGGGCGGGCAGACGCCAGGATCCCCCACCCCCAGCACCGAGCCGGCCCAAAGAGCTCAAAGGTCTGCGGTGGGGCAATGGGAAGAGGAAAGGCGTTTGGGGATGGCCTCTCCCAAAGGGCAGGGGGAGGCCGGCCCCTGGCTCCGGCTGATCCCTTGCTTTGTGACCGATCAAGTCCTATTCCAGAGTCCTGGTCCCGGCTTGGTTCCATTTCCCCTTCTGTAAAATGGGGGTCCTGCCCCCTGTAATCCCCCACCCCCCATGTAGGACAACTGTGAGGTGGGGCCCTTAGGAGTCCCCCAGAGCCATTCTCTCATTTTACAGAGGAAGAAACTGAGGCCCAGAGAAAATGACTCCCCCAAGGTCACCCAGTGGCAAAGGCAGGAGCCGGTTACAAAGCCTATGGGTCAAGCGGCGGGTAACTGCAGCCTCCCCTGGTCCAGGACTCCCTCCTCTGCCCCTCTGGCCAGCTCTGTGGCTTCCTCCAAGCAGCCTGCCAGCCTGGAGTGAGAGCTCCCACCGCAACGAGGGACTCATGCTCCCCACCTCTGTTCCCCAAATGCAGCTTCGGCCTCTCCCAACCCGGCCCCCCGGAAAGCTGAGGTGGCTTAAACAAGCCTCCACGCCAGGAGCCCCCGAGCGGGGAACGAGGTCAGCGAGGCAGAGGGCTGCGGGACCCGGCGGGAGGAGCTCTGAAGGGGGGAAGGGGCCCGGGTCCTGCCCCACCCCGGGGGGGGGGGTGCCCTGCCCTCCCAGGAGCCCCGGACTCTCTTCCCCGGCCCAATGGGAGGAGAGCCTCCCCCTCCTCGGCGGCGAGGTCCATCCACCCAAGATCTGTGCCAGCTGCCACCGGGCCGGGGCCGGGGCTGGGGGAGGGGGCACCTCCGTGCCTCCCACACCCGGCTCCCCAGAGGAGCTGGCTCTGCCGGAATCTGGAGATCCTCCTCCCCCAAGTTGTCCCTATCAGTCGGGCCCCCCCTGGGCAGCCTCGGCCCTGGCTCCTCCTTCCAGCCCCACCCCCTTCACCTCATGCTTAGTGACCCCACTTCCGGGGGCTTGGCTACCACCACCAAACAGCCCAGGGATGGCAGAAGGGAAACACTTATTTGTGGCCCTATATGTCAGCCGCCTGGGGAGGGGACGAGTGGGGGCGGGGGGCATCCTGGGGGGCTCCTCCAGGTAGGGGGGCTCCCCTCCACTGCCCCAAATTGCTGCCGGGGACTCCATCTTACGCCTTCCCGGGGGCCAGAAAGCAGACCTGGGGGGGAGGTGTCCCCCAGCCGGGCTCTCCAGAGCCGGCCCAGCAGCAGGGCGCTCAGCCTCTCCCGGCACGGGGGCGAGAAGGGGCCGGGAAGATGGCAGAAAAGTAGCCCGGAGCGCCCCAGGGCCGGGCAGCGGCTCACTTTCCCCCTCACCCCCGGACTGGCACCGGGCACCACCGCTGACCTCATTCCCCCAACTGCAGCACCAGCCTTTCCCCCCCTCCCCCCCTCCGGGCACGGGTCGGAGGCTGACAGCTCCAGATCCAGCACATC
>NC_058133.1:493587340-493631364 GCF_016433145.1 Gracilinanus agilis | reverse complement strand
ATATTACACAGAAACTTGATTAATATTCACTAGTGTCCTGCAAGTCAGGGCCCAGAGCAAATAAACTAATGTGAGACCTTTACTTCAATTACATTCCGCTACTGGCTTTAAGACTCAACTATAAAGGTTTTGAATTAAGGCAACTGAACATCTTAAGTGTAATCTAAGGACCTATTCATTCGTGATGGATTTAATCTATGCTGAGGCCATTCATTGGCACTATTTAATGCCCCTTAATAAAAAGGGGCATGAACATGAGCCACTGTTAAGTGGTCTAAGTAAAATGTAAAGTTTCTCAGTTCTTATCTCCCTTATTAAGTATTAAAGTGCTCAATAAAATCTTTAATTTCTTCTAATTGTCATTGTGATTAATTACTAACATGATGTTTTCCAATTTCACATTGTAGATCCTGAAAAATATCTAGACACACACGAATGAAACCCAAGCCAGATGAATGACCTCTAACAAAAAGATTTTCTATGCCAGCCTGAAGAGAAATGAAGGGTTTCAGTGGAAAGGGCCTTAATAAGAGTCAGAGGACTTGGGTCCACATCCCAGCCCTGCAACTAAGGGACCCCTCAGGCAAGGTACGACCTCTCTGGGCGCTTCCTTCAATTGTCATCTGGAAAAACCAAAAAGGTCAGACTAGATAGCCTCTAAAAGTGCCTCAGAGCTCCAAATCTTGATTTAAGATATGTCATCAAAGTCCAATTTATGTGGTTTTCATCACCATTTCTCAAGTATTATTTTACAAATTAACAAAATAGAGCTGGTTGGAGTCCAATTTAACTACAACTGTCAAAAAATTTAGACTACTTTAGTTGTAAAGTATCTGTAGTACTCAGCTTAATGCCCCTTTCTAAGATTTCTATGGTAAAAGGAACTCCCCTACACAGAAACTTTTTTCCTTGGAAAACACAGAGCAGCATTTTCTTTCTCTGAATCTCTCTGAAGTCATTTGAGATCACAAAATGTCAAACACAACTTAACTTGGGTCTTCTGATCCCAAAGCCAGCTCTGTCACCAAACTACGTTTCAACAGACAGGAAGGGATTCAAAATAAAAATGGGTCAGTTTTCAAATTACCTCATGCTTTAAGTATAGAAACGGAGGCCTAAGGAGAGTGCTTTAAGCTAAGGCCACAAAAGCAGCAAAGCCAAGATTTGAACACCAGTTTTGACTTCAAAACTAAGGTTTTCTACTGCACTATAGGAGCTGGCAAATATCCTTTATAAGACCACATATATATAAATAAATATATGGAAATTAAAAGAGCTACTAGAGGGGGCAGCTGGGTAGCTCAGTGGATTGAGAGCCAGGCCTAGAGACAGGAGGTCCTAGGTTCAAATCCGGCCTCAGACACTTCCCAGCTGTGTGACCCTGGGCAAGTCACTTGACCCCCATTGCCTACCCTTTACCAATCTTCTACCTATAAGTCAATACACAGAAGTTAAGGGTTTAAAATAAAAAAAATAAAATAAAAATAAAAATAAAAAAAAGAGCTACTAGAGGGAGTAATCACAGTTCGGTGATTACAGCAAGGCTTCGTTTTTTTTTTTTTTAAATTAATTCAGGGTAATGCTAAAATCTAATTGAAATTATACAATATTCCAAGTAAAAATGTAGATTTAAAACTGCAAAGGCAGTTAGGTGGCTCATTAGATAGAGCTAGGGCTGAAAACAGGAGGTCCTGGGTTTAAATCTGAGATAGTGTGACCTTGGGCAAGTCACTTAACCGGAGTTGCCTACACCTAAGATGGAAGATAAGGGTTTTAAAAAAAAAAAAAAAGACATAAGGAACGACTAGGTAGCACAATGGATAGAATGCCAAACCTGGAATCAAGAGGACCTGGGCTAAAATCCAACCAAGACAATTCCCAGTTACGTGATCCTGAGCAAGTCACTTAACCTGTCACCTAGCCCCTTGTCATTCTGCCTTAACTGACCCTAAGACTTGAAGTTAAAAAATTTTTTTTAAACTGATACCACCAATCTCCCAAGACTCATATTTCAAACCTTTTTACCTAAGTTCCCACTTATTTCAAAAAAATTGTAGTTTGTAGCCTCAGTGGAAAGAAACTTTGGTGAGGTTTGAAGTCGTTTCCACATTTACAGGTAAGCAGAAAACTTCCAAATACCGAAGTCTTCCTGTTTTCCTCCACCTCCTCTTAAGCATAGTCTCATAAATCCCAGACCTAAATAAGTGAATAGATTGAGAGCCAATTTCTCAAACACTCCCTAAATGTAATCTTTGATTTGGGGAAGACAAGTGCATGAAATCTGAATTTAGTGCCTTTTAAACATAAAAGCTGAGAAACTTATTACTGCAGAGGAACCCCATCTAGTTCTGAGCTGAGACAACTCCCCTTCCCCTCAAACCTAGTGTCCTCTACCAATTACCTACTCCACTATAACAGGTAGTTTTCACATTAATTTCAAACCAAAGAGAATTTACCACTGTTTCTGAAATTTCAGTGTTAGATACTATTAAAGATCAGAAACTATAAAAAAAAACTGATTCCTTGGGATCTGTACTAACATCACTGCCCAACTAGTTTGCAATGATAGGTATTTCTCCCATACATACTCATAGGTTTTTTAATAAGCATCCCATAATCCATCTTTATTAAATCACAGTAACTTATATGCCCAACAACCTACATATTATATAGAGCATTGGCTCAAGAATCAGAGGACCTTCCAAAAGTCCAGCCCTCATTTTAATCTATGACCTTGGGTCAAGTCACTCAACTCTCTTAACATTAGTGGCCTTCAGGATAAAAATGAAAACTTTTAATTGTTAAGGAGGTTAACAGTTAACAGACTGGAATTTAAATTTTTGCTCAACACATATTAGTTGTAA
Organism: Gracilinanus agilis; assembly: GCF_016433145.1. NCBI lineage: Eukaryota > Metazoa > Chordata > Mammalia > Didelphimorphia > Didelphidae > Gracilinanus > Gracilinanus agilis. The sequence goes on along the minus strand of NC_058133.1, from coordinate 493,628,500 downwards.
CTAGTCACAACTCTGGGACCCAAAGAACAAAGTTACAGGTAGTCATCTTTGTTAAATGTGGCACCAGTATTCAGATATGGGGTCCTGCCACTGCAAGATTTATCCTCACAATATTCAGGGTCCATTTGGCCTTATTCTAAGGGTGTTTTTGTAAAGAAATGTTAAGAAAAAGCTCAAGGCTACTTAGGTTTAAATCTAGTCCTCCAGTTAATAGCAATGACCCTTAATCAATTCACTTAACCTGCGTACCAGCTTCCTCATGAGAGAAATCACATCTCTCTCGCAGGGTTGTTGAGGAACAAACAAGTCAAAGCACTTGTAAAATCTAAAAGTGCTATGTAAATGCCAGCTATTGTTATACTAAAGTATTATATAATTTTATGGGAATTGAGGACTCCAATACACATGTAAAATGCTTCAGTGACTTACTATATTTCAAGTTGTTTTTGTATATAGCTGGATTACAAATCTAGCTTCAACCCCAAGAATAAATTTACTCCAACAAAATAATCTTCATTTGGAATGAAAAAAAAAAAAGAAAAAACAGAAGACAAATCAATGTGCAACAAAAACCTTTATTAGCATTGGCTCAGCTGTTACTGAACCTGGTAATCTCAAAACTTAATATGAAGACTTTAAAGAGCTGAGTGCAAGGTGATGCTATCATTGGCAATTTATGCTTTCACAATAAAGTCAACAATTACACAGCCACCCCTAAGACGCAGAACCAGGTGGAGGGTGGATTCTTTCTGGATGTTGTAGTCAGACAGGGTACGGCCATCTTCCAGCTGCTTGCCTGCAAAGATGAGCCTCTGCTGGTCAGGAGGGATGCCCTCTTTGTCTTGGATTTTGGCCTTCACATTCTCAATAGTGTCACTGGGCTCCACCTCCAGGGTGATGGTCTTGCCAGTCAGGGTCTTCACAAAGATCTGCATGATGACCTGTAAATGAACAACACTATTAAATCCATGGTCTCAGATTAAATCCTGCCTTGAAAATACCATTCATTTAGCAGTGAATTCCCATCTAGGGAGGTATGACCTTTGATTTTATCCTTGTATTCCTGACCATGACTCAAATGATATCACATAAGTGCATACTGACAATAAGTGAAAAACCACCCTTTTTCCCTGCCAAGGACACAAAACTGTAAAGCTAATCAAAGCCAAAACAAGCTGGCAACTATTAACATTATAAACTGTTTTTGCTACTAATTTTATATCCTAAATCCCTAGTATTTCTAAAACTCCCTCATGGGTAGGATAATTCAATGCTCCATAAATTGAGCATGTTAACAAAGTTGAGCTCAAAAGTTATGAGAAAAAAATAACAAGGGACTCCCAACAAGGAGATAGATTTAAAGGACCATGAGGTAGAGAATGCAACTATGTGGCAGCTAGGTGTCTCAGTGGATATTCAGGCCTAGAGATAGGAAGTTCTGGGGTTAAAATCTGAACATTTCCTAGCTGTGTGATCACAGTAAAGTCACTTAATCGCTATTCCCTGGCCCGTTTTTCTGCCTTGGAATCATACAGTATTAATACAATAGTAATTATAAGACAAAAAATAAGGGTTTTTAAAGAAAAGGAAAAACATGGCAACTAGGACTATCCCATATGACCTTGTAGTCTTCTTTCTTTCCCTCTAGACCAATGATGGGCAACCTTTTGAACTTGGTGTGTTAAAATTCGCCAAAAAACTGAGAATAACCCAGATGAAAAAAAAAAAATTTTTCAGTAACATACTTCTTCTCTGTATGCGGCCGCGTGTCATAGGTTTGCCATTAGGGTTCTAGACCCTTACACTTTTGTCAAATTACAGATTGAGCAATAAAAACGATTAAAGGACCTCCCCCACACAAGCATCATGAGCGTAGTGACTCCAAACACCAAACTAAGCCACACAAGTTTCACAATCAACTTCCGGGTCTTAAACCGTTCCGGAACCACGCTTCCGCAATAGAAACTCTCGCGAGACTCAGAAAGCCAGCCCATTAGTAGAGCAAGCACCGCGAGATATATGCCGCGTCTCTTCCCCCAGGAGACCAAAGAAACTTCCCGAGGCCGTGAGCAAACTTTATGCCAAGTACTACACCCTTGGCCACCGGGCCCGGCAGCCCTTTTTTTGTCCACAGTAGCGGACTAGTCAAACAGGGATCCTCCAGGCCACTTCCGTAAACTTCTGGAAGTGCAAGGAGTAGTAAAGCCCGAGGCCGAGACCCCCAACTCTGACACCCCATCCAATCACTCGTGGCTCGGCGCTTTTAGGTCTAAGGAGCTTAACGCCACGTTGTCGCAACGTCTCTAATTTTTCTCGACCGCCCTTTTACTCCCCTAAACCACCCACGGCTCCTACTACCCCCACCCTGCTGCGGACCCGAAGGTCAAATCCAACCCACTGGTACCCGAGTAGCGAACCCGACTCACTAGTTCTTCTTTACACGGACGGTAGGACCGGAGATTGTCACGCCAACAAACTCAGCAAGAAGCAAAATCGGAGGAAGTTGTGTTGGACTCTACCTTGCCCACAGCCGCCGCTCGGTATTTATTCAGCGTTAGTTAACACGTCATCACACGCGCAGTCTCGGTGTACATGCGCAGGAAAAAGTAGTCCCGGCCACGCCTCTTCAAGAAATCCAGTGGTGAGAGATGGCTGTCCCCACCCCACCCACCCCGTCGTAAGACTGGCGAGTGACGAACTTCTCCGACCCGGTGTCGCCCTCCCCCTCGCTTCCTTAGATGGTGTTTGAAACTAGAGGGGCGGATGAATTCTAGGCAAAAGGGCCGGCCCTTTTGCCGAAAGCTCTGGATGCTTCGCCTAGGTTGTGGAAATGAGGCGAAGGGAGGGCGAGGGAAAAGGCTGCTGATTGGCCAGCGCGACGGCGGGGGCGGGGCAGGGCCGCCTCCCTTGTTGCTGGGGCTCTCCAAAACGCGTTGAAAGGCGGTGACGTCATTCTAAACGAGGTGGAGGAAGAGTGTGCGGTAGCGCATGCTCGGAGATAGGCGTGGGGGAGGGGAGAAGCTTGTCTGAAGGGGGATAAGAGAAGGAGAACCTGGGGTGAGCAGGAATGGAAAAGGTCTCTCGGAGTGTAGGGAAGGTACCCGTTTTCCCAACTCTGCCCTTTCTAAAAGTTTTCGAAGTGTGGTCAGCCCCGGCCTGGGTGGGGGCAGGGGTGTCGTCGTGCCTCCCGTTTACCCAGCCTCGCGGGGTGCCACACTTCCTTGAGTCACGAAGTTTGAATTGACTGACAAATACGTTTAGTGACTGGTCTGGAGGCAGCCCAGCGACATTTTCCGGGGAACGGGGGAGGGGAACTAAACCGAGCCCCTCCCCCCCCTTCACGAAGGTGACCTGGTCCGAGGTCTCTTCTTAGAGGAGGCCCGGAGAGGGAGGGCCAGGCCGGCTGGTGGAATAATGATTCTGAACATTTTAAAATTAAAGTTGGCCTGTAATCCTTGAGGGGGGGGGGGGCGGGGACTGGCCCGAATCTGCTTTTTTTGGCCGGAGAGCACGTAGTAGACCATTCCTGTTTGAATGAATGTTTATTAGGCCCTTATTAAGTGCCAGGCTCTGGTCCAAACCTGGGTATACAAACAAAAATAAACCCCTGATCTCCAGTTCGCAGTCAGCTTGTAAAAACCAGCTGTCCACGGAATGAATTTTGGGGCCATAATCCCTGGAAAGGAACCAAGATGAAGCCTGGAGCTGACTAAAGCCAGTAATGAGAGGAGACCTCTTAAATCCCGACCCGCAATCTCTCAAAACAATCAGAACCCAGTCTTTCTCGCTGTTATTTTTTAACTTCCTGCAACGTCTCTTGAGTAATTTTTCCCTTAAGTTTTAAGTAAATGGCCTTATTAATAAGGAACCCTTGAATCTGTCCTCAAAGTACTAAGATTAGGAAAGCCTGCTTTTTTTGCCGGGGAGAAGGCTGGATTTTATAGAATTAATCTCTTTGACTTGAGAGGTTAGTGAGGAGAGGTGCTCTAGTAGGCATTTACTGAACTCGGGTTCGCTAACTAGCCCAAGGTCAGAAATGGGACTTTGGCCTTTTCCTGGTGAGCTCCGGGCACTTTCCTGTAAACACGCCCAAGTGACCTCCCTCTTATCAGTGGAGAAATGCTGACGCAGTTTTTCCAGAAGAAAAAAAAAGGAAGGGAAAGGGTAAAGCCCATCCATCCCTCGGGTCTGCCCGGTGCCTGGAGGGGCTGCCTACCCTAAGATTATTACACTTACTCTCACTTTTCTGGCTCCGGTCTCTAGCAGAAATCTGCCTGAGCCTTCACCCCTGGCAATAACTACCCAGAAATTATAGAAAACGCCAATGGCAGGTTCCCTGAACACACACCGAGAAACGTGCTGATTCTGTTAGCTAGTTTGGATTGGGACTGCACCTTCGCGGCTCCCAGGAGAAATGCTGTCTCAGAATGAGTAAGCAGGAATGCTTTTGTCGGGGGGTTTTACAGGCTTCAGTGGATGTCCGGGACATTGGGCTCAAGAGAGCCTCCCTCCAACTGCTCCGGAGCCATGCCGAATTTATGTAACATTACCAGAAACTAGTCATTTCTCATACTTAAAAAAGAAGGAAAGAAAAGACTACCACATAGAATGATAGAACTAAGAGGAGCCTTGGGTATTTTGTTTACCCTTTTAGAAAAAGTAACAGTATAAGAAAAATGCACAAAAATGATGTTTTAAATTCTGTTAAATATGTGAGCATATGAGGGACTCTAGGATCCTTCGGTATAACTTTTTTTAAGCTTTTAAAATCACACTTTGATATTATTTTAGTATTAAATTCTTGGCTTCTCCTATTTTATTTTTTTGTTACCAAGTTTAATCACAACTAATTCATTTGTGACATATTGCCTTAAAATTGGTTTTCTGTGCTCAGAAGTCAGCAGGAGGGCAACGAGGTGCTCAGTGAATTGAAAGTTAGATCCAAAGGCAGGTGGTCCTGGGTTCCAATCTGAGTTCCATGTGACCCTGGGCAAGTCACTTAACCCTTATCAACCTTTATTATATATTATATAACTAACCCTTATTAAATGACCTTTACCATTCTTCTGCCCTGGAACCAATATGATTCCAAAATGAAATGTAAGGGTTTGGAAAAAAAGTCAACAACTATTCATAAATGAAGCAAATTCTTTATCTTTCAAATTTGCCATTTCCATGTGACGAATGAGGGGGAAAGCGAAAATGCAAAGAATTGATCAAGTATTAATATTTTCACATGAATTTTTGAGTGTTGAACAAATTTTCTTCTAACAACTGCTCTTAAAGAGGAGTATGAAGTATTAGAAGTACAGCCAACTATGGCTTACATAGTAAGGGGTTAGGAATTCATTATTCAACAAGGAGTCCGATTATTTGGCCTTGTTATTGGAAAATCCACTTCCTGACTTCCTTTAAACCTCATCTTCTACAGGAAGCCTTTCCTACCTGGCTCTTAATTCTAATGCCTTTTCTCTTTTTAATTTTTCTTATTTATCTTGTATGTAGCTTGTTTATATATGTTTGCTCGTCTTCCCCATTAATTTGTGAGCTCTTTTGAGGGCAAAGATAGCTTTTTGCCTCTTTTTTGTATCCCCAGGATTTAGCACAATGCTAAACGTAGCACCTTTTTGCTGTTCTTGTTATTCAGTCCTTCAGTACAGTCCCACTCTTCATTCCCTCATTTGGAGTTTCCCTCTCCAGCTCATTTTACAAGTGAGGAAACTAAAGAGTTTGAGTTCAGATTTGAACTCTGAGAAATGGGTATTCCTGACTCTGGCCCAGGCACTCTATCCACTGCTCCACCTTACCACCCTTATCACCTAATAAGTACTTAATAAACATTAATCCATTATTTTTCTTGGTATATTGGAATATTTAAGTCCATAATAAAAAGAAAATTTTAAATGAAAAGGATGTCAAATTACAGAAGTAGTATTAAAATTATCTAATAAATAAAGGGTGGGTAAGTAGCCTTACCAAAGAAAGAGAATATAATATTTGTTATCCTTCTTGCATGTATAAAAAGGAAGGGGAAAATGGTAATCAGTTCTCTCTTCTGAAGGTGTTATTGAATGGAAAGAATTGCTTTGTTAAGAGATTATTTTTCAGCTAAATTATTTGGGTCAGCCAAACAAGATAAAAGTAGTGACTTGCCTCATTGTAGTTTAACTTTAAGGCCTTTGGCAAGCACAAGTAGTTATTCTTATTGAATAATTTGATCTTCTGGGAATCATGGTTCACAGTGAAAACTAGTGGATGCCAAGAGACTAATAACCTGGGAGAAAGAAGAAGGAGAACCCAATTTTTACCTAATTCTACAGATTTTCATTTTAAAGTCCAGCAGTTGACCAAAAATCAAAAATCTAGAGTTGGAAATAACTTTAGACTATTTTAATCCAATTTGGCACACTCTATGCAGGACTTTTCTAAAACATCCCTGATAGATCTAGTCTCTGTATATGTAGAGTGATGAGGAACTCAGTAACCAGGGAGCCCATTACATTGTTGAATAACTCCACTAGAAAGCTAAAATATACCTTCTTCTAACTTCAACAATGGAATACATGTAATTCCTATTCTTTTATAATATTTAAACTTTTCCAATAGATAATTTTTCAATTACTTTCTGGGTGAACATATAATATATACAGATTTAAGTTAAGAGTTAGATTCCTCTAAATAGATTAAATCAGCCTAAACTTAAGTGACATATACAAGTGGGATAAAATCTAGATTAAACCCAACCATAGAATTTTACAGGGGTCTTGGCTGTTAACATTTTACCAGGTTGTTTTTTTAGTTGTATTGCTTGGTCTAGCATTCATGTCTGAACATATCACCCCACACACTGAGTCATGCACGCTGATTGATGGGACTGGCTCAAATCCAAAGCTCATGACTGATGATTTCACAAATGATTCTAGTATTTGCCAGAAACTTGGAGTCAAATTAGAACACAGTTTCCTTGGATAATGTTTCCCAAAACTAAGTCATCTAGTAATGTGACATAGAAAACTACTTTCCAAAAGGAGGGCATTATGTGAGTCCACATGATTCTATGTTGAAATCTAAGGCACTTTTGTAGGTTGGAGCAGGCGATTTATTTGTGCCTATTCAGCCATAAGTGAAAGTCTTAGCAACAAAATGTTTTTATAGGACCTTGTAAATGTGACTTTGTGACCACTTTTGATTTTAAAAATAAAAAAGGTGCAATTATAATTTTATCCCTTGTTCAGTTGAAAGAACTACCTTGCGACAAGTTTAGGAAAGCCCAGAGCAAAAAAAGAACATTTATTAAATCTCCATATTTCTAATGTGTTTCCTTAGGTAATGCCTTAAAAAATAATGTAGTGATGATGGTAACTTTTATGCAGTCTTTAGAATTTACAAAATGCCTAGTAACGTGCTTTATATCATTCCATTTGATTCTTATAATACCCCCAATAAAGTAGTTGGGTTAGGTTTTTGTTTTTGGTTGTTTTTTTTTTAAACCCTCACCTTCTGTCTTGGAGTCAATACTGTGTATTGGCTCCTAGTTGGAAGAGTGGTAAGGGTAGGCAATGGGGGTCAAGTGACTTGCCCAGGGTCACACAGCTGGGGAGTGTCTGAGGTCGGATTTGAACCTAGGACCTCCTGTCTCTAGGCCTGGCTCTCAATCCACTGAGCTACCCAGCTGCCCCCCTGGTTAGGTTTTATTAACCTTATTTTAAACTCAAAGTTAGAGACTTTTACATAGCTAAGACTCAAGACTCCTCGCCCAGCCAAGTCTTGGAGCAGTCTCATCATTCCCTGCCTTTGTGCCTATACTTGTACTGCTGAACAAAGGTGGAGAAAAATCACACAACTATTCTAACAGAGTTTGCTACAAATTGTATGTTACCTAACTTCCACTGGGCCCCCACTAATGCTGAGCAATCCTTCTAAACCTCACTTATCAGCTCATTCTTCCAGTCTCCAAAGCAACTCTTCCAAATCTTTTAAATCTTTTTAAACCTTTCAGGGCTCCTTTTCTTCTCTTTCTCTCAGCTGAGATCCTTGCCTCATATTTTAAAGAAAAAATTTAAGCCATTTGCCATGAATTCCGTCTTCTCCCCTCTTCCTCACATCCTATCATAAATGCCTTCTACTAACCTCCTTCATGCCATGATGAAGTGGCCTTACCAAGACTCCCTCCTACGTGTTCAGGGAACCCCATTCCACGCCATCTTCTCCAACAGATGCCTCCTCTGTCATCCCCACTCTTTAACTTGTTTCCAGTCTCTCCCTCTCTACTGGCATATTTCCTGTTGTCTACAAACACGTCCATTTCCCCCTATTCTGGAAAACCCTCTCTTGACCCTTCCATCCTCAATATCTGCCTAGATCTCTTCTGCCCTTTGTAATCAAACTCCTCCAAAATGCCATGTCCAATAGTGCTCCAATTTTAGACCTCCTTGTCTCCCCTTAAGTCTCAAATAAAACCCTACTTTCTAAAGGAAGCCTTCCCCAACTCCTCTTAATTCCAGTGCTTTCTGCTTTTTAATTGTTTCCTATTTAGCTTGTCTAGAGCTTGTTTGCATGTTGTCTCCCCATTAGACTGTAAGCTCCTTGAGGTCAGAGAATCTTTTATTTCTCCAACTCCTAGCACACTGCCTAGCACATAGTAAACACTTAATAAATATTGATTAATTAATCAAGTCAGATTTTCTTGAAAAGAAATTTATCAGGGGCAGCTAGGTGGTTCCATGAATTGGGATACAGGAAGTCCTGTGTTCAAATGTGGCCTCAGACACTTTCTAGCTGTGTGACCCTGGGCAAGTCACTTGACCCTCATTGCCTATCTCTTACCACTCTTCTGCCTTGGAACCAATACTTAGTATCAATTCTAAGACAGAAGGTGAGGGTTTAAAAAATGAGAGAGAAAAGGAATTATCCTGATATGTTGTCATTTTATTATCTCTTAAGAGCTTCATTTTAAGAGGTGGGAAAGGACTACAATAATATTCAGTAAAAATATCTGTTGAAACTTTTTATGTGACTTTAAGCTATGGTTTGTGATTTTTGTTTCTAAATATTTCACATTTTCCTATTCCAGCACCTTTTTGGCAGTTTCTTTTATTTTTTTAAACAACAGTGGAATTTAGCAGTTGAGCTTTGTGTTTGGAAGTTTGATACTTTAAGATTTAATGACTGTGGGGGCAGCTGGGTAGCTCAGTGGATTGAGAGTTAGGCTTAGAGTTGGGAGGTCCTAGGTTCAAATCTGGCCTCAGACACTTCCCAGCTGTGTGACCCTGGGCAAGTCACTTGACCCCCATTGCCCACCCTTACCACTCTTCCACCAAGGAGCCAATACATAGAAGTTAAGGGTTTAAGAAAAAAAAAAAAGATTTAATGACTGTGAATTTAAAACTCAAAGCAAAATTTAGCATTATACCTAATAAGCCTTATAATCAAACAGTTGGCATATTTTTTAAGACAGGGATTTTTAGAAAGTGAAAATGTTAATAAAGTCACCTGAAACTTTTCGCAAATTTATAACTTTTCTTTTCAGATATATCTTGATTTGAGGAAGCTTACAACTTTTTAGAGTAAAAGCTGACTCATTTCTCTCCTTTTATTTCTCCCTCTTTACAGGAGGTAATGATCAAGATCTGGAATAGCCCAAGTCAACAGACACTTTATTTGAATCTGTTTCTTTGTCTTTTCCCATTCTCCTTATATATGCCAATATCTTAACTCCACTATCAAGGTGTGAGTTCCTTAAGAACATTTTTGTAACTGTAGTTCATAATATAGTTCTTTGCCTATGCTATGCACTTAATAAATGTTTATTGAGTCAAGTGCTTTTTTTTATCATTCACAAACCTTTCCTTTAAATTCTCTATGCTTTTATAAGAAAATGTTTACTAAAAACTGAAATTTCGATAATTAAAAAAATAAAATTAAGATAATTCATTAAGAATGGCTCAATTTATCCCAGTAGTTAAGATCTTTGGGCTTAGCAATTTAGACTATATTTCTGTATCATGTGTAGCTAATTTGTTTTATTAATCAGCTGTTCAACTTCTTAACCAGCATCAAATACTTTAAACATTTTTTAAATATATTTTGTTAATTTCGTTAAATATTTTTCAATTATAATTTTTAACTACAATTCATTTTTAAATTTTTTGACTTCCAGTTTCTCATTCCATCATAGCCCTCCCTCACCCCTTGAGAAGACAAGCAATATGAAATTTATTATGCATATGAACTCATACAAGACATATTTCTATATTAGACATGTTCCCCAAAAAAAACACATTTAAAAAGCAGAAGAAAAATAACATGAAAAAAAAGAGGATGGCTCAATTTATTTTCCCAAACTCTGAATAGATTGATGTTTTTTCTCCCACTTTCAGAGAACTCTCAGCCTTTGGAGGAACTAATATTTTCTTTTTCTGATTCCCCAACTTTAAGGACATTACTATTTTTTCAAAGTTTCTTAATTTTGCTAGCTACCCAAAAAAAGGTGACTGTAAAAACTTTTGTATCTACAGTTTTCCTTTAACTTCAAGGTGATGTATTTTACTACTTTTATTCTTAACAATTAAAAAAAATTTTTTAAACCCTTTTGTTTTAAAATCAATACTGTTGTCGACATGGAATCTAGAGTCCCCAAACTTGTGGCTTAGTGAGATATGATGAACCCCAAGTTTTAGAAATAGCTTGTAGGTTGGAGACCCCAAAGCTTGTGCTTGTTCCCTGTTCCCCTGAAAATTCACCCAGAAGGGAATCTCAGGCTAGCTGTTGCAGACTGAATAATGGACCCCAGAGTAAATGCTAAATAGCCTTTTGTCTTAGGTAGTCTTCCCCATTGTATCTGAGACCCTTCCCAGGAAGACATCCTTTAGTGTCCCTGGTGTAAGCAGCCCCTTCCCTTACACCCCAGCCTCTAGCTATGACCCCTTTCTCTAGCTCGATTGTATCCTGTCAGTATAACATCAATCATCTCTCTCGGCCCCTGGATCTTCCCAAATGGTATAAAAGTTCCCTAATTTCCTTTGTTCCTTGGAGTGGTCATCTAGCGCGGTGTCACTCCCAGGGGGATCAGGGAGCAGAGCGAAGCAGGGTTCGTTTAGACTCTGCACAAGGCGCAGCTCTGCAAAAGAGGCCAAGTAGCCCTCATCCCCCTTTCCCTTGATTAAAGAGTGGTTTTATGACTATTTAATAGTTCCGTGTTTTTAAAAGTTAACACTGTGTATTGGTTCTCAGGCAGAAGAGTGGTAAGGGCTAGGCAATGGGGGTTAAGTGACTTGCCCAGGGTCACACAGCTGGGAAGTGGCTGAGGCCACATTTGAACCCAGGACCTTCCTTCTCCAGGCCTGATTCTCAATCCACTGAGCCACCCAGCTGCCCTTAACAAATTACTTTTAAAAAATTCATTTGAATAAATTATCTGATGTAAAAAGTGTATGTTTTCATATCCTGTGTTTTTCCTTAAGTGAAAGAATAAGACGGTAAACAGGAAAGGTCCAACCCAGGTTGCTTAATAAGTTGTTGTCATATTTTTGTTGCCAGTTGAGTCAGCTGAATACCTGTTGGACCGGGTCAGAGCAGTCACCAAAACAACCCTTTGGCTTAATTCTGCTGTGTGGCCTGGAGACACCCAACTTTGGCTATTTGATTTGTAAAGGAATTTGTTGACTTTACATTTTTCGGTGAATCCAACAGACAAGGAGCAAAAATTCTGATCCCAGCTTGTAGGTGCTGTTCCACTGAACTTGTCTCCTCTCCTGCACCTTATTTCAGGTCATCAGATTTCTCTCTCACAAACAAGTGGCTCCGGTTACAGCATTTGCTGGCAGCTTTATCCTGAGCCAGGCACAACAGTCTTCGGCATGTTAATGGCATAAGAAAATAAGTAACCTTGAGAGGAGTCCTTCAGTCTACTTATATTTAAAGTCACTTTCAAATAGTAGTTACACAGATTTTTTAATTTCTTGGTCAAAGTGATTAGGAAATGTTCTACAACTGGGGCCAGAAAGCCTCAACAGTTTCTTAGTAATAATCCAAAGAACATTATATTTCCAGCCTATACAAAAAAAAAAAAAAAAAAAAAAAAAAAAAAAAAAAAAAGACTTTTTTTTAAGCCCTTACTTTTGTCTTATTAGCAACTTTAAGACAGAAGCACAAGGGCTAAGCAAACAGGGTAAGTGACTGGCACAGGGTCACCCAGTTGGGAAGTGTCTAATACCAGATTTGAACCCAGGTCCTCCAGACTGGATGCTCTATCCACTGTAAAAACCAGTCTTTAGTGGAACCTCAAGGCTGAGAAATGTAAAGTATTCAGTCCATTATTTGTAAGGGAAATAAGACCTTGAACCAATTTAATCTCTCAAAGATGGACCAATTTTTAGTCCCAGTCCAGCCCTGAATATAAATGGTCAGAAGTAAAACTAGGGTGATAAAGGAATTAGAAATTACCTCTCAGGGGCAGCTGGGTAGCCCAGTGGATTGAGTCAGGCCTAGAGATGGGAGGACCTGGGTTCAAATCTGGCCTCAGACACTTCCCAGCTGTGTGATCCTGGGCAAGTCACTTGACCCCCATTGCCCACCCTCACCACTCTTCCACCTAGGAGCCAATACACAGAAGTTAAGGGTTTAAAAAAAAGAAAAAGAAATTACCTCTCAAACTCCAACCCACACCAAATTTTCCTCTCTGGATTTTTATAAACAAATATGTTAAAAGGTAACATTCATTGCCCTTCAAAAGAAGTAGAATTATGTTATTTATCCTTCTTGATTCTAACATGGAATTTACTTGCATCTCATGGAGATTATAAAGCAGGTTAGATTTTAAAACAAAAAGAGAATATCCATTTCAAAAGAAAGTATTATTATTATTATTATTGCTACCAAGTAATAGCAACTGTTGTAGACAAAAATCTATCAGCTAAAATTATTACCATAAAATAAAGCTATCCCTTCTTACAACGTGTTCTTGGCATTTAAAAAAACCGCAGCTAAAGACTGCCTTCCAAAATATCAGCTGATGGACAGATGGTGAGTTGGAGTAGATAAAGTATTTATGTAGTGAGTCATCTTGGAAAATAACCAGTACAGTAAAATAACCATTGGGATAAAAATTCACAGGAATAAATCACTTGTATAACTCTTTCTGCGCTTTGCTTTTATGAAAGAATTGCTAATCGTTTCAAAAGTTTTAAGGCTTGTCTACCAATTGCTTACAAATTCCTGAAGGGAAGGGATTACTCATACCTCTGGGTAGAGTCAGAAGCCCTGGAGTGGGGTCCCAGGGGCTCTCCTTCTACCTGAGGAGCTGTGACCTTGGCCAGTTCAAAACCCAGTTTTTGATTAGATGAACTTTAAGATTATTTCTGATTCAAACATTCTGTGAAACTATCAGGTGTTCCTTAGCATGAAGAGAAACTGTGTTTCTCTGCTAATTTTTTTTTAACAAACAAAAAAAGGCTTTATTGATGGCTTTTTAAATCCTTACAAAACAGTCATTTCTCACTCCTTGACTGAACCTTCACTTGTAACAAAGAAAATTAAGCAAAAAATATCTGATATAAAGACCATGTGTGATTATGCACCTACACATGTGTATAATAATAATATGTGTACATGTATATATTATAAATAATATTCTACCACTAAGGGACCCAACCTTGCTGCTATATGGGAGAAGATATGCCTTATAATTTCTTTTCAGGGAACTTTATTGGGTTTTCCATTATTTAAAGTTTAACTTCCTTTTTTTTTTTTTTAAAGGGGAATTGGATCATTGATTTCATTAGTTTTTGTTTGTTTGTTTGTTTGTTTATTTTAAACCTTACTTTCTGTCTTAGAATCAATATCTCGTATTGGTTCTAAGGCAGAAGAGTGTTAGGGCTAGGCAAATGGGGGTCAAGTGACTTGCCCAGGGTCACACAGATAGGGATTAACCTTTTTTTTTTTTTTTTTTTTTTAATCCTTACCTTTTGTCTTAAAATCAATGCTGTGTATTGGTTCCAAGGCAGAAGAAGGGTAAGGGCTAGGGCTAGGCCCAAAGTGGGCGCTGCTGCCCCCTGGTGGGTGCTGCAGCGATCCAGGGAAGCAGTGATGGCCACAGGCGCATTTATCTTTCCTATTAATTGCTATTAAAATTGAAAAAAAAACTAATTTCCAGGGAGCTAAGTAATATTTTTTCTGGAAAGGGGGCGGTAGGCCAAAAAAGATTGGGAACCCCTGATCTAGGCAATGGCTCTCAATCCACTGGCCCCCCAGCTGCCCTGCATTGATTCCGTTAGTATTGGGAACTTTGATTTAGGGAAGTCCAAGCAAGAAAACTCTCTGTACCAGTACAGAATAGCACCTGTTCTGCAGTGTTTCCTCTTCTAGTATTGCTGGGAAGTGGTTTACCCAGAGTCAGTTAGCCAGCAGGTACCCAACTGGGTCTACCATCCATCCAACATTCTACAATCATGTTATCTCTCTCCACTTCCTTTTAATGATCTGTTCATTTATATTGTCGAGTTTATCCATATATTTTGTTCTTCTGGCTCTGTTTATTTTACTCTATATCAGTTCACACAAATATTCTGAGATCTCTTAATTTCCCATATTTATAATTTCTTACTGTACAGCAATAATATATTCATACAACATAGCCTTTTCAGTTATTTTTCAATTGATTGGTACCCATTTTGTTTGCAGGTCTTTGATTGTCAGCAATGGCAGTCAACAAGCATTTACTAGGAATTTACTATGTACCAGGTACTATATTAATTGTTGGAGATAAAAGGGGAGGCAAAAATATGATCCCTGTCCCAAGGAGCTTACTTTCTAGTAACAAGACCACATGCAAATAAGTTTACACAAAATGGCAAGATATAAACTATGTAAACAGAAAGTAGTCCTAAAGGGAAAAGCCTTCAAGTGGGACCAGGCCATTGGCAAATTTGGAGTCAGTGCTAAGGAACAGCCTAAAGGGCTGCTGGTCAGTTTGGACATTTAAATTCCTCAGTAGGCCATAGGAATGTTATAAAAGCAGAAAAACCAGAGCATGTGGACTACTGAACATTGAAACAGTGAACGAAGGTGGCCAAGCGCCCCCCAGAGCACCCCACAACGCTAAGACTTGAGATTTCCTGGATTATCTGCTGGCAGACAGCGGTTCTTTGCATTAGGCCTTCTCAGTGGGTACCCTCAGATCCCCATGATGGCAAAGACAAGGAGATTTCTTTCATTTGCCCATTGGGAGTCTACTCGTTTGGAAGCATCCTACAAGGCATTCTAGATAGTAGCTACTCAGCAACTCAAAGAAAGGGAAATATAAGCTGTTCAACTACCATGGAAATGTCATTGTTTGGAATAATGAGGAAAGTTTGCTAAGTATATTTTAAAGGTTACTCTGAAATAAAAAAAGCTACACTGGAAACTCTTGGTCCAAGATTGTTTATTGACAGGCATCAGTTTTGCCGAGTACCCATCCAATGCCTAGGCTACTTGACACCAAAGGGAGTAAGTCCTGATCTTGGCATGACAGAAGCACCTCCAAAGAGCCCCCATGAAACTCAAAGCATTTCTTGGAGTTGAAGATAGGTGAGAAAACAGCATCATCATTACAAAGACTGTCAATGTTCTCACACCTTACTGGAAAAGATCCCAAACAGAAAGCTAGATGGGAGATTCAGAAAGCGTTCCAGACAATGAAAATTATTTACTCCATCCTTTGGAGTCCTTTGTTGATGGCTGGAAAAAGGAATGTGGCCAAGCCTCCAAGGGCTCAATTAGAGGCTTCCCACATACACTGGTTATTGGCTTCTGCAGATCTCAATAAATTTTTTGTGTTATATTCAGGTGTCAGACTGGATGACCTCATAGCAGTGCTGTGCCAGGGAAGGGATGGCTACCAAAAGCCTATTGCGTTGGCCAGCTGAGAATTCATGGACAATGAGTCCATTCTCCCATTCACACGTTAGAGATTTGGGCCCTGAAGTGGGCTATTGACAAAAGGTTTCAGCACAGAGGAAAGGCAACAACCTTTTGCCCTGGATTCTCGGGAATGCCAAATTGGATGCTACCAGGCAAAAGATCAATAACTGTCCTGATCAAGGCAGGATGAAGGCTACGGTGATGCCAAACTGGCCGCCTTGCTCCCCTCAGCAGTCCCCATTCCCTTTCATACATCCCCACCTTTGCACAGGATGTGTCTCATGCCTGGAGTGCTGGCTCTCCTTGCCCCCCTCCACTCTTGGGATCCTTATCCCCAATCCAAGCATTGTGTGGGTACTACCTCCTTTACAAAGCCTTCCTTGTTGCCTGTTCATTGTCTTCCACATACACCTCAAATGGCTATTTGATCTGTATACGTTTATTTGTGTACATATATTTCATTGAATTCATCAGGGAAAAAAACTGTTGATGCCCAGACATACAGGTCTAACTCTCAAAGAGATAAAAAAAACCTTAGACGAAGGAAAGCATAAGGGAAAATAATGGAACTTTCCTCCAGAAAATATACTGTTAGGAAGTAAAGAGCACAGCACCGAGCCAGTCTCTACACTCAGGTCAAATAGGGATAACTAGAAATGGGCTCAATGGTAGGAGGGTCAAAAAACATGTATTGAATACCATAGTGTGTCAGACACTGAGCTAGGCACTGCAATATAGGGTGCATTGCTGACCCAAAGAAAGGCACCAGAAAACTGACCCTAGTTCACCTAAAGCCAAACTACTGCTATGAATGAGAAAAGCTAGAAGATATAAACTGGGTGCTATATTGAGAAGCAAGAGGCCCTTTCAAATGCTATTAAGCCAGATAAGCTACAGAAGCTAGCCATAATGATTCTGGATACCTCTGGCAAGAAAGATTCAGGCTTTCAGATTCTGTGGTTCAGTGAATTATTTTTTAGAGCAGATGTTCTTAACATTGGACCCATGTATTCATTTTTTTGTTTTGTTTTGTTCTTTTTAAACCTTCACCTTCTGTCACAAGGGCTAGGCAAACAAGGTCAACTGACTTGCCCAGGGTCATAAAGCTAGGAAGAATCAGAAATCAAATTTGAGCCGGGATCCTCCTGATTTCCAGGCCTGGTGCTCTATCCACAGTGCTCTGCCATGTTCTAGTTTTAAAAATATTTTATAACTATAGTTCAACATAAAGGGTTTCCATTGAAGTCATGTATTTTATACATTTAAAAACATTATTTTGAGGAGTCCATAGGCTTTCTAGATTGCCCAAAGTGTCCATGACACAAAAAAAGTTAAGAACCTCCTAAAATTTAGAGATTCACTTAAAAAAAAAATTTACAGTCACTAAGGTTGTTTTTCTGCCCCCTTTTTAGGCTGAGTAGTGCTTTGCATTTTTCCCCTTCTGGGTTTATATCACACACATACAGTATTCTTTCTTCCCCTTTCATGCTGATTTGGAAGCCTTTCCTTCAGATGCCACTGTCCAAGTCAATCAAAAACTAAAAATAGCCTCTTTTTAAGTTGCGCCAGTAGGAGGAAGGTTTTTTGGGTCATTCTGAATGTGCTTCTGCCATATGATACTGCTATGTCTAAATCATGTGGGGTTCTGTCCTTTTTTTAGCCAACTCACTTTGGCATTAAAAAAAATATATATATATATGAAAAATTTAGTGTAAAATTTAGCAGCCTAGAGAGAGTGGGTTGGGGATGGCTTGAGAAAGGATAAAGGTTTGTGTCATTTGCAGATAAGCTTTGGTTTACAAAATAATCATTGGGATAGAAGTAATCCTTTATCAGGGCTTATCAAAAGGAGTCCAGACTCAAAAAGTTTATACTTATTACATTATTATTGAGCCTACATTCAAGTTTCAGAGGGACCACAAAGCTCCCTCGTTGTGTCAGCTTAAAGCAGACACAGAATAGTTCTTCTATTGTGACACTGATTCTAGCAAGATTTCCCATTTTGAGAAATTTCTTTTATTCCACTCTAAAGGACCTTCAATTTAGGGAGGGAAATTGGGATGCCAGAAAAAAAAATCACACCAAGGAGGGAAATAAGTTGGCAGAAAGATGTCCCTTGGAGCTCTTTTATAAACTCTTTCTAAATGGCCTCCTTGTTCCAATAATCCAATTTACCTTAAGGGCAATTATTGGGAGCAGTAAGAGTACTGAATATGGCAATAATACTTTATCTCTTCATAGTCAGTCTTGGGAAATGGAAAGTATCTTTTTGTAAGAAGTCATGATCCAAGGGCAGCAAGGTAGCACAGTGGATAAAGTAGTGTGTATTGAAAGAAAGTGCAGGGATGGAGGTAGGATGGTAGGATGGATGGGAGAAAGGAGAGAGGAAGGTAGAGGAAGGGAAAGGAAGGTGGGGCAGCCTCAATGGATTAGAGCCCCTAATGAGTGAAAAGGGAGCAAATTTAGGGTTTGAATAGCTAGGTTTTATTTTCATTAGAAAGGGAAAGGTCTAGGGAAAACTAGGAGGTAGGAAGAAAGGGAAAAAGGCACCAAGAGAGATCAGGGTTCAGGGTCGAGAGAGCCCAGCCAGCCTCCGAGGTGGAGAGCAGGACGCCAAACTTTCCCTTTTATACTTTCCCTGACACCCCCCCCCCAGGAAGTGGGAGGTGTCAACGGAAGTTGTAGCAGAGAGAGTCCTGGGAGACGTAGTCTTCCAGGGCTTACAATAATTTCAAATGACATAGTAGCAAGCCTGGAGTTAGAAGAACCCGAGTTCAAGTTTGACCACAGACACTTCCCAGCTGTGTGACCCTGGGCAAGTCACTTAACAACATTTATCCAGCCCTTGCAGTTCTTCTGTCTTAGAATTGATATGAAGATAGAAGGTAAATCAGAGAGAGAGAGAGAGAGAGAGAGAGAGAGAGAGAGAGAGAGAGAGAGAACCGGGCCAGAAGGCAGAAGGCCCTGGATTCAAATCTGAACTTGGACACTTCCTAGCTTTGTGACCCTGGGCAAGTCACTAAACCCCAGTTGCCTAGCCCTCACTGCTCTTTTGCCTAGGAACCAATACAAAGGATTGGTTCTAAGACCAAAGGTAAGGTAAGGTTTTTGTTGTTTTTGTTGTTGTTGTTTTTTAAGATAAATAGTTGAAGGAAATGCCAAATTTCAGTTGAGGTTAATGAAAATAAAGATGTAATTTTTTTTTTCTCATCCAATCTCATAGACCCTCTGAGCTCTATTCACAAATCCCTCAGGTATCCTCAGATCTCTTTCGAGTAGAGGAGCCATCTCAGAGAGAGGAATCCTTTGAGTATTGTTACTCCAATTTTGGTTTCACTTTTGTAGTTTGACTCTGCTAAACTTTTGGGTATTTTGCTGTAATCCAGAGTATGCACTGTATCCTTGCTACTAAGAAATCTTTCCTTTAAGGACTAAATTAAATTTACTTTACTTTTACTTTCTTAAATTTGCTTCCCTTTAAAAAAATTTCTTTGTGGGGAATTTGTAAACCATTCAATTGAGACATCTCATGTATATCTCAGTGCCCTTGGTAAATGAAACCACGTTGAAACAGATTTGAAACATTTTCTGCCCAAAAATACAAAGGAAAACCAATTGCGGGGGGCAGCTGGGTGGTTCAGTAGATTGAGAGCCAGACCTAGAGACAGGAGGCTCTGGGTTCAAATGTGACTTCAGACACTTCCTAGCTGGGTGACCCTGGGCAAGTCACTTGACCCCCATTGCTTAGCCCTTACTGATTTTCTGCCTTGGAACCAATACACAGTATTGATTTCAAGACGGAAGGTGAGGGTTAAAAAAAAGAAAAGAAAAGAAAAGAAAACCAATTGCCTTTTTTGAAAAAGAAAATTTTTTTCAAATAATAAAATCCAAAATAATTTTTCAAGTAAGAAAAATAAAATGTTGATTTTTTTTTCAAAGCAGGAACAAACAGCTAAATAACATCTTTTCCAAGAAAAAGAGAATCAGAAAATGGAATTCAAAATCCTAGCTCTGGAAGATATTTTTAAAACTTGTGTTGGTTCAAATCATATCATTCTTTCCCTTTATGTTTTTTTTTTTTATTTTCTCAGAACTTAACAAACACAAACTAAAATGAAAACTTCCACATACACAGTAGAACAGAATAAAGAGGATTGTACATCAAACTGAGTTTACTTTTCTGTTTAAGCACATCACTTCCTTTTTTAAAAAAAAAGCCTTTGTTTTTGTCTTTGACTTTATACTAAGTATTGGTTCCAAGATTAGAAAAGTAGTAAATTCTAGGCAATTGGGATTAAGTGACTTGTCCAGGGTCACACAGCTAGGATGTGTCTGGGGCTATCATATCATTTCTAACACAATGTCTATTTTTCAGGAATTTACCCTGAAAAGATAAGTATACTTTATACTAGGATCAGTTAAGCATGGCCCAGTATGTTTGCCACTTGTTTCCTATAAAGACTTGCTCCCCTCTCTTCTTGGAGGTAACCCTTTCTTTACTGGGGGTGAAATGAAGATGGCACCTCTGAGTTGGAAGAGTCCTTTGGAGACCACCAAGCTCAATGTCTAGTCATAGCAGTGGATGGTTTCTCCTAAGACTTTCCTTTTCAACATTCCCATGTCTTTTAGTGGCTCTCTAAATGTGGTGAACTCAAGGATTGCCACTGTGCTTCCTGGTAGCCTCCCTTTGGACACTAATTTATGGATGTGATTCCCAAAGCATAGCTCCCACTGCTGACCCCAGCAATACACAATCTGCCCCAGACCTGGCCCAGAGGGCTTCTCCAGGCCAGACTGCTCATCCTTTCAGATGCTTCTTTTGTTTCTAAGACGCAGTCTCTAAGTGGGGGAATCAGTCCTTCTCTAAGGCATGAGTCTATCCATGACAAAACCTGAGTTTTGTCAAATACTTAATTCAGTGGAGCAGAAGTTATCCACTAGGGGTTGGTTAGGTGACTCAGTGGATTGAGCACCAGGCCCGGAGATGGGAGGTCCTGGGTTCAAATTTGGCCCTCACATACTTCCTAGCTGTGTGATCTTGGACAAGTCACTTGACCTCCCCCCCCCCCCCATTGCCTAGCCCTTACTACTTTTCTGCCTTGGAACCAATACACAGTATTGATCTTAGGAGGGAAGGTAATGGTTTTAAAAAAAAAGTTATCCCCCATTTGGAATTCTTTCCTCCTGCTCTTTCTAACTCACCCTACCCCAGCTCACCCTCCTTCTGTCTTCAGCTTCCTTCTGGCCATCAAATGCCACATACATAACCTCAGACTTTGGGGACATGTGGTTAGTTTTACTGGACTTTTCCTTTCTTTATTGTAAGAGATGGTTTCTGAGAAGGAATGAGGGGAGAAAAACAGTGGGAAATTAGGTGATAAAAAATACTAGACTTTATTTTTTAAAAAACTTAAAGGAAGTTCTGCTTAGGATGATGGGGGAATATGCCCAGTTCTGACTTGCCTTGCTCTACGCAAGTGGCCCAAGCTTAAAAGTTATTCTTCTGTTTCTTCTATTCAAGTGCCTGCCTGCTCCATCCCCCAATTTCCATCAAAATTCCTATTTTCTCTCTTCCAAGCAAGTAGTTTTAAATTCTGGTAGGAACTTAACTGAATTAAAGTAATTCATAATAAGATATGAGCAACGACAGAGATTTCACTCCCAGAAGTATTTGCCTCTTTAGGGGAGGACTTCTAATATGTAAAAAAGATCCTCTCCTGGCACATAGCCCAGAAGAAAGGGATCTGTGAGATGATATCCTATTTTTGAAAGATTGCTGACCCAGGACTTAAAAACTGGCATAGATGACTGAATACATTATATCTCTTGATACCCTTTCTAGCATGACTCCCTACTCTTATCTTTCCCTGTACCCCATAAAGCCATCTCTAAAGGGCTAGTAACAGGAGTCAGCAGACTTATGGTTCCACACTGTCATTTCCAGACTCTCCATCTGCCATTTTTATTTGGTAACTTTTCTTCCTTAAAAGTTCACCCTATCTGATTATGTATCTCTGCCCAGAACTGTGTTGCTTTGGCCATATACCAGCCTCCAGGACAAATTCCTTCTTTAAGTAGGTTGGCATTTGGTCCATTCTTCTCCTCTACCCCAAACCTTCGAAGCTCTGATCTTTGATCCCTTCAATATACACGTTGTTGCCCCTTCTAATGCCCTAAATCCCAGGTCATCCTCCTCCTCAGCCCCTTAGGAGTGGTCACTCCTTAGACCTCACTATCATCTGAAACTGTTTTACCTCTAAGATCTTCAACTTTGAGTTTTCCTTCTCTGATCATAGTCCTTGGTCCTATCATCTCTCCTACCATCTTACTTCTAAGTCTGTTCTTTATCTTCACTTCCGGTGACTTCCAGTCACTCATTCTTTCCCTGTTCAATCTGTCACTCTTGCTATAGCTTCTGGTTGTTTCTGTCAGTATTAACCCTCCCCATAGGGCCACCTTCTCTTGACCAAGATTAATCCCTCAATGTATACTCTTGATCATCCTTTCTCCCTCATCTCCAGGGTCTCCCTAGCTTGTGGCCCCTTACCTATTCTCTACAAGCTTGCTCCGGAGTCTTCCTTATCCTTAAAAAAAATGCTTCATCTGCTCCATCCCTTTAAGCTGTTATCCTATTTCTTCTACATTCGCTCTGCCTTGATGCCCATTCATTCCTCAGCTTCCTACAGTCTCTCACTCCCCTGAAACTGCTCTCTTAAAGGTCACCAATAACCTTTAATTGCCACATCTGAGTTGTTTCTCAGGCCTCATCTTCCTTGACCTTTCTGTAATACTTGATGCTGTAAATGAACTCCTCCTGGATACTCTTTCTTGATTCCTTTCATGCAGGCAGTTCCTTCTCAGAATCTTTTATCGGTTCAGAGTCTAGTAACTGTGTCCAAAGCATAGATGTCACCCAAGACTTTTTTGAGTTGCTACTCTTAATATATTCTTTCCTTTCATGAATTTGTCTCTCTTCATTATTTTAATTGTTCCCCCCAAGCGAATGACTTCCAAATTTATACTTTCAGTCCAAGTTTCTCTACTGATGGCCATTCCACAGTTCCATCCACTGGTCGGACTTCTGGATGCCTCACTGGTAACTCTGGCGCAACAGATTTCATCTCTTTCTCTCCTAAACTTGGCTATTCTACCGAGATATTCTGAGTCATCCTCTCAGTCACTTCCCAGTTTACCAAATCCTTTTGATCCTACTAAGCATTTCCCAAAACCTTCTCCTTTTCACTTAAAACTTTCTTCTTTTGGACTTTATCAGCTCTTGCCTGAACTATTGTAATCTTTTCCTAACTGGTCTCTCTGTTTTCAGGCTTTTCATCCTCATTCAGCTTCCAAAATCATTTCCCTAAGCCTCAGAACTGACCCCTCTGCTCAGAACCCTCTTGTGGCTGCCTATTGTCTTTAAATCAAATATAACCTCTTTAAAATTCTTTTTATTTTAATAACAGAATTCATATAAGTTTTCCAAAGTTATATGATCCATATTGTCTCCATCCTTTCTTCCCTCCCCACTCCTGGAGCTGACAAGCAAATACAACCTCTTAAACCTGCCACTTAAAGCTCTCCATTGTGTAGCTCAGCTGATCTTTCTAGCTTTATCACCATTTTTCATTTCTACTATTTCCTTTAGGCTCTCATTGTTCCATCCAATTGATATTACTTACTGCTCCCCAAACCTTATATGCTTGGCCTCAGACACTTCCCAGCTGTGTGACCCTGGGCAAGTCACTTGACCCCCATTGCCTACCCTTACCAATCTTCTGCCTTGGAGCCAATACACAGAAGTTAAGGGTTTAAAAAAATAAAATAAAAAAAATAAAACCAAACCTTATATGCTGTCACCTCTGTGCCTTATGTAAGATTCTCTCGGTTTGCCTGAGATGCACTCCCTCTTTTCTACCTGTCATAATCCTTCTTTGTCTTCAAGCCTCAGTTTAAGGCCTTCCTTTTCCTCCAAAAAGTCTTCTAGATTCCATCAACTGAAACTGTTTTCTTTTCCCTCCAATTTTCCTAGAATACTTTGCCTTGACCTTCCCTTCATTCTTGTCATATCCTACCTCATATGGTATTTATCATCTATTTCCTAGTAAAATGGAAGTCTCTTGAAAGCAGGGACTGTCATCTATTTCTATATCAAGTACTCAGCACAGTGCTTTGCATATAAGCAGATTTCAGCTCAGTATAAGCTTATTGTGGGAATTATGGGAACTACACTGACTCCAACATGTGACTCAGTCTTAGATTGAGCTTACCTCCCTTGATGTTCAGTTATGGATCTAGTCCACTTTATATCTGGTGAGAAAACTTGATTCAATTATGGGAACTGTGAGAAAACTTTATTATATTATTTGAACCTAGCCCTGTGTGGCTGGGCGACTGGACCAAATCCAAGTGTTGCTTAGAGACCCTTAACTAAGTACCTGGGTCATGCTGACCAGAAACCCAGTCAGATCCAAAGGCTGATGCAATGAGTTTCCTCACAATTATACGCCTCAAGCAACCCGTATATCTTATCTGAAAACAAACCCGGCATTGACCAATCAGTTACTGTTTCTTTGTTTCTTTGATTCAATACAGACACTTCGAGGGGAGCAAAACATCCCTTTTTTCTGCTTTCAGGGAATTGCACCTGTTTACTCTCTCCCTTCCAACCTGGAAAATCTCCATTTTTCCCCCCTCCAATTAGAAACAAGATGACCTAATCTTGTATCCTGGTTTATTGCTTGAAAATTGTTTTCTTTTAATGCATAAAAATCTGTCTACCCCTGTATTTGGGATCCAGTGCCAAGGAGAAGAGACCTGGTCCAGATTTGTTATGCAGTTGGCATGCATTACTTAATAAATCAATATGCTCAGGAACTCAAACCTGTGTTTCCTCAGATAAGATTTCACCCATCTCAATGCCCAGGTTTGTGGAGTATCTCTATCCACTACAGTGACTCCCACCTCTCATGGTCATGTAAACAAACAACACGAACTCTCTGGCTTGTCCAGTTTAGTCTGCCTTCATGCTGGCAGGTCTAGATTTGAAGAGAAGAACTACCACTGTGCCATTATACTCAAATTCCTTTTGAGTCCTAAGGATAACATTGTTGTTCCAGAATATATTCTCTCTATTCAACTCTAGTTCTTTTTTTTTTTTTAATTCATTTTTTTAAAAAAACCCTTAACTTGGGGGCAGCTGGGTAGCTCAGTGGATTGAGAGCCAGGCCTAGAGACGGGAGGTCCTGGGTTCAAATCCGGCCTCAGACACTTCCCAGCTGTGTGACCCTGGGCAAGTCACTTGACCCCCATTGCCTACCCTTACCAATCTTCCACCTATAAGTCAATACACAGAAGTTAAGGGTTTAAAAAATAAAAAATTAAAAAATTAAAAATTAAAAAAAAAAACCCTTAACTTCTGTGTATTGGCTCCTAGGTGGAAGAGTGGTAAGGGTGGGCAATGGGGGTCAAGTGACTTGCCCAGGGTCACACAGCTGGGAAGTGTCTGAAGCCGGATTTGAACCCAGGACCTCCCGTCTCTAGGCCTGACTCTCAATCCACTGAGCCACCCAGCTGCCCTTTTTTTTTTTTTTTTTTTTTTTTTAAATTAATTCATTTTTTAAAGTATTTTTCCATGGTTACATGATTTATGTTTTCTCCTTCCGCTCTTCCTTCTCCCCTCCCAGAACTGACAAGCAATTCCACTGGGCTCTACGTGTATCATCACTCAATGCCTATTTCCATATTATTTGTTTTTTGTAATAGGAGTAATCTTTTAAAACCAAAACCCCAAATCATATACCAGTATAAACAAGTGATATATCACGTTTTTTTTCTTTTGCATTTTTACTTCCACAGTTCTTTCTCTCAATGTGGGTAGCATTCTTTCTCATAAATCCTTTGGGATTGTCTTGGATCATTGCATTACTATTAATATAGAAGCAAAGTCAGTTACATTTGATCGTCCCACAATGTTTCAGTTACTAACGCTTTAGTTCTTGAGCTACCCACTAGTGGCTTCCATTTATACAAACCAGCTGGTCATAGTGATGATGCTTTTAGATCTTAAATATAAGCATTTATTAACAATAATAAATTCATGTATTTAACAATATTTAACAATTTTACAACAATCAATTTATTGACCATAAATCAATAATAATGTCATCAGTATTTTTGCAAGTTAGATATTGTAATAATAAATGTATCCCAGTAGACACAGAAATCACCCTATCCCACCAATGCATTCATTATGGCTCTCGAGCCATATCTGGCTCTTTTGAGGGCCAGATATGGCTCTTTCTGCAGGAGCCATAAAGTCATTTTTTTTCAGGCGCTGTTACAGGAGCCGCACTGTGAGCACTGCACGGCTCTCACGAAATTACATTTTAAAAAATGTGGCGTTTATGGCTCTCGCGGCCAAAAAGGTTGCTGACCCCTGATCTATAGGCATACCCATCTAGAGAAGAAAATCCACATGTTCAGAGTAACTCACAACTTTGTAACTGTAAACTTCAGTGTCTTCTTCCTATTTCAGGAACCATCCATAAAAGTTCCCTGATAAACATAACTTCTGTGTTGAACAGATGCTTCCACTGCTAAGCTAAGTTGATGCACGCTATGCTTGACTAACACAACACTGGGTACAAGTCGCAGCCAAAGGAGTCAATCTGCTCAGTGAATTCTCTGATTTTCTACTTCCAAGCTGTTCCTCTGCTCAGCTGAATTTATTTATTCCTCTCAGCAACAAGTGACAGTACAAGGAGACAGTGATGGTCTGCCTTTCACACAGTTCTGAAATCTGACCTTTTGCTCCTCTCTTTTCTTCCTGGGTTCAGGCTTTTGGTCCTCTTTGAGAATGACTTCACCTTAGTCTAATGTCAGTCACCAAATTCTCATCTTCTATCTGACCAGATTTAAAATTTTACAGATGAACATTATCTCATGATCACTCAATAATTCTCGTATCCAGATTTCTCTAGTTATTAACCTAAAGGTTCTCATTTCCGTCAATTCTCAATAGAAACACCACTATTTTCTTCATTTATTTTTGTACTCTAGAATAGCATTCTTCATTTATTCTAGTATTCAACAGCTTGTCATATTCAAAATGAACAACTACTGTTTCAGAATTCTGAGCATCATAGAACTCCGAGCAGACCTTGGCCCCCAGATGAGTGAACCGCCAAGGATAAGGGAGCATTTCCTGACCATTAGAGTTGTTCCAAAGTGTAGTGGATTGTCTTGGAAGCAGCGACTTCCCTTTCTCTGTAAGTCTCAGAACTGAGGTCATTTGAGCACTTCTCAGAGATGCTATAGAAAGGCTGCTAATCCAATTCTAAGATTCTGGGATTCTTTTATTCTGAGCTCTTCCTAATATCTATATTCTTTTCCATTCTTCTTAATCTAAATATTCCTTCCATATTGCCTTGAATTTTTGGAACAATCTCTTATTAACATACATCTCTCCTTCCCACCCCCCAATTCTCCTTGAAGACAGATTTTTTTTTTACAGTCAGCCCTAAATCATGATCTTTTTCCTAAGAGCAATGAATCATTTCAGTGCTATCATACACTCTTGGCCTCTGGCATTCCCACCTCTTTCCTCTGGAATGAATTCACATGCTTTATCTCTGTCTATTCTGTGTTTGCGGAACTGAAATGATACATTCATTGGGAAGAGATTATGCTTGATTCCATGTGCTCTTGTCATTGATTGGCAAAGAATGCTAATACTATTGCTATCAAGAGCTCAATAATAGGTTCAAACCCGGCCTCAGACACTTCCCAGCTGTGTGACCTTGGGCAAGTCACTTGACCCCCATTGCCCACCCTCACCACTCTTCCACCAAGGAACCAATACACAGAAGTTAAGGGTTTAAAAAAATTAAAAAAAAAAAAAAAGAGCTCAATAAAACTGATGATATTTTCCTATTGGTTTCCCAGCTATTTGTCCCAGGGTGGGGTTGGTTGAGTTTGAATGGTATAAGATGGTAACACTTTTTAATTCATTCATTCAACAACTATTAACTTTATTAAGTACCTGCTATGTTCCAGGCACTGTGCTAATTATTAGCTGGAGACCTTAACTTTAATCCATTTCTAATGAGCAAATTGTAATTCTAGTCAACTCTCCTTTTCTTCTAGTACCAGTTCTGCTATACACTGGTTGTATGACCTTGAACAAGTCACTGAACAACTCTGGGTTTCAATTGTCCCATCTGTAAAAGGAAGGGCTATCATTTGAGTCATGTTTCTCACTAATTGGGCGATTCGAAGCTTTGAAATACATAGACTGCTCTCATAGATCAGGTCCAGGAGCTTGAAAAAATAGACTGTCCTTGAGAAAAAAGAGGGTTAAGGAAAAATAGACTACATGAAGCCTCTTCATATGTCTTAAACTACCATGTATAAATATTATTGATATACACAAAATTTAATATTGAATTTTTAAAGGAAAGTTACAAAACAAAATTTTCTCAAGGTCTCCCTAGACACATTAAAAAGAAACAAGCAAACAAACAAAAACCTTTTCCCTTCCATCTTAGAATCAATTCTATATCCTGGTTCCAAGGCAGAAGAGTGGTAAGCGTTAGGCAATGGGGGCAGTACCTGAAGCCAGATTTAAACCCAGGGCCTTCCTCCTCTGGGCCTGGCTTTTCATCCACTGAGCCACCTAGCTGCCCTCACCCCATTCCGTCACATGAAAAAAAAAAACAAACCATCCTTATTTTCTGTCTTAGTATCAATTCTAAGACAGAAAAGTGGCAAGGCTAGGGAGGCAATTGGGGTTAAGTGATTGGCCCAAGGCCCAGCTAGGAAATGTCTGAAGTCAGATTAGAACTCATATCCTCCGGACTCCAGGCCTGGCCCTCTCTCCACTGTGCTCCCTTGGGTGCCCCGACTCCCTCGTCACATGGTGTGTGATTCCATGGAAAACAGTTGGGGAAATGTTAGACTAGACGTTCTTTAAGATTCTCTGTAACTCTAGAATTCTTTGATGGAAAGATTATCCCTAAATCTAAAGGGGGTGACTCTGGGCAAGTCACTTCACCCCCAATGCCTCATACCACTCTTCTGCCTCACCACCAATACAGTGTTGATTCTAAGGCAGAAGGTAAGGGTTAAAAAAGAAAAAAAAAAGACTTCCCATAAGCAGTCATTTACCCACAATAGCCTTCAGGGCTTCCTTCACACCTCCTTATACTTCTTGTCTGGAGTAAACTCTCTCCAGCCTCCCCTTCCCACCTCTCCAGTCTAAGTCTCCTTCCAGGCCCAGCTGGGACCCTCCAGAAGCCCTCCAGCCCTGTCAGCTCTTCTCAGAGCCCAGCAGTCCTTGTCCTCATCCATAAAATAAGGGCATTGCTTGGTAGGCCCTTCTGGAGTCAGTCCCTCCCATTCTCATTAGACGCACCATCTTCTAAGGAATGAATGAAAAAGGAGTGTGAAAGGATGATTCTGTGCTTGGCCCAGGGCTGTGCTGGGTATGTTGAACTATCCGGCAAGACAGGTTTTGTTTTCCAGAAGGATCAATTCTCACGTTCAGTCGTTCTTCTGTCGGGTCTGTTCGCCACTCATTTGAGTTTGTTTGTTTTTTTAAATTTTATTAATTGATTAATTAAGAAAATTTTCCCATGGTTCCATGATTCCTGTTCTTTCTCTCCCCTCCTCCCAGTCCCCCCCCTTCCCCCCGTAGCCAATGCGCAATTCCACTGGGTTTTACATGTGTGATCCATCAAGACCTATTTCCAAATTATTGGCGTTTGCACTGGGGTGATGGCTTAGCGTCTACATCCCCATTTGGGGTTTTCTTGGCAGAGCTCCTAGAGTGGTTTGTCATTTCCTTCTCCAACTCATTTTGCAGATGAGGAAACTGAGGCCAGTAGGGGGAAGTGACTTGCCCAGCTAGGAAGTGTTTGAAGCCAGATCTAAAGTTAGGTCTTCCCGAGTCCAGGCTCTGGGCTCTATTTATTCACTGTGCTGCCTCTCTGAATTCTAATAGAAGATAATCCTGGGGAGAGGTGGAGAGAGCATTATTTTGGCCTGTTAAGTGAGAAACAATAGCGACCAGGAGTCATTGAGCAAATAATCAATAGACCATTTCCAGGAATGATTGGGGTGATTTAATTTCTATTCTCAAAGTCAGCCCTGAAGAGCCCAACTAGTATGTAAAAGGTCCTTAAGAGCAAAAGGCACATCATTCATCTCTCCTGTCTCCTAGCCTAGGATAGGGCTGGGCACAGAATAGGTATTTGTTGTCCTTTAGTCATTTTTAGGCACGTCTGTCTCCTTTTGGGGTTTTCTTGGCAAAGATACTAGAATGGTTTGATATTTCTTTCTCCAGATCATTTTTACAGATGAAGAAACTGAGGCAAACAGGGTCAGGTAACTTGTCCAGGATCTTAAAGCTAATGAGTATCCGAGATGGGATTTGAACTCAGGTTTTCCTGATTCCAAGCCCATGACTGTCCCCTGCATCACCCAGCTGCCAGAGCGGGTACTGAATAAATCTTTGTGGATCAATTAAAACAATCTGAGATTCTTTCTGTACACAGGCAGTTTAAGAATGTGAATCTCTCATGAGAGGGCCACTTAAAGCCTTCTCCTTGAGATAGCAATGACGAGTGTCTCAAGACACTCAAGATTACATATGCTGGATTGGAAAGGAGGAAGTTGTACTTCGTTATATGTCATGTAATACCATAAGCAGTCAGTCCTGCTAGTCAGGTCTGTCAGACCTGTTTCACACCCGGGGAATCCAGATGGCAAAGTTCACCTGCCCATCATTCTTGTGAATCAGAAGGATCCCAGATCCCAGGGGTGCTGAGACTGGAGCCATCATCACTCTGCACCTCTGGGATCCTGGGGTCCCCCACCACCACTTACATACGAGATGGTGAAGGAGATGGGCAGTTTCTGGGCATCCAGTGTGTTCTGGAGATTTCCTCCCTGTAAATTACTGCCCAGTAGAGAGGTCAGATAAAGGAGGATGAGAAGGAGGAGGTGAAACAGGAATAAGAAGGATGGAAAAATTAGAAATGGCAGGGGCAAGAGGAATAAGAATAGGAGGGAGTCAAGAGGGAAAAAGTTAAGAATAGGAGGGAAAAGTGAGAAAGAAGTAGAAGAACAGGAATAAGAGGAAGCAGGAGAATAAAAATAAGATGTGGAGAAGGAATTGTCTGGGGGAAGAGTAGGAGGAATCAGAGGTGGAGAGGAAATGGAGTAAAACCTGAAGGGGAAGGAAAAAGAGAGCCATTTAAAGAGTTCATTCAATATGGATGAAGACTTCTTTTAAAAAACAAAACCCGGGCCAGCTGGGTAGCTCAGTGGATTGAAAGCCAGGCTTAGAGGTGGAAGGTCCTGGGTTCAAATGCTGGCCTCAGGCACTTCCCAGCTGTGTGACCCTGCGCAAGTCACTTGACCCCCATTGCCTAGCCCTTACCACTCTTCTGCCTTGGAGCCAATACACAGAATTGTGTGGTAAGGGTTTATAAAATAAGTAAATAAACAAAACAAAACCCTTATTTTCTCAGAAACAACTCTAAGACAGAGGGCAAGAGCTAGGCAAAGGGTTAAGAGACTTGTCCAGGATCCCATACCTAAGAAGTGTCTGAGCTCAAATTTGAGCCCAGGTCTTCCCCATTTCAGGTTGGGCCCCCTACCTGCTATGCTACCTAGTTGTCAAAATCAGTATAGACTTTTAAAACTTGAGTAGGAAATGGAATCAAATGTAGACAATGGAGGATGAATATCGAAGACAGACCCAATTGTCTAATTAGAAAAGTGTTAGGGGTGCTAAAGCTAAGAGTAAGTCAAAAACTGGTGATGAATGATAAGGGCAACCAAAAGGGCTTCTTTAACTATTTGGAAGTCAAAGAAATGAGAGCACCATCACCCAGGATGAAAATTATAACCATAGTGTGTAGAAAACAGACAAAACTGAGGACATACAATTTTTTTCTTTTTCACAAAGAATTATCTTCACACTAAGAAGCAGAAAAAAAAACCAAACAAGACAGAAAGTTGAGACCAAAGATAAATTAGGAGACAGTGAAGGGCAAAAAATAAAACAAAATAAAAACTATGTGAGGATATGGCAAAAAATATTATCTACTTTTAAACCCACTTATTTATTTTTGAAAAAGAAATTGAACAGGCCATAAATGAACTTCCTAAAAAAAAAACAAAAAAACATCAGAACCAGGTAGATTATAAGTGAATTCTACCCAATATTTAAAGATGAACTAATTCCAATATTAAATGAATTATTTGGAGAACTTTGTCAAATGTATAAGAATAAGAGCCATCCTCCATAAATGATAAATGGGCAAAAGATATGCACAGATCATTTTTGGAAAAAGAAAAACTATAGGTAGGTATATAAAAATTTCTCTAAATCATTATTGATTGAAGGAAAACATTTGATTTATCACTTGTTTATATGGATATGGGATGTGGGGTTTTGGTTTTTAAGATTACTCCATTGTAAAAATGAATAATATGTAAATAAGTATCAGGTGATAATAAATGTATAACCCAGTGGAATTGCTTGTTGCCTTGGGGAGGGGGGAGGGAAACAACATGAATCATGTAACCATGGAAAAATATTTAGAGAAATTTATTAATTTAGAAAGTAATGTTGAATCTGGCCAGGAGGACAGTATAGGAAGCCTGACTCCTTGGTGGAACAGCATAGATGGAAAGCTGTTCCTTGCGGGGGGGATAGCATGGATGCAAAGCTGTCCCCCTCCCCCCCCCAGAGGATATCAATTTTATACTCTATCTAACAGTGAAAAGATGACTCTAAGAGTGGTAAGCCCTGAAGTAAAAGGGGGGGGGGGAAGGTTTGCCTGGAGGCATAGGGGGCAGCCTTCATAATTTGGAGGACAGATGATATTTGAGATAGAACTTGATGATATCGAGGCATAGCCTGAAGGTGTACCACTCTGTCCATCTCAAGTCTAAAGGATGATCCAAAGAGGACAATCCTGCTTTTTTGTACAATTGATTTGTGTAATGAATGGTGGAGGGGATGTGGCAAAATTGGGACATTAATGCATTGCTGGTGGAGTTGTGAACTGATCCAACTATTCTGGATGGCAATTTGGAACTATGCCCAAAGAGCGCTAAAGGAATGCCTGCCCTTTGACCCAGCCATAGCATTGCTGGGTTTGTATCCCAAAGAAATAGTAGGGAAAAAGACTTGTACAAAATATTTATACCTGCACTCTTTGTGGTGGCAAAAAAACTGGAGAATGATGGTATGTCCTTCAATTGGGGAATGGCTGAACAAATTGTGGTATATGCTGATGATGGAATACTATTGTGCTCAAAGGAATAATAAACTGGAGGAGTTCCATGTGAATTGGAAAGGCCTCCTGGAATTGATGCAGAATGAAAGGAGCAGAACCAGAACTTATACACAAAGGAGCTAAATCAATTGTATAAAAAATCCAGCCATTCCCCAATTGATAAATGGGCAAGGGACATGAATAGGCAATTTTCGGATAAAGAAATCAAAAGTATCAATAAGCACATGAGAAAGTGTTCTAAATCTCTAATAATTAAAGAAATGCAAATCAAAACAACTCTGAGGTATCACCTCACACCTAGCAGATTGGCTAAAATGATAGCAGGGGAGAGTAATGAATGTTGGAGGGGATGTGGCAAAATTGGGACATTAATGCAGTGCTGGTGGAGTTGTGAAATGATCCAACCATTCTGGATGGCAATTTGGAACTATGCCCAAAGAGCGATAAAAGAATGCCTGCACTTTGATCTAGCCATACTGTTGCTGGGATTGTACCCCAAAGAGATCATAGATAAACAGACTTGTACGAAAATATTTATAGCTGCACTCTTTGTGGTGGCAAAAAACTGGAAAGCAAGGGTATGCCCTTCANAGATAATACTTGAAGGAATTGGCCATACCCACTTAATTTACTTTAAGGTCTATTGGTCTCTACAAAGCTTTGAAATAATCTTTTAGATTCCACATACAATGTCCATGCCAATTAGAGAAATGAAAATGTTAACTTAGAAAAAACGCAGAACTATTAAATAGTCATAAAACCACTCTTTAATCAAGGGAAAGGGGGATGAGGGCTACCTGGCCTCTTTTGCAGAGCAGCACTTTGTGCAGAGCCTAAGAATTGAACACTGCTTCGCTCTGCTCCCTGATCCCCCTGGGAGTGACACCGCGCTAGATGACAACTCCAAGGAACAAAGGAAATTGAGGAACTTATATACCATTTGGGAAGATCCAGGGGCTGGGAGAGATGATTGACATAATACTGACAGGATACAATCAAGCTTGGGAAAAGAATCATAGCTAGAGGCTAAAGGGGCTGCTTATACAATGGATCCAAAAGGATGGTCCCAGCCCAGGTGTGTCTTCCTGGGTTAGGGTCTCAGATACAAGGGGGAAGACTACCTAAGACAAAAGGGTATTTAGCATTTACCCTGGGGTCCATTATTCAGTCTGCAACTGCTGGTCAGAGATTCCCTTCAGTGTGGATTCTCAGGGGAACAGGGAACAAGCACAAGCTTTGGGGTCTCCAACTTACAAGCTATTTCTAAAACTTGGGTTTCATCATATCTCACTAAGCCACAAGTTTGGGGGCTCTAGATTCCATGTCGACAAAAATCAAAACAATTTTGAGATATCATCTCACACCTATCAGTTTGGCTAAAACAACAAAAGAACAAAATGACAAAGTGTTGGAAGGGAAATAGAAAAATGAGGACTCTGATACACTGTTGGTGGAACCAACTATTTTGGAGAGCAATTTGGAATTGCACCCAGAGTTATAAAACTGTGGATGGACTTAGACAGGTCTGTTTCCCTAGGAGATCAGAGAAAAAGGAAAAGAACGTATATGTGCCAAGATATTTAGTTCTCTTTGTGGTGGCAAAGAACTGGAAATTGAGGGGATGCCCATCAATTGGGGAATGGCTAGACGAATTGTGGCATATGCTTATGGTGGTGTTATAGGGGAGCAAATTGGTGAACCCCTGGGTTCGGGAAGGAAACCATTCTCAGGAATGAGAGGACTCCAAACTTAGCTTAAAAGTAACAAAAAGAAAGATTTATTAGTAAGATAGGATTAATGGCCAGCAAGACAGCATGAGTGGAGCAGCCATGGGAGGCTCCCCCCGAGTCCCCCAGTTCTCGCTCTTTTGTATCCTTTCTGGTAGTGTGTACGTGACTCCCTGCACTCAGGCTGGGAGTTGGTGCAGGGTCCGTCCTAGACCCTCAGGGCCTAGACTCTCTGGGTGTGTCCAGGAGGTGTATCTCTTTGCCTATTTCAACTCAAAGGAATTCCAAGGACAATGGTCCTTGCCTTGGGGTCTCAAGGGCAGGAAGGGGGAAGGGAATTCCCCTGCTCACAGCCTGCCAGAGTCAAGGGGTACAGGGTTGCTGCCATCTCTGCACAATGCCCATGTCAGTGGAATACGACTGTGCCATAAGAAATGATGAACAGGTTAATTTTAAAAACACTTGGAAAGACCTCTATGAAGTAATGAAGAGTGAAATGAGTAGAACCAAGAGAACATCATATACACCTATAGAATTTTTGAAAAATAACTTGTGAATGTCTACCTCCAGAGAATGAACTAAAAAACAGAAATATGAAAGACACCATCTGTATATACATATCTTTTTTATTGGATGATATCCCTTATGGTGTGAGTAGGAGAGGGAGGGGTAAGATATTTGGGAATACATTCTATTAAGTAAATAAATTTTTAAAAAACCCAAACATTTTTTGTCCTGGCATAGAAGACACTTGAACTTTCCTCTTAATGATTACCCTAACCTTCCAGATAGAGATCAAATAGAATTCATTAACTGGAATGTTTTCTCATTCTGATAACAAACCCCAACAGTTGCTTTCCAAATATTTGTTCAGAATTTCTCCACCTTTTCTCCTTCTTGGGTTCCTCCCCTTCTCTCACTCCTAAGAAGGTGTGCCTTTGCTTTGGTAAATGATTGCTGTATGCTGCTTATTGACTGTGTAACCTTGGTGCTGGAGGCTAACTAAGCATTGAGTTAGAAGTTCTATCTAAAACAAAGCTAATCCTTTGTTTGGAGAGTCACTTTGCGGAGTGTGGCTCCCTAAACTGGCTTAAAAAAACACCTTGTATTTTCTTTTCAATCAGTCTTCCACGTAATTTAACTTCCATTCTTGTGGCTAATAGTGAAATTAGTCCTCTGACCTAACCTCTCTGGGAACCTGGGGTAGGAAATTCACTAATACAAAGCACATACCCAGCCTCTAGCAATGACAGTCACAAGATCCCAAAGAAAGACATCCTTGGTTAGAAATGGGAGGAATCTGCAGGTGGGATTACTGATCTAATGTGAAAAATCCCAGAGAATAGGAGGCAGAACCCAGGCCTGGAGAAAGGCAAATGTCCATTTTCACAAAAGGGAAGATGGAAGGAGCTAGTGAGTGTGACTTTTATTTCTGGCAAAACTCTAGAGCCAATTAAAGTGATGATTGGTGAGCAATTTGGAAAGGGAAGCTGATCTCTCAGCATCTAAATGGAATAACCTGTTAACTTAGAAAAAACGCAGAACTATTAAATAGTCATAAAATCACTCTTTAATCAAGGGAAAGGGGGATGAGGGCTACTTGGCCTCTTTTGCAGAGCTGCGCCTTGTGCAGAGTCTAAGAATTGAACACTGCTTCGCTCTGCTCCCTGATCCCCCTGGGAGTAACGCTAGATGATGACTCCAAGGAAAAAAGGAAATTGGGGAACTTATATACCATTTGGGAAGATCCAGGGGCTGGGAGAGATGATTGACATTATACTGGTAAGGATGGGATTTACAATCAAGCTTGGGAAAGGAATCATAGCTAGAGCCTAGGGTGTAAGGGAAAGGGCGGCTTACAGGATGGATCCAAAAGGATGGTCCCAGCCCAGGTGTGTCTTCCTGGGACAGTGTCTTTGATACTTCGGGGAAGACTATCTAAGACAAAAGGCTATTTAGCATTTACCCTAGGGTCCATTATTCAGTCTGCAACTGCTAGCTTGAGATTCTCTTCAGGGTGGATTCTCATGGGAACAAGCTTTGGGGGTCTCCACCCTACAAGCTATTTCTAAACTTGCAGCTCATCATATCTCACTAAGTTTGGGGACTCTAGATTCCATGTCGACAAACCGTCTAACTTCATTTTCTTTTGGTAGCTCAAATAAATAGTGTAAGGGAGGCATATTTAGAGGTCTTCTCTAATGACCCGGCATTTCTCATATTGTGGACCAAATGGATAGAAAGGAGACTAGATGGAAAGTTAGGTGGTTTTCAGAGCTAATTATCAAGGTATTAATAATCAATTGAAGCTCATTACCAAGATATTAAAGATGAAAACTGATAGGAATAAATGCAAAGTCTTACCATGGGTTGAAAAAAACCAACTTACAAAGAACAAGTCGGAGGAAGCATAACTGGACAACGATCCTCCTGAAAACAATCGGAGGGTCTCGGTGGGCTGAAAACTTAATCGGAATCAGTCGAGTGGCTCTTGACACGCCATCCCCACTTCGGTGCATTTGTGTAAGCTGTCTCTTCTGTTTGCCTAGAATGTATTCCTTCATTTTCACCTTTCGTAATATGTGTTGGAGCCTAGCTTAAGCAGAGAGAGACATCTTGGAAGGGTGAGTCTCACTGTGTTTCCGCTGCCCTGCTCAGATGTCAGAAGTCCTAAATTCAGTTCAATTCCATATTTTAGATAGGAAGCCCAAGTGAATGATGTGGTATGGCAAGTTTAAGCCTGAAGTAAGGGCTAGGTGGCGCCATAGTGCAGAGTGCTGAGCCTGGAGTCAGAAACACTCATTTTCCCCGAGTTCAAATCCGACACAGACACTTACTAGCAGTGTAACTCTGGGCAAATCACTTCACCCTTTCTGCCTCAATTTCCTCATCTGTAAAATGGGCTGGAGAAGGAAATGGCAAACCACTCCAGTATCCCTGCCAAAAACAAACAAACAAACAAAAAAACAAAAGGGATCACAAAGAGTTGGATAAGACTGAAAAATGACTGAACCACACGCAAAAAAACCTTCTGAACAATTAGAATGAAATGAATTCTCCTACCAGGAGTCTTCAGGCAAAGGTTGGATGGCTTCCTGTTGGGTGAATTGGAGCCCCTGCTCTTAGTCAGCCATAGAGTGGCCTTAGATGTCCTCTGAGATTCTGTGATAACTGAATGACCCAGACCCAAAGAGTAATAGTAATAAATGACATTTACCTAGCATTTAATATACATCATCTAATGAAATCCCCCAAACAACCTTTGTGTGATAGATGATCTTCTGGAGAGGAAAACAGAAATGGCAAGATCTGGTTTCACATTTGCTAGCGGTTTGGCCTGGGCAAGTCCCTTTCTCAACCTTCAGTTCCTTATCTGTAAAATGATTTAGATTGGAAGGCTCAGAATCACTAAGAACCCACTTGGCAGGATTAACACGAGATCCCGTATACAATGCCACTTTGAAGATTTTAAGTGCCATATATAATGCCAGATATTATTACTGTAAGAGATAGGATTCCCATTTGACAGCAAAAGGATTATCTGTGACTCTCCTGCTTGTCAAAGCTAAAACTCATCTCCTTAATCCCCAGGTCAGCTGTGTGAGTGGAAAGGAGGGTCTGGGGTTAAGGAAGAAGGCAGACTCAGGGAGGGAATGAGCACAGAAAACGAATTTTTCAGCTTTGGGAAACTGATCATAACGGGACTATTAAAAGGGGAGTAAGGCTAGGTGAGGAGAGCAAAGGCAGACAGATGGGAGCTGACTACTTTAATTCAGAGCACTGGCGTCATCATATTCTTTCTGTTCCACCAACACCTTCTCTTCTTCTCAGATGCCGAAGAAAGGAGAGAGTCAGAGAGGATATGAAGAACTGGGGGAGAACAAGCACACAAATACATCGATGTTAGAGCCCGTCCGACCATTCTGAAAGCAAAGGTAAGAGGTTTTTTTTTTTTTAAAGCATTATATAAATCTTCAATTCTTTGCAACCTTATTTTGGGGTTTTCTTAGCAAAGGTACTGAGTGGTTTGCCATTTCTTTTTTTTAAATTTTTACTTTTAAATATTTTTCCACATTTACATGATTCATTTTCTTTCCCTCTCCCCTCCCAGAGCTGACAAGCATTCCACTGAGTTGTACAAATGTTATCACTTGACACCTATTTCTACATTATTCATTTTTGCTATAGAGCGATCTTTCAAAGCCTAAATCCCAAATCACATCTGCATATATACATGTGATAAGTGATATCATATATTCTGCTTTTGCATTTCTGCTCCCACAGTTCTTTCTCTCATTGTGGTTACATTCTTTCCCATAAGTCCTTAGGAGGGTCCTGGCTTGTTGCATTGCTCCTAGTAGCAAAGTCCATCGCATGGGATTGTTCCACAGTGTTTTACTTGCTGTGTACAATGTTCTCCTGGTTCTGCTCCTTTCGTTCTGCATCAGTTCATGGAAGTTCTCCCAGTTCATATAGAAATCCCCCAGATCAGGAATTCCATGTGAACTGGAAAGACATCCAGGAAGTGATGCAGAGTGAAAGGAGCAGAACCAGGAGAAGGTTGTACACAGAGACTGATACATTGTGGTACAATCGAACATAATGGACTTCTGTACTAGCAGCAATGCAATGATCCAGGACAATTCTGAGGGACTTATGAGAAAGATGCTATCCACATCCAGAGAAAGAACTGTGGGAGCAGAAACACAGAAGAAAAACATATGATTGATCATGTGGTTTGATGGGGATATGATTGGGTCTTGATCAATGATCCATGTAAAACTCAGTGGAATTGCTTATTGGCTATAGAAGGGGGTAGGGAGGAGGAGAGGGAAAGAATACAAATCATGGAACCATGGAAAAATATTCTAAATTAATTAATTTAATTAATTAATTAAAAAAAAACACGAATCCTCCAGATCATCATTCCTTACAGCTCAATGCCATTTCCTTCTCCAGCTCACTTGGCAAGCAAACAGTGTTTAAGAGACTTGCCCGAGGTCACACAGCTAAGAAGTGTCTGAGGCTGGATTTGAACTCAAGTCTTCCTGACTCTAGGCCTAGGACTCCCTTCACGGTGCCACCTAGCTGCCTCTAAGGACTAACATGAGAGAGATGTGAAAGAAATTATGACAAGACTTGGCGCTTTCCTAGCTAAGGGGCATGATGGGATGGGGAAGTCTGGGATGACAGTGAGGCTGGGACCTTAGGCCACTAGGAGGATGGCTGTGCCCTCAGCAGCAACAGGGAAATCTGGGCTTTGGGAGGAGGGCTGGGTGTGGAAAGCCACAGGAAGTCCTTTTGGACATTCCAGATGCCTACAAAAATCCAGCTTGAGATATATAGGACTGTAACGGAGTATTATTGCACTGATAAGAAACAATAACAAGGATGAATCCAGAATCTCCTGGAAAGGTATTAAACCTCTATTAAACTGAGGCAGAATGAAATGAGCAGAACCAGGGGGCACTATTTATGCAATAATGATAATATTGTCAAGGACAACAAACATAAAAACTCTTGGAAACTCCACATAACATAATGACCCATTACGACGTCGGAAGACTGATAATAAATCACGCTTCCCACTTTTTAGCAGAGAATTAAACCTAAGTTTTCAGATGTAGCTGATTTGTATGGATTTATTTTTCTGGACTGTGCTTATTTGTTACTGTGGAGGAGGAAGTTATTGAGTCGGGGAAGTCTAGAGGAAGGAAGCATGTTAAAGTAGGGGACACTAAACAAGCAGGGCAATGTTGGCACTACCATGTTAAATTTTTTTATTTTTAAACCCTCACCTTCCATCTTAGAATCAATATTGTGTATTGGCTCCAAGGCAGAATTTCGGTAAGGGCTAGGCAATGGGGGTTCAGTGTGTCCAGGTCACACAGCTTAGAAGTGTCTGAGGCCTTGAACTCTGGACCTCCCGTCTCTGTGCCTGACTCTCAATCCACTGAGTCACTAGCAGCCCCTCATCCATGTTTACCTTCTATCTTAGAATCAAGACTGTATAGGTTCTAAGGCAGAAGAGTGGGGCTAGGCAGTGGAGATTAAGTGACTTGCCTGGGGTCACACAGCTAAGGAAGTATCTGAAGTCAATTTTGCACCCAGGAACGCCCATCTCCAGGCCTGGCTCTCTCCATCCACTGAGCCACCTAGTTGCCCCCAATCATGTTAAATTTAATATAAATTTTTAAAAACTAAGCGGTGGGGGGGGGGGGGGG
>NC_058133.1:493568943-493587264 GCF_016433145.1 Gracilinanus agilis | reverse complement strand
ACCCTTACCACTCTTCCACCTATAAGTCAATACACAGAAGTTAAGGGTTTAAAATTAAAAAAAATAAAAATAAAAAAAACCCAACACAAAACTAAGCAGTGGGCCTTTAGCACCATGCTAAGCAGTATGAATGCAAACATGCATAAAAAACAAGACAATCCCTATCTTCAGGGAGCTTGCACAGGGGAAAGCCCAGGAGAGTAGAGAAGGTCGGCCTGAAGAGGAATGAAGACATCCTGGATGTCCTGGGAGGCTCCCGCCGATTAGGGGGCCTCCCAAGAAAAGTCCGGGAAGAAGCGAGCTTCGGGGGAAGAGATTTCTGGGGCGTGTGGGGGATGCAGGAGTGCCACGTGGACAGGAATCAGAGAGTCCCACGCTCACACACGATTCTCTTTTCCCATTCTTTGGCTCTCATCCCGGCTTCCAAGCTTGGGTCACCAGAAGGTGATGAGCTCTTCCTGCCAGTTTTTGGGGTAACCCTGAAGGGCAGTCGGGTGATTCTTGGCATGCT
This sequence comes from Gracilinanus agilis, assembly GCF_016433145.1. NCBI lineage: Eukaryota > Metazoa > Chordata > Mammalia > Didelphimorphia > Didelphidae > Gracilinanus > Gracilinanus agilis. Next base: position 493,586,753 of record NC_058133.1, on the reverse strand, counting down.
GTTAGCTTGAGTTCTTGTTCCAGCGCCTTCCCCTCAGGATAGATCACTGGCTTCATCTAGTAGCGCCCTTCTAGCACTGATGGGCCCAGGCACTAGTGTTCCAATGTAATTTAACCAATTAACCCCAATTATCTTTTATAAAGGAATATTTCCTAAGAAGATGTAGCAAGAATAGTTACAGGGCCTTGTGAAAGTCACTTCACTTTCTTTAGCTTGTTTCCTCATCTCTAAAATAGAAACAACAACGGTACCTGCCACCTGGGATAACGTACCCGAAGCACTTGGCTCCTCGGAAAGGGTCAGCTCTTAATATTCCATCCTCAGAAAACTCTGTACCTCTGGTGGCTGCTTCTCCAGCCTCGTGGAGCTCCTGAGGTCCCCCATTCGCCTATGAGCAAGACAAAAGAGACCTAACAGAGGCAGAAGCCACTGAGACACCTGCCAAGGTTCACAGCTTTCCACATGGGAAGAAGGAAGGGTCTGAGCGCCCCCCCCCCCCGGAGGTCCACAAAGATTTCTGCTTCTCACTTGAGTGTAGCCAGCAGCCCCCCCCCCCCAGTCTGGGTCAGTGCCTTTTGTAGGGACCCAAGTCCTGACTGAGCTACCACTCAAGGCACTCCTCTCACTTCACAGATAAGAAACAGTCCCAGAATGCTGAATGATGAGGCTTCAGAGGCTCCATGACTCCTTGTATCAGAAAGAATGTGCTGCTCATATTCATGAGGACGGAGCCTTCACTGGCCTTGTCCTTCTTCTGCTCCCAAAGAGAAATGTTCATGCTTTGGATGTTTTTCAAGTTCATCAAAATAAGAAAATTTTAAAATAGTTTTACTTTTTAAAAATAGTTTAAATGAAGAGTTTAAACCCTGTAAAGTATAGCCGCAGATGTATATTTTTTAATATAAGAAGTATTCATCTAAAACAAAAGCAAACATGCCAAAAAAGTGACTGAATTATCTTTGACCCTGATATTCCACTGCTAGCCTTTTACCCCAAGGACATCGCTGGCAAAAAGGATTCCACATACACCAAAATATTGATAGCAACACTTTTTTTTTGTGGTATAAAAGGCCTGAAAACAAAGGTGACCTTTGACCAGGACATGGTTAAAAATACTTTGTTACATGAATGTAGTGAAGTATTTCTTTTTTATAAGATACCAACAATATAACGAATCCAGAGGAACATGGAAAGACTTACAGGAACTGATACAGAGTCAAGAAAACAATATAGGGGTCAGCTGCGTAGCTCAGATTGAGAGCCAGGCCCAGAGAAGGGAGGTCCTGGGTTCAAATCTGACCTCAGACACTTCCCAGCTATGTGACCCCGGGCAAGTCACTTAACCCCCACTGCCCACCCTTACCACTCTTCTGTCTTAGAACCAATACATAGTATTGATTCTAAGGTAGAAGGTAAGGGAGAAAAGAAAAGAAAAGAAAAGAAAAGAAAAGAAAAGAAAAGAAAAGAAAAGAAAAGAAAAGAAAAGAAAAGAAAAGAAAAGAAAAGAAAGGAAAGGAAAGGAAGAAAAGAAAAGAAGAAAAGAAAAGAAAAGAAAAGAATATACATAGCAACGCAACACAACTGAAAAAATGATCACAAAACCATTGAAAGTGAATGCTGCAGAGGGCAGAGGCAGGATGATGGAGAAGAGACAACCACTCAGCTGAACTCTTCCAACATTCCCCTCTAAACAACTTTAAAATAATACCTCAAATCAGATTTTGGAGCAGCAGAACCAATCAAAGACCGGGAAAAACATTTTTCCTGCTTAAGACACTTCAGAGGTCAGCAATAGAGGTGTGTGACAGTGGGGTTGGGGCTGACTCAAAGCACATGCTGTGGGAGAACAGCAACAGCAGCCACTTCAGGAGCTCTCAGCCTAGAGACTGAAGGTGGCCAGACAACTGGTCAGAAAGAGATTACAGGTGACCCTCTGCTGGCACTAGGTGTAACTGGTACAAAGTACAAAGTACAAAGGGCCCTTTCTAGGCAAAGACCAGAGCACAGACCAGGAGAGCAGTGATCATACCTTTTTTGGAAGCCCCCCAAACTTGATCACCCCAGAACTAGCTATGATAACAGAAGCGCAAAAAAATCTTGAGAGAGTGCCTTTGTTTTCAGGCCTTTTATACCACAAAAAAAAAGTGTTGCTATCAATATTTTGGTGTATGTGGAATCCTTTTTGCCAGCGATGTCCTTGGGGTAAAAGGCTAGCAGTGGAATATCAGGGTCAAAGATAATTCAGTCACTTTTTTGGCATGTTTGCTTTTGTTTTAGATGAATACTTTTTATATTAAAAAAATATACATACATCTGTGGCTATACTTTACAGGTATGCAGAGCTCAACTTTACCATAAAGTTCAAGACAAAAAATAGGCTGGGAAAAATAAGCAAACAACAAAAAAGAACTTCACTATTAAAAGCTATTATGGTGATAGGGAAGACCAAACTCAGAAGAAGATAACAAAGCAAATTAGACACAAGCCCAACAAAAATTCCTGGAAGAATGAAAGAAAGAGATAAGAATTGTTAAGGAAGAAATGAGAATGGTATCAGAAAAATATGAAAAGAGAATTAACAACTCAATAAAAGAGACACACAAATACTGAAGAAAACATCTTAAAAAGTAGAATAGATCTAATGATAAAAGAAGGGGAAAGTTCACTGAGGAAAATAATTTCTTAAAATTTAGAAGTGGGCAACTGGAAGTTATTGACTTAATGAAACATCAAGAAACAATAAAACAAAGTTAAAAAATAAAAAAAGGATATTGAAATATTTCATTAAAAAACTGACCAGGAAAACACAAGGAGAGAAAATCTTTTTTTAACTTACCTTTTTAAATTTTATTTTTTTCACAATTACATGTAAAAAGCTTCCAAATTTTTTCAAAGAATATTGAGTCTCAAATTCTCTCCTTCTCTCCCTCCCTCTCCTAACCCCCTACCCATCTTGAGATGGTAAGCAATCTCATATAGATTTTACATGTGCAGTCATATAAGACATTTCCCCATAATAATCCTTTTGTGGAAGGAAATTCAAATAGAAAAAAAAATTAAGAAAGTGAAAAAGTGTGCTTTGATCTGGATTCTGACTCAGTGCTTTTCCTCTGGAAGTAAATGGCATTTTTTTTATCATGAGTACCAGGGATAGTTTTGGATCACTGTATTGCTGAGAATAGCTTTTATTCACAGGTGTTCATTGGAAAGTATTCCTGTCACTATAGTGTTCTCCTGGTTCTGCTTATTTCACTATGTTGAAGCATAGTTCATGTAAGTCTTAAGAAGAGATACTCTAAGAATTATTGAATTACCTGAAAACCATAATAAAAAAAAAGAACTTAGACATCATATTTCAAGAAATTGTAAAGAAAAGCTGTTCTGATAGTTTTAGATCCAGAGGGCAAAGTAGAAATTGAAAGAATCTACCAATCACCTCTTGAATGAGATCCTAAAATGAAAAGTCCAAGGAATATTATAGCCACGTTCCACAGTTCCCAAATCAAGGAGAAAATATTGCAAGGATCCAGAAAGAAACAATTCAAATATTGTGGAGTCAGTGTTATACAAGACTTAGAAACAACATTTAAAAAAGGAAGGGCTTAGAATATGCTATTCTGGAAAGCAAAGGAGCTATGATTACAAGAAAGATAACTTCTCTAGCAAAAGTTCAAGCTTCCAGGGAAAAAATGGATATTTAATGAAACCGAGGACTTTCAAGCATTTCTTATGAAAAGACCAGAGCTGAATAGAAAATTTGACATTCAAACACAAGACTCAAGAGAAGCATAAAAAAAAGTAAACATAGGGGGGCAGCTGGGTAGCTCAGTGGATTGAGAGCCAGGCCTAGAGACAGGAGGTCCTAGGTTCAAATCTGGCCTCAGACACTTCCCAGCTGTGTGACCCTGGGCAAGTCACTTGACCCCCATTGCCTACCCTTGCCAATCTTCCACCTATAAGTCAATACACAGAAGTTAAGGGTTTAAAATTAAAAAAAAAAAAAAAGTAAACATGAAGAGAAATTATAAGAGACTCAAAAAGGCTAAACTGTTTACATTACTAAATGGAAAGATAAATCATGTAACTTCTAAGATCTTTATCATTATTAGAGCAATTAGAAGTCTACATACATATAATTGCTCTAATAATAAATCTCCAAAAAAAATGCTTGGAACTAGCTCTCACTGGAATTGATTCAAAGAGGGAAGAATGTGTGTGTGTGTGTGTGTGTGTGTGTGTGTGTGTGTGTACTCAGTTGAGGTTAGAAATCTATCTTACCCAATGGGGAAAGAGAAGGGTAATGGGATAAGAGGAAGGGGAAGGGAGGACATAAAAGGAAGAGCAAATAAAGGAGGCAGTGACAGAAGCAAAACAGACTTTTGAGGAGGAATAGGATAAAAAGAGAGAAGAATAAATAGAAGAAAATGGGATGGAAGAAAATATACAGTTTGTAATCATAACTGTAAATGTGAATAGGATGATCTCACTTATAAAATGAAAGTGGATAGCAAAATGAACTAGAAATTAGAATCCAACAATAAATTGTTAAAAAGAGACACACTTGAGGGGCAGCTGGGTAGCTCAGTGGATTGAGAGCCAGGCCTAGAGACAGGAGGTCTTAGGTTCAAATCCAGCTTCAGACATTTCCCAGCTGTGTGACCCTGGGCAAGTCACTTGACCCCCATTGCCTACCCTTACCACTCTTCCACCTATAAGTCAATATACAGAATTTAAGGGTTTAAAAAAAAAGAAAAAGAAAAGAAAAAAAAAGAGACACACTTGAAACAGACACACATAGTAAAAATATGGAGCTGGAGAAGAATCTATTATGCTTCAGCTGAAATAAAAAAGTCAGGGGTAGCAATCATGATCTCAGAAACATCAAAAGCAAAAATAGATCTAATTAAAAGTGATAGTCATACAACAAACAGTAGTAAAAGTCTATAGTAATTTTGTATTTTACAAAAGCATAGAACTAGGAAGACCAATATCTTCTACCATTCACTAAGATAATATCAAAATGGATGCATGATCTTGATATAAAAAGAGATATCATGAATAAGTTGGAAGAACAGGGAACATATTACCCATCGGATTTATGGATAGGAGAGGAATTTATGAGCCAACAAGAGATGGAGAGCATTGTAAATGTAATGTACATGTAAATGTAAAATGGATAATTTTGAGTACATTAAATTGAAATGTTTCTATACAAATAAAAGAAATGCTGCCAGCATTAGAAGAGCAGGAAATTGGGGAAATTTTTTATAGTCTGTTGTATAGAGGTCTCATATCTAAACTATATAGAGAACTTCTTCAAATTTATAAAAATAAGAACCACTTTCCAATTGATAAATGGTCAAAAGATATGAACAGATAATTTTCAGACAAAAAAACCAAAAGCTATATGGAGGTATAAGAAAAAAATGCTTTAAATCACTACTGATTAGAGAAATGCAAACCAAAACACTTATGAGATATCATATCATGCCCATCAGATTGGCATAAATGACAAATGTTGAAGGGGATGTGGAAAAATGGAGACACTAATAGACTGTTGAGCTCTGAACTGATCCAACCATTTTGGAGAGTAATTTGGAATTACTCCCAGAGAGTTATAAAACTGTGTATGCCTTTAAATGCAGCAATACTATTGCTGGGTCTGTTAAGGAGATCATGGGAAAAAGAATACAACCTACATGTTCCAACATATTTATAGCAGTTCTCTTTAGGGTGGCAAAGAACTGAAAATTGAGGGGTTGCCCATCAGTTGGAGAATGGCTCCAAATTGTGTCATATGATTATTATAGACTATTTCCGTGCCATAAGAAACAATGAACTGTAATAAAAATGACAATCCTACCTAAATTATTTTACTTATTCAGTACCATACCAATCAAATTGCCCCAAAATTTTTTCATAGAACTAGAAAAAATAATAACAAAATTCATCCTGAAGAACAAAAGACCAAAAATAGCAAGAGAATCAATGGAAAAAAATATTAAGGAAGGAGACCTAGCCATTCCAGATCTCAAACGATACCATCAAGTGATAATCATCAAAACAATTTGGTACTGGCCAAAACATAGCATACTGGATCAATGGAATAGATTAAGTAATCAACACATGGTGGTTAATGTCCTAAACAAATGAATGTTTGATAAACTGTGGGGAAGCTGGGCCCCAGAAGTTTATCAACTTGCCCAGAGTCAGTATTTTATTTTATTTTATTTTTTTAAACCCTTACCTTCCGTCTTGGAGTCAATACTGTATGTTGGCTCCAAGGCAGAAGAGTGGTAAGGGCTAGGCAATGGGGGTTAAGTGACTTGCCCAGGGTCATACAGTTAGGAAGTGTCTGAGGCCAGATTTGAACCTAGGACCTCCCATCTCTAGACCTGGCTCTTAATCCACTGAGCCACCCAGATGCCAATGATCCAAGCTTTTGGGGAAAGAACTCACTATCTGACAAAAACTTCTGAGAAAACCAGAAAATAGTATGGCAGAAACTAGGCATAGACCAACATCTCATTCCATACACCATGCTAAAGTCAAAATGTATACTTGATCTAGAAATAAAGGATGACACCATAAACAAATTAGGGGAGCATAGAAAAGTTTACCTGTCAGATTTATGGATAAAAAAATAATTTATGATCAAACAAGACATAGAGAACATTACAAAAAAAGAAATGGATAATTTTGATTATTATTAAATTAAAAAGGTTTTGCAAACAAAACTGAATGCAACCAAGATTAGAAAGGAAACAACAAATTTGGGGAAAATTTTAATAGCAAGTAACTCTGACAAAAGCCTTATTTCTGAAGTAGATAGAGAACAGAGCCAAATTTATAAGAATACAAAGCATTCCCCAATTGATAAATGGTCAAAGGATATGAATAGGCAGTTCTCAGGGGAAGAAATTAAAACTATCCATAGTCATTAGAAAAAATGCTTCAAAACACTATTGTTTAGAGAAATGCAAAATAAAACAACTCTCAGATACCACTTCACATCTGTCATATTGGCTAACATGACTAAAAAGGAAAATAATAAATATTGGAGGGGACGTGGGAAAATTAGGACACTACTACACTGTTAGTGGAGCTATGAACTGATAGAGTTGTTCTGGAGAGCAAGACGGAATCATGTTGAAAGTGTCATAAAACTATGTATATCCTTTGACCTAGCAATGCCACTACTGGGTCTGTATCCCAAAGAGACCAGAGATAAGGGAAAAGGACTTTCCTGAACCAAAATATTTTTGGCAACTCTTTTTGTAGTGGCAAAGACTTGAGGAATCAATGAACAAGTTGTGGTATTGGTTGTAATGGAATACTCTTGTGCCATGACAAATAAACAGGATGAGTTCAGAAAAACCTGGAAAGACTTATATGAAGTGATGCAAAGTAAAGCGAGCAGAACCAGGAGAGCAATGTATACAGTAACAGAAACATTATACAATAATCAACTGTGAAGGACTAAACTATTATCAGCAAAGTAAATTTCCAGGAAAGCTACAAGGGACTCATAATGGAAAATGCTATCCATAGCCAGAGAAGGAATCATTAGAGTCTCATTGCAGAGCAAAGCAGGGCTGTCTTCCCCTTATTTTTTTCATGAGATTGTATTGTATTGTGATATGTGTCTTCAGTCATGACATGAACAATATGAAAATATATATTGCATGAAAGCACTCTACTGCCTGGGGGAGGTAAAGGAAGGGAGAGAGGGAGAAAATTTGAATCCATAAAATGTCAGAAAACAATTGTACACAATTAGTTCTGCATGTAAATTGAAAATAGATAAATATTTTTTAAAAAAGAAAGAAACAATAAGCAGGCTAATTTAAAAAAATCCTTACCTCTAGTCTTAAAATCAATACTATGTATTGATTCTAAGGGAGAAAAACAATAAGGGCTAGGCAATGGAGGTTAAGTAACTTGCCCAGGGTCTCATAGCCAGGAAGTGAGGTCAGATTTGAACCTAGGACCTCCTGGCTGTTGGCAAGCTGACTGATTTTACATGATATAACTGTTCTACTATAATTTGAATGACATTTCTTCCTTTTCATTGGAATGCAGCTTATTTTAGGATAAAGATTGTATTACTCCATTTTTGTGGTGGGCACTTAATGCATGTTTGCTGAATTGATGAAATTTGATTTCTAAATAAATTTTTCAGTAGAGGAAATAAAAATAATGAAACTAGTGTTGATAACAAGTAAAAAAGAGAGAGATAATCAGGGAAACTATATTATGCTAAAAAGGTACCATAGACAGTGAAATAATATTTAAATTTTCTCTTTTAAATATTAAAATATTAAAAGTTTCTCTTTCTTTTTTTAAGTCTAGACAATTACTTTTATAATTTAAAAAATGACACATAAAAACAATTTTTAACATTCATTTTAAAAAATTTGATATCCAAATTCTCTGTCTTCCTCCCTTTCCTCTACCTTCCTTGAGAAGACAAGCAATTTGGGGCATCAAGGTGGCTCCATAGATGGAGAGCCAGGCCTGGAGACTGGAGGTCCTGGGTTCAGATCTGGCCTCAGATACTATGCTTTCTAGCTATGTGACCCTGGGCAAGTCACTTAACTTCAATTGCCTACCCCTTACTGGTCTTCTGCCTTGGAAAGGATACTTAGTATTGATTCTAAGGGTTCCAAAAAAAAGATAAGGCAAGTAATTTTATATGGAGTATAGATGTGTAGTCATAGAAAACATTTCCATATTAGCCGTGCTGTGAAAAAAAAAAATAACCCTCACCTCCCCCCAAAAACATCCAGGAAAAATAAAGTTTTTTAAAAGTATTCTTCAATCTGCATTCAAACTCAATCAGTTCTTTCTCTGGAGGTAGATAGCATTTTTTATTATAAGTCTTTTAGAATTGTCATAGATCATTGTGTTGCTAAGTCATTCACAGTTGATCATCATACAATATTGCTGTTACTATATACAATGTTCTCCTGGTTCTGCTCACTTCGCTTTGTATCAGTTAATGTCTTCTGAGGTTTTTTTGAAACCATCCTCCTTGTCATTCTTATAGCACAATAGTATTCCATCACAATTATAAATCACAACTTGCTCAATCGTTCCCTAACAGATGGTTATTCTTTCAATTTCCAATTCTTTGGCACCACAAATAGAAAGGTTATAAATATTTTTGTAGATATTGGTCCTTTCCCCTTTTCTTTGATTTCCTTAGGATAGATACATTGGTGGTATTGTCTGGTCAATGGGTATGCATAGTGTTATAGCCCTTTGGGCATAGTTCCAAATTGCTCTCCAATGTCCTAGTTTTTCTCCGTCCCCTCCAACATCTGTCATTTTCCTTTTCTGTCATGGCAGCCAATCTGATAAAAAGAGGTAGTAGTTTGGAGTTGTTTTAATTTATACTTCTCTAACCAATAGTGATTTAGAGCAATTTTTTCATATGACTAGAGATAACTTTGAATACTTCATCTGAAAACTACCTGTTCATATCCTTGGACCATTTATCAATTGGAGAATGACTCACATTCTTATAAATTTGACTCAGTTTTCTATATATTTGAAAAATGAGGTCTTCGTCAGAGAAACATGCTGTAAAATTCCTCCCCCCCTCCATTTCTTCCTTTCCTTATACTCTTGGCTGCACTGGTTTTGTTTGTATAAATCCTTTCTAATTTAATGTAATCGAAGTTACACAGCTAGGAAGAGTGGTGGATAGAGCACTGGACTTGGAATCACGAAGACCTGCATTAAATCTGGCCTCAGACACTTCCTAGCTGTATGACCCTGGGCAAATCACCTAACCCTATTTACCTCAGTTTCTTCATCTGTAAAAATGGCCTGGAGAAGGAGATGGCAGAATACTCCAGTATCTTTTCCAAGAAAACTCTTAAAGCAAACAAAAACAAAGAGTTGAACACAAATGAAAAATGACTAAACAAGAACCATAACGATCATCCCTTATTGCTGTCTAACTCTTGTTTGGTCATAAATTCTTCCTATATCTATACATCTGACATGTAAGGTGTTCCATGCTCCCCAAATTATTGCCTTATGTTGTCACCCTTTATATCTAAACTATGTATTCGTTTTGACCTTATCTTGGTATATGGTGTGCGATGATCTAGATCTGGTTTCCTCTAATCTGCTTCCTAGTTTTCTCAGCAATTTTTGTCAGATATTGAGTTCTTGTCCCCAAAGTTTGGGTTTGGGGGTTTATCAAACATTAAATTGCTATACTCATCTACTTCCGTGTATTATGTAACTTAATCTATTCCACTGTGTAATAATAAAAAGAACCAGCAAACCAATGTTATGGATGGAGGGGAGATAAAGTCCTTCTGTTTCATCCCCCTTGCACAAGTTCCATCCTTACAACTGGCCCATCACTCTATTTCCTAGCCAATACCAGATTGTTTTGATGATTACTGCTTTGTAATATAGTTTGAGATCTGTAATTGCCAGGATACTCCACAGTTTTTTTCACTGATATTCTTGACTTTTTGTTCTTCCAGATGAATTTTGTTTTTCTGCTAAATAACTTTTTTTGGTAGTTTGATTGGTATGGTACCAAATAAATAAATTTAGGTAGAATTATTATTTTTATTATATTGTCTCAGCCTATTCATATACAATTAATATTCCGCCAGTTGTTTAGATATTACTTTATATGTGTGAAAGGTGTTTTGTAATTGTGTTCATAGAGTTCCTGGGTCTGTCTTAGCAGGTAGACTACCTATCCTTTTACATTGTATGCAATGATTTTAAACAGAATTTCTCTTTTTATCTTTTCCTGCTAGACTTTGTTTATAATATGTAGACATACTGATGATTTCTGTAGGTTTATTTTATATCCTACAACTTTGCTAAAATTAATTATTTCTACTAGTTTTTTTAGTTGAGTCTCTAGTATTCTCTAAGTATTATATTGCATCACGTGCAAAGAGTAATAGTTTTGTTTCCTCATTGCCTCTTCTAATCCTTTCAATTTCTTTTTTTTTTCTTTGATTGCTATAGCTGGCGTTTCTAGTACCAGCAAGTTTCTCTCACAAAGATCTCATCTCTTGAATATATATAGGGAACTGAGTCAAAATTATTAAAATATTAGCTATTTCCCATTTGATAAATGTTCAAGGGATATGAGCAGAATCTCTTCAGAAGAGGAAATCAAAGCCATTTATAGTCATATTAAAAATAATTTAAATCACTAATGATTAGAGAAATACAAATTTAAACATCTCTGAGGTACTACCTCACACCTATCATAAATGAAAAATGCTGGAGGGAATGAGGGAAATTAGGCATACTAGTGAACTGTTGGTAAAGTCTTGAACTAGAGTTCTGGAGAACAATTTGGTACTATGCCCAAAGGGCTATAAAACTGGGCATACCCTTAACCCAGCAATACTACTACTAGGTCTATACCCCAAAGAGATAAAAGGAAAAGCATTTATATGTATGAAATATTTGTATCAGCTCTTTTTGTGATGGCAAAGAGTTAGAAATTGAGAATTAGAACTATGTTCATCAGTTGAGGAATGGCTAAAGATGTGGCATATGATTGTGATAGAATACTATTGTGCTATAAGAAATGGTGAAGGGGATGGTTTCAGAAAAACCGGGGAAGGCCTATATGAATTGATACAAAGTGAAGCAGAACCTGAAGATCATTGTACATAGTAACAGCAATGTGGTCATGATGATCAACTGTGAATGACATAGCTGTTCTCAAAGAACTGATGAACTCTGAGCTCAAATTGAACTATACTTTTTCACTTTATTTTCATGCTTTTTTATGATGTAGCTAATCCAGAAAGAAGTATAATTTCATATTCATAATTGATATCATGTTGCTTGCTTTCTCAGTAGGTGGGAGAGGGTCAAGAGGGAAGGAGAGAATTTGGAAATCAAAAAAAAATTTTAAAGAATATTAAAAATAAATAACAAACTTATTCATTTAAAAAAGAAAGTGAGTGTTGCAGAATTACAAAGAATAAGTATGTCTCCAAACAAAAGATATGAAAAGAAACATTCCTCTACATGTTGCAATAGTATGTTATATTTTCATTTTTTCCTGTCTTGGTTGTTTTTGCTGAGTTTTTTTTTCTCTCTCTCTGTCTCTCTCTGTCTCTCTCTCTTTTTTTTCCCCCTTAAAAATGTTATCCATGAGCAATGCAATGACCCAGGACAGCTCTGAGGGATTTATGGTAAAGATGCTACCCACATTCAGAGGAAGGACTGCAGGAGAGGAAACATATAAGAAAAGCAACTGCTTGAACGCATGGGTTGAGGTGGACATGATTGGAGATGTAGACTCGAAACTACCACCCCAATGCAACTATCAACAATTTGGAAATAGGTCTTGATCAAGGACACATGACAAAACCAGTGGAAATGTGCGTCGGCCATGGGTGGGGGGATTGCGGGGGGTGAAGGGGAAAGTAGGAGCATGAATCATGTAACCATGTTAAAAATGAAAAATAATAAAAAAATAAAAAAAATAAAAAATGTTATCCATGAATTGGAAATTGAGGAGCTTCTCATCAATTGGGAAATGCCAAAAGAAGTTATAATATATGAAAATGATAGAATAATATTGTACTGTAAAAAATGATGAAGGGGCTGGCTTCAAGTAAGCAGAATCAAGAGAACAGTTTCTACAATAATGATGATACTGTAAAGACAAATAGCTTTGAAAAATTGGGAAATTGATCAATAGAATGATGAACCACAGTTCTAGTGGATTCATGATGACCATGCTGCTTTTGTCCAGATGGGAGATGGACTCTGGTGGAAAATTAAAGCATAGTTTTTTTTATTTTGGGATATGATTAATGTGAATTTATTTTTCTTGACTAACTATTCATAATTGTTTACATCTTGCCTTGGAGTAGGAAGGAGATTATTCCAAACTTAAAGTAATAAAATTGGCCTTCAAAAAAAGATGAACCAACTAAAAAATGGTCTTTGTGTAGTACAGTTCTCTGGGAGGGAGCAGAGAGAAGGATACTGGGAGTATGTTTGGTGATGAAGAAATAAAAGCTATCAATAAAATTTATTTTCAAAAACAAAATTGAATGTTGCAAACTTATAATGACCAAATATGATCTGCATAAGACACATGAGAAGATACTTTCACTTGCCTCTTTTTTAGAAAACCCTTTCTTTCTTAGTAAAAACTCTTAAGATGGAAGGGCAGGGGCTTAAGTGTCTTGCCCAAGTCTCATAGCTAGGGAAGTGTCTTAGGCCAGATTTGAATCCAGGTCCTCCAGACTCCAGACCTGGCACTTTATCCACTGTGCCACCTAGCTGCCCCTTCTTTCCTGCCTCTTGACAGAGGAGATCTTTGGGAGTGTATATAACACCAGGGTTTTTCAATGTTCATTGATTTTGAAGAATTTTTTTTTCATCTGTTTAAAAATTCTTTATTATAAGGTCTGGCTCTTGGAAGGGGTCAGGGAAGGGGGATATAGGAGGAAGTATAGGTGATATAAAAATGAAAAATATCAGAAAAAATATTTTGTAGGAGATTGGATAACATGAATTTGTAGTGACCCAGTTGGCAGAGTTGCATGACTTTCTCCAAATTGGAAGCTTTAGTTTAGTAGCTGAGGAGGAACAGGAAAAAGTGGGTATTAGTTAAGGCTAATGGAACATGGGAGAGAGGAAAGGGGGTGGAAGATGGAGGCAGATGGACAGCCAAGGGAGTAAGGAATAAGAGGTTCAAGAGAGGGGAATAATATACAATTGAACTGATGGATTATTGTGTAGGGAGGAAAGTGAGGCCGGAGCTAGGATGATTAACTGGGAGAATGAAGAATGATGAACAATTGAAGGCTGTGATAAAGGTAAAGAATAGGGTTAGGAGGAATGAGGCAGACAGACAGACAGAAGGGCAGGAAATTATTGGGGGGGGAAGAGAGAAAAGAAACATTTATAGAGTACCTATTATGTACCAGGCACTTCATTTTTATTTATTTTTTTAAGAAAAAATTTTTCCATGGTTACATGATTCATGTTCTTACTCTCTCCTCCACCACCCCCAACCCCTCCCCACGCCCACCCCCACCCCCGTAGCCGACACACATTTCCACTGGTTTCTTCATATATCATGGATCAAGACCTATTTCCATATTATTGATAATTGCATTAGTATGGTTGTTTAGAGTCTACATCATGTCCACATTAACCTATGTGTTCAAGCAGTTGTTTTTCTTCTGTGTTTCCACTCCTATAGTTTTTCCTCTGAATGTGGGTAGCGTCTTTTCCATAAATCCCTCAGAATTGTCCTGGGTCATTGCATTGCTGCTAGTACAGAAGTCTATTGCATTTGATTTTATCACAGTGTATCAGTCTCTGTGTACAATGTTCTTCTGGTTCTGCTCCTTTCACTCTGCATCAATTCCTGGAGGTCATTCCAGTTCACATGGAATTCCTCCAGTTTATTATTCCTTTGAGCACAATAGAATTCCATCACCAACAGATGCCATAATTTATTCAGCGCTCTTTGAGGTGGCAAAAAACTGGAAAATAAGGGTATGCCCTTCAGTTGGGGAATACCAGGCACTTTACAAGTATTACAAAGGCTCTTTGTAGTAGGTACTATATTTCCCTGTTGTATGGTTGAAGAAACTGAGTTCTTTTTAAGTGACTTGCCTGGGGTCACACAGGTAAGGTCTGAGATCAAATTTGTCTTCCTGATTTCAGGACCAGTACTCTATCCATTATACCACTAAGCTGCCTAGATTATTATCTAAGAGAGGAATTTCTGAGTTCCAGATCACAGAGATTTTTGTGTAATGTGCAATCCAAAGTATAACTTTCCTTGTGGGTGGTGGAGGTGGAATGAAGATTTACATCATGGCACCCAGAAAAGCAAATGTGATTTTAGATTAGCACAGTGCCTAGGAAGAGGAAGATGACTAAACTCTGTCCTAATCAGACCACAGCTAGAATACTGTGGTAGGTAAGGGTCACCAGATTTTGTGAAGGATGTTGACAAATTGGAGTTTATCCAGAGGAGAGGGGACCCAGGATGATGAATGACCTCAGAACCCTGCTGCGCTATGGAATTGGACAGAGATTGCTTAGCCTGGAGAAGAGATTTAAGGGGAACAAAACAGAAATCAAAGTATTTGAAGGGCTGCTACCTGGAAAAAGGTTTGGATCCATTTTGTTTGGTCCCGGAGGACAGAAGTAGGGGTAAGCTGCGGAAATATAAGAGAAAACTTCTGAACCTCTAGAGCTATAGTCATCCCAAAATCAAATGGGCTGCCTGGAGGGGGTAGTGGGTTCCTTCTCCTAGGAGATCATCACTTAAGCACACATATTATTATTATTATTCAGCTACAGATTGGTCTAGAACAGCCTCTAAGGTCCTTCACCAACATGAATAGGAGGATCAGAAGAAAGGGTAGGGATGGTAGGAGAGAATTAGAATGGTCTTGAGAGATCATGTGATTCAATACTGTCATTTTACATAAGGAAAATTTTGAGGGACAGCTAGGTGGCACAGTAGATAGAATGCCAGGCCTGGAATCAGGAGGACCGTGTTCAGATCTGACCTCAGACACTTCCTGGCTGTGTGATCCTGAGCAAGTCACTTAACCCTCAATGCCTAGCCTTAGTTGTTTTAAAGCAGAAAGTTTAAAATAAGCAAGACAGAAATCAAGACCCAGAGAAGTAAAGAAAAGGGCACCTTAGAATTGAAAGGCTTTCATAGTTCATCTCTAGGCAGCTTCTCTAGACTCATTTCTCATTATTCTCCTTCAAGCATATTACTTTCCAACCAAACTATCCTATTCTTGCTGTTTCCCATATCTAGCTCTCTGTTTCCCATCTCTCTGCCTTTGCATTCCATGCCTGGAATGTATTCCTTCCTCATCTCCTATCTCTTAGAATAGTGATGGTGAACCTTTAGAGACAGTGCCAGGTCCTGCCCCTCACTCTCCCACTAAGTGCTGATTGTACCTCCACAAATACACACAGGGGAGAAAAAAATGCTCCATTGGACTGCTGGGCAGAGGCGGGTGATGTGAAAAAAGTCATCAGGCATGACAAAGGGAGTAGCTCCCCCGCCCCCAGTCCCTCTGCTTTCTAGTAATGAACTCTGGTGGGGAGTTGGGGTGGCCTTGTGCCCATAGAGAGCTCTCTGTGTGTCATTTTTGGCACCAGTGCCATAGGTTCCCCATCACTGTCTTAGAACCTTTAGCCTCCTTCGTAGCTCAACTCAGGTGCTATATGGAAATAAAAGCCTTTCCAGACATCCTGCTTGTTATGGCTCCCTTCCTGCTCAAATTCCCTGGCATTTACTTATCTTTGGGAAAGTGCTCTCCTAGGCAGGCACACTTTGCTTCTTGAAGGCATGGATTCTTTTGTCTGTGTCTCACCCAGCTCCTCCTTCGCTGAAAGGGTTAAAATAAATGCTTGTTGGATTGAAATATAAAGATTTAAGAATAAAAATGGGTAGATAATTTGTTCCTTAACTCCAATTAAATGGACTATTAACTTGGCTGTTGTGGTTTGGTCCAATATTCTTGGGAAGTAGGTAGACTTAAAAAGGATGGTTTGTGTTTTTCATAAAGTTTGGTTTGGTTTGGATTTCGGTAAAAGATAAATTAAGCTAGGAGACAGTGCCAGCTCTGGAGTCAGGAGGACCTGAGTTCAAATTTGGCCATACACAGATAATAATCCTGTGACCCTGGGCAAGTCACTTAATCTGTTGGCCTCAGTTTTCTCCCCTAGGAGAGAGGAGAAGGAAAGGGGAAAGCCAAATGGAATTATGAAGAGTTGGACAGGACTGAAAAAACGACTGAACAACAACAAAAGATATGATCTCTGGTGTGAGGTTGATGAGTTCATTTGTTCAACAAGTGCCCATAAGGCCCTGTGCTAGGGGAGGTGTTGTGTGGGGACCGGTACACGGTAGGTGGGGAGGTCAGATGTGTACAGAGACTACCTCCCCCTCTGGTGAGTTCAGTAAGAGAAGTATAAAGTCCTCTTGAGAGAGGGTGGCACTTGAAGGACTTCACCAAATGGGCACCAAAGCGGCCCTCACCCACATGTTAAGGAAATGTGGCTCAGTCTAGTTTGCTGCCCTGGGAGGGGGCACAGCACCAAGTTGTGGTCCCCAGCTGGGGAGCTCCTCACTCTCAGCGGTTACAAGACTGGTCCAGAGTCACCCTGCTAGTGGGTCAGCGATGGGGGACCCAGAGCTTCTGGTGCCCAGGCTGGTACTGTGCTTGGGCACTTCTCTGCTTCTGTGGGCAGTTAGGGTGGGAAAGGAGCTGGGCCTTCAATGGATGGTCAAAGGAGTTCGTTGTCCCAGTGGGTCTGGTTCTCCCCCCCTCTCCCCGCCCCCCTCAGCTCCCCTACACTGGCGGCTCTGGATGCTGGGGCTCCCATTCCTTTTGTCTCACTCCCACCAGTCCCAGGCTCAGCCCTCCAGGGGCGCGGCCGACAGACCCCGGAGCCCTTTGTGCAGGGCCTTTGTTAAGGCTCTACCCCGAGGGGCCTGGGCGCGGGCCGGCTCTCCTAGTGGAGGCTTCCTGGTCCTCCTTTGTCTGCGGGGTGGGCTCCCGCGCTGCTCTCCATCCCGCCCGAGGCTTTGGGCTGCTCCCCACGCCCCCTGGTGACTGAAGCGCAGACAACACGGCATTGGTGGCAATTAGCGGGCAGGCGGCGCGACCCGAGCCTGCGAGGGGCCGAGCTCCGAGGCGAGGGGGGCACCGGGGGCCCCGGGCTGCGCGCGGCACAGCCGCCTCTGCGGAGCGCACGGCAGCCTCCTCTGCGTGTGGGCGCACGGCGGCCGCGGGCGG
>NC_058133.1:493511553-493544121 GCF_016433145.1 Gracilinanus agilis | reverse complement strand
AGGGAGGGAGAGAGAGAGGAAAAGAGAGAGAGGGAGAGAGAGAAAAGGAGAGAGGGAGAGAGAGAAAAATAAGGGGGGAGATGGGGAAAAGGAAAGGGGGAGAGATAGATAGACACACAGAGAGAGACAGGGGGGAGAGAGAGAGAGAGAGAGAGAGAGAGAGAGAGAGAGAGAGAGAGAGAGAGAGAGAGAGAGAGAGAGACTTGACTAAGGTTTAAACCATTGGCACAGTTTAAGTCAAAAAAATCCAAGCCCAGTAGGAGTTGAAGCTCCTCAGACTTGACAGGTTCTTTGGGATATTGTGAGCCAACATACTTCTGCCCAGGGGCACCACTAAATGCCACAGTGAGAGGAAGCTTTGCTCACTTGCGTCCACACTGCATCTTTGCTGAATGGCCTTCCTTGCACTTTTCTTAACATCTTTTGCTGAATGTTGGACCGTCAATGAGTGTCTCCATTTGTTTCAATCCCAAATCCAAATTGTTCCCATATCCTGGAAAGGCTAATCACACGTGTAGTGAAATGGGGAAGTAAGCAGGGAAGTAGGCCTAAATATTAAAATGTGGGTCCAGAAGGGTGTGAGGGTGACAGGAGTGTCTGAAGGCAGGACCAAACAAGCAGGGAGACCAGGTTTTAACAGCTAAGGAGGTGTCTGTTACTGAAGAGGCAGTCAGGCCCAACTGCCACTCTGCAGTATCTAGACAAGGCCTATGGAAACCAGCAAAGTAAAGGCAAGAGTTTTAGAACACTTTTAATCAGGGACAACTAAGATAAAGGATGGGAAGAGGGGAAACTACACTCTTCAGTCTAAGGGCAAACCCAGGGTCAGGGAAGGGACTTATCTACACTAACTGAGACCTAAGCAAGACAGGGCCCAGAGACCAGCAAAGACTGAAGTGGGCATCCTCCCAGTGGTGTCCAGCCTCACTCCAGTGGTGTTTCTGCTCCTCCAGGACCACCTGCTACACTCTTCCAGGTGGGTAGATTCTGGAGCTGACCCAGCCCAAGTTGACCCGCACCTCAGGTTGGGATTAGCAGTCTCTACCAAAATCTCCCACAAGTAGGTGACGGCCTTTCCACAGGATCTCTGGCAATCTGGTGTCTCCTGGGGTCAATTGCAGCTTGCCCCAACCACCATGGAGTCTCTCTCAGCGAGTAGGAAAACACTTCCTGCTTCTTCATTCCATCTTGGAATTCTCCAGCCCTTCCTGCTAGGTCCACATAAACTATATATAAACTAATAACTAAGTAATCCTCACAACAGTTGCCATGAAGTGTCAGAGACAGGATTTGAACCCAGGCCTTTCTGAATTGGAGTCTAGCCCTCTAGTCACCACACCACACTGCCATTTACCTTCCTATTGATTTAAAACAGCCATTTTCTTGGCTAGTGATTGCACACAGAGAAGTGACGTTTTCTCAAAACTGTGGGCAAAGTTAAAGAATCTGAAAAATAGCAGATTATTAAAAACTGTCCCGCTTTCTTCTTTGTATGCCGCCTGCAGGAATTACATAAGGTTGTCTCAGATGAGTGTGTGCGAGTTTTCAACCTAATACCTGGCCATCTGGTTCTCTTTCATTTACCTTCCAAGTGCCACGGTCTGCTGCAGGCCCAGGAGAAGGGAAATGTTTGGGATGAGGCTGTGGGAAGGAAACCGCAGAGCCCTGAATGGGTCAGCTGAGTGGTGGAAGAATTAGTGTGCCAACATTTCACTTAAGTCCATCAGCATCCTTGCTGTCAATACTCCGTCACTGCGCAGCCAGTAATGTGGCTCCTCCTTTAAGAGTTTCCTGTTTACTCACCGGGTGGGAGATCCCCTGGGCATGATGGGTTACCACCTTTAAAAAAACACGAATCTTTCCTGCCGTTTCTGCTGTGGTTGAGAGTCCCTAAACCTCTTCTGGCTTTGCTATGTAAACACGTTATGTTCAGGGAAATGGAATTCACGTGCTTCTGTTTTGTTGCTCCTTTCTCTGGACTTCTGCAGCCTTATAGACCAGAGTTCTAGAGCTGAATCCATTTTCCTCTTATCATAGATGAGGAAACTGAGTGGGCAGCAGGTGGCAAGGCTGGCACGTGTTCCCTGGTCACCTAGCTCCAAATTCATCATTCAGTCTCTTGCACCATGATGCATCTCTTCTTTTTGTATATCTACCCCAGTGATTCCCAAAGTGGGTGCCACTGCCCCCTGGTGGGTGCTGCAGCGATCCAGGGGGCGGTGATGGCCACAGGGGCATTTATCTTTCCTATTAATTGCTATTAAAATTTAAAAAAAATTAATTTCCAGGGGGCTGAGTAATATTTTTTCTGGAAAGGGGGCGGCAGGCCAAAAAAGTTTGGGAACCACAGATCTACCCTTACACAGAAATCTCCAGGCAGGTTTCTTAGCTGTTTCCTATTGTAGCTGTTCAATTGTTTCCAACTCTTTTTGACCCCATAGAGCCAAAGTACTTGAGTGGTTTGCCATTTCCTTTTCCAGTTCACTTTACAGATGAGGAAACTGAGGCAAACAGGGTTAAGTGACTTGACATGTCTGAGATCAGATTTGAACCCCAGAAGATGAGTCTTCTAACTCTAGGCCCAGTACTGGCTTTATCCACTGTGCTCTCTAACTGCCAGCTGTCTCCTAGCCTCCACACTTATCCAGGAATCTGTTAAGTTGGCCTTTATGGGTAATAAAATAGGCTTTCCTCTTCTTCTTTTTCTTTTTTTTTTTCTAAAACCCTTATCTTCCACCTTAGAATCAATACTATATATTGCCTCCAAGGCAGAAGAGCAGTAAGGGTAGGCAATGGGGGTTAAGTGACTTGCTCAGGGTCACCCAGCTAGGAAGTGTCTGAGAACCCAGGTTCTTCCAGCTCCAGGCCTGATGTTCTAGTCATTGGGCTACCTAGTTGCCCTTTTACATCTTCTTAGGATTGCTCTTGCTGGGGAAAACTTCATTTGGTTGGATGGAAACTGAGGTTATTAAAGTAGCATTTTGGAGGACATTCAAGTTAGCGTTTACCTCCTCTCTTCTCATCTACTAAGAAATGCTCGACATTTTGGAGGCCGTCCGATCAGTAGGAGAGTTAGAGAATCTCTGAGTTAGGAGAGACTTCAGCAACCACCAAGTTCAACTTGCCCCTGACTTGCTCAAGGTCACACAGGTGGTAGGAGGCAGGACTTCAATCCAGGACGTCGGCCTGTGGAGCTAAGGGTCTGTCCTCGTCCTTAAGAGTCTTGAGAACTTGGCTGATGAGGAAGCCACAGCTTTACAAGGCAGCCCATCCCGCTTTAGAGAGCTGTCATTGTTTAGAAAGTTTCCCTTAGATTCATCACATTCATCACTGCCTCTCTTTGCCTACTGCTCCTGGGTCCGCCTTGGGGGAACCAAGCAGAACAAGGCGAATTCTCCTTTCCTTGTCCTGGGGAGTTCGGCCAGAAGGGCGTCCAGGAGCTGTGGGTTATCTTCTTAGAGCCGGAAAGACCTGCACAGACGGATGAACCGGGAGAACATTGTACACAGCGACGGCAATATCGGACGATGCGCGTGTGTCAAAGATTCGGCTACTCAGCCATACAACGATCCGGGACAATTCTGAGGGAATTATGACAAAGAATTAGCCATCTGCAGAGAAAGAACTGTGGGCGTCAGAACGAAGGCCAACGCATAGCATTTTTCACTTGTTTCTTTGGGGTTTTGGCTTTATGTGAGTATTCTCTTACAATAATGAATGGCGCGGAGATAGGTATTGTATGATCATATATGTACAACCCAGAAAAAAAAATCTACTTCTTAGGGTCCCTGAATATCATAATCAAGCCTCCATTTGGATGTAGTTCACTGGGGCTGGAGGAGGCAATGAGGACTAGAGCTGGAAAGATGGGGCAGGGAGAGGGGGGGGTCCCAGGGTCAGTCCTTCAATCGAGACAGTTAATTATCCGTTTGGATGCAGGAAATGGAATTTCTGGCACCTGTCTGACAGGTTCATGAAATCAGTACTGAGAAGACGGGCAGCGGGATAACATGAGGAGCCTCCAAAGCTGCATGAATACTGCTTTTCTGAAGCTTGAAATCTCTAAGGGTTCATCGTCACTAGATTCACGGGAGAACACCGTACCCAGGAACAGCAATACCTTTTTTTTTTTTTAAACCCTTGTACTTTGGTGTATTGTCTCATAGGTGGAAGATTGGTAAGGGTGGGCAATGGGGGTCAAGTGACTTGCCCAGGGTCACACAGCTGGGAAGTGGCTGAGGCCGGGTTTGAAGGAACAGCAATACTGTACGACGATCAACTGCGAAAACTTGGCTACTCTCAACAGTGCAATGAACCAGGGCAATTCTGAAGGGCTTATGACAAAGAATGCCATCTTCTTCCAGAGAAGGATGGGTGCAGATCAAAGCCGACCGTCTTTCATGTATGTCAGTATTTATGCTTTTATTTGTTTTTTTTTAATAAATGTGCTCCTACAACATTGACCAACATGGAAGCATGTTTTGCATGATAATAATAATAAAAAAAAGAATTCCAGGTCCACAAGCCTCCACAGGCTAACATTAATACTCTCAAAGCAGTGTGACTGGGAAGAACTGGAATCTTACTAAGCCTTTTTTTTTTTAATTAAAAATTTTTATAAGGATATTTTATTTTACCAAGAATATGGAATAACAAATTTCTATATAAGTTTTCCTGAAGTTATATGTTCCAAATTGTCTCCCTCTTTGCCCCAGCTGGCAAGCAATTCGACCTGGGTTATACGTATATTATCATGCAAAATGTATTTCCATATTGTTCATTTTTGTCAGTGAGTAATCATATAAAACCCAAACCCCAGAATAAAAACCCAAATAAACAAGTGAAAAATAGTCTGCATTCTGACTCCAACAATTCTTTCTCTGGAGGTGGATAGCATTCTTTGTTCCAAGTCCCTCAGAAATGTCCTGGATCACTGTGTTTCTGAGAGTAACTAAGTCTATCACATTTGATCATTCCACAATATTGCCATTACTGTATACGGTGTTTTCCTGGTTCTGCTTATTTCACTCTGCATCAGTTCACAGAGGTCTTCCCAGCTCTTTCTGAAATCATGCTGGTCAACATTCCTTAGAACATAGGGTATGATGGGTATTCCATCACCATCATATACCATAATTTGTTCAGCCATTCCCCAATTGATGGACATCCCTTTAATTTCCAATTTTTTGCTACCACAAAAAGAGCAGCTATAAATATTTTTGTACAAGTAGGTCTTCCCGCCACTCCACTTTTTAAAATCCATTTGGGATATAGACTTAGTAGTGGTATTACCAGATCAAAGAGTATGCATTGTTTTATAGCCTTTTGCATTAGTGACCCAATAATGCTTTATAGCCTTTTGGGCATACTTTTGAATTGCCCTCCAGAATGATTGGATCAATTGGATTAGTTTTGCCACATCCCCTCCTACATTCATCACTTTCCTTTACTGTCATATTGGCCAATTTGGGTATGAGGTGGTACTTCAGAATTGTTTTAATTTGCAATTCTCTAATCTAGAGGGATTTAGAACATTTTTTTCATATGATTATTGATAGCTTTGATTTCTTCATCTGGAAACTGCTTATTCATATCCTTTGACCATTTGTCAATTGGGGAATGACTTGTTTTCTTATAAATTTGACTTAGTTCTTTATATATTTGAGAAATCAGACTTTTATCAGATAAATTTGTTATATAAAACCATTTTAATTTAATATAATCAAAATTATTCATTTTACATCTTGTAATGATCTCTATCTCGTTTGGTCAGACATTTGACCTTATCTTCTATAGGGTATGAGATATTGGTCTATACCTAGTTTCTGCCATACTATTTTCCAGTTTTCCCATCAGTTTTTTTCTCAAAAAGTGAGTTCTTATCCCCAAAACTGAGATCTTTGGGTTTATCAAACACTAGATTGCTGAGGTCATTTACCCCTAATCTATTCTATTGATCCACTATCTATTTCTTAGCTAGTACCAGACTGTTTTGATAACTACTGCTTTATTGAACAGTTTGAGATCTGGTACTGCTAGGCTACTTTCCTTTATATATTTTTTCACTAATTCCCTTGATATTCTTGATCTTTTGTTCTTCCAGATGAATTTTATTATTTTTTCTAGTTCTAGAAAAGTTTTTTATAGTTTGATTGGAATGGCATTGAATAAGTAAATTAATTTAGGCAGGATTCTCATTTTCATTATATTACCTTGGTCTACCCCATAGCAATTAATGTTTTTCCAATTGTTTAGATCCAATTTAAGTTCTGTGAAAAATATTTTATAATTCTGTTTGTATAATTCCTATGTTTGTCTTAGCAAATAGATTCCCAGGTATTTTCTAGTCTAAAGTTATTTTAAATGGAATTTCTCTTTCTAACTCTTGCTGCTGGACTTTGTTGGAAATATATAGAAATGCTGATGATTTATGTGGGTTTATTTTGTTTACCGCAACTTTGCTAAAGTTAATAATTATTTCAACTAGTTTTTGAGTTGATTCTCTAAGTCTACCATCATGTCATCAGAAAAAAATGACAGTTTTGTTTTTTATTGACTACTTTACTGCCTTCAATTTCTTTTTCTTCTTTTTTTGCTAAAACTAGCATTTCTAGTACAATGTTAAATAATAGAGTCGATAAAAGGCATCCTTGCCTCACCCCTGGTCTTATTGGGAAGGCTTCTATTTTATCCCCATTACAGATAATACTTGCTGATGCTTTTATCTAGACACTACTTATTATGGAAAGGCCCATTTATTCCTATGATTTCTAGTGTTTTTAATAGGAATGGGTGTTATTTTGTTGAGATAATCATGTGACTTCTGTTAGTTTGGTTATCGATCTGGTCAATTATGCTAATAGTTTTCCTAATATTGAACCAGCCTTGCATTCCTGGTGTAAAGCCCACCTGGTCATAGTGAATAATCCCTGTAATATATCGCTGTAGTCTCTGTTAGTATTTTATTTAAGATTTTTGCATTGAAATTCATTAAGGAAAGTGGACTGTAATTTTCTTTGTTTTTTGTCTTCCAGGCTTAGGTATCAGTGCCATATTTGTGACATAAAAAGAATTTGGTAGGATTCCTTCTCTGCCCATTTTCCCAAATAGTTTATATAGTATTGGGATTAATTGTTCTCTATATGTTTGATAGAATTCATTTGTGAATCCATCTGGTCCTGGGGATTTTTTCTCAAGTTCACTGATGGAATCTTGCTAAGTGTTGGGCTCTGCTGCTGTCCTGGCCTCACTCCTTCCTTCCAGTTTTATTAGGAGCCTCACAATTTCCTTTTTCTATTTATAGATCAAGTAGTATCACAGATGGAAGAGAATCTGAATACCATCCTGTCACTCCCCTGCTCTAGAATCCTCAGTGGCTCCCTAGTACCCACAAAGGAACATTTAAACTGGAAACAGTCTATCTTGCTAATGTTAACTGGTTTCTCTTCCCTCCATACAGCCTATGCTGCTTGATAGCCTGGGCAGGACTTTGCCATGTACCAACATGCACCAAGTCCTCAAAATTCCTGCTTTTGTCAGGTAATACAGAATCCCAGGTTTCAGGAGTTTGAAAAGACTTCAGAGGTCACCTATCTAGTGCAATCTAATCTGTCTGGCTGGTGATCATCTCTCCGGGAACTGTGGCTCGGACCTCTCCCATGGGCTTGTTTGGAAGAGCAGACCTGGGATTGCCTTAGTATCATGAGATCTGGGGGAAGAAATCCCCTCTATGAATGCAGATCAATGCTTCTACTGCCACTTCTAGTCTTAGAGACTTGTTCAGGGTCACAAAGTCAGGATGTGTTAGAGGTGGGACTTGAAACCAGGTGTATAAATGGAGATTTTGAACCTCAGACTGCATCCCCCATGAGTCCCTTAGTTTTTCCAAAATTCCCTTTAATCTCTCCTGTGCCTCCATGTTTGTGTGGTCACGTTTATATATAGCTGGCTGTAACTCCTCCCGCTTCCAATTTTTTATTTTTATTTTTTAAACCCTCACCTTCCGACTTGGAAGCTAATACTGTGTATTGGCTCCAAGGCAGAAGAGTGGTAAGGGCTAGGCAATGGGGGTCAAGTGACTTGCCCAGAGTCACACAGCTGGGAAGTGTCTAAGGCCAGATTTGAACCTAGGACCTCCCCGCTTCCAATTTTGTTCTTGGGAGCAGACTGGTTAGTACCCTTTTAGTTAGTCCCTTTTGTTAGTTTATTATTAATAAAAATGTATAAAATATAGTACTTAGTTATTGGATATTAATTTTAAAATCCACACAGGTCTTCTGACCTGAGAAACCTTGTCAAAAGTTCCCAGATGACATTTGTGTGTCAACTTTAAGACTGAATTGTGCAGAGGTTGTTATCTAATTTTTACATATGAAGAAACTCTGTCTCAGAGATGGGAAATGACTTACCTAGGATGATACAGCTGCCAAAGAGCAGAGCCAGCTTTCTTACCTCTAAATTCATCCCTCTTTGCACTATCTCACAGGAAATTTTAAGACCAATATGAAAATCTTAGAGCTTTAATGATGGAAAAAAAAAAAGAACTTGGCCTTCTGTCCCTCATGTGACTGGCCCCCTTTCCTTTCCCTCCCCTATTATCAGGCCACGTGGATCAGACAGTCATTGAGCTGGAAGGCTCAAATTTGTTGAGTTCCCTGGAGATTCCCAGTCTTCTTGGTCCAGTCAGTCCCAGGTTGTGAGGAGAAGGGCAGCTGCTCACTGTCTCTGACAACCCCCTGGAGATGATCTCTGCTGTCTGCTTTCTGGAGTCCTTTTACCTTCAGAAACTGAACCATTGTAGATGGACCACCAGGCCTCCAGATCTGGGCTTGCTTGGCCCTGTGAGCCTGGGTCCAGGTTAGGGTTTGAGAGAGCCTAGTCTTCTTGGAACTCTCCTCCTCTGTTCTTGACTGCTTGGGACTCTCATCCGTGTTAGAGGAAGTTCAGTGAGTTGATGGCCATGTAGCGAGAGAAGAAGAGGTACAGCTGTCGGAACCAGAGGAGCTGACTGCTGTGACAGGACATAGCCTTCTGGAAGGAGAGAGAGGAACAAGGATGAGGACTTGGGCCCACAGTAACACCGTGAGGCACAGCTGAGGCGAGGGGGGCCACTCCTTTCCTAGAAGGGAGCTTCACAAAGCTCTTTCTTCTTAGTAGAAGGTAGACTCCTTCAGGGAAAGGTCTGTTTGTGTCTATGGATCCCCAGAGCCGAAGGCAGGGGGTTGGTGATGCATAGATGTTCGCTGGACTAGAGCTCAGGAGAGAAACTTGGATGGACTCTATAGAACTAGGAGTTACCTCTAGAGATTAGAACACTGAACCTGTGGAAGCTGAGATCACGAATGAAGGGTAAGAGGAGAAGGACCCCTAATGGTCACCTCTTTAAATCTGGAGTATTGTAACAGCTTCCTCATTATTCCCTGGGCATCCTGACTCTCCTCACTGTATACACCATGGAATTGCCAAACTGAGATTCCTGAAGCATACATACATGAACACATCACTCCTCAGCTCAAGATGCTCCCGTGGCTCCCCCTTGCCTCTTGGACCAAACACAGACTGTTTGTCAATTCCAGACCTTCCCAGAACCATCTCTACATCCCCCTCCTTTAAACACTTCCCATTCCAGGCACACGGGCCTCTCTGATGTTCCATCTTCCAGATTGCGGCTTTGGGCCTGGAATCTACTCTTGCTTCCCCTCCCACATGCTAGCATACCCTTCAAAGCTCAGCTCAGGAGCCCCGTTCTGTCTCCTGATCTCCCTCTCCTGGCCCGATAAATGCTGCCGTGAATATCTTCTTACGTGTTCTACAGGCCTTCTCTTATTATCCCTGACTTCCTTGGGGTATATTCCTAGTAGGAGCTTTGCTGGTTTGGAGAATTCACCATTTAATTTTGAGTGAAGTCTGAGATAACTTTCGTTGAGACTTTGGGAAGAAACTTCTGTGAAGTAAGGAAGCCCAAGAGATCCCTCTGCATCCAGGACATCTTTTATTCAACACAGATTTAGGAAGGGCTTTGAGCTTTGTTCTGGAACACCGTTAGCCAAACACTTTCTATGTTCCAGTCACTGCGCAGGCCTGTGGGCCAGACAAAATCAAAATGCCCAACAGGCCTTCGCCTCGAGGAGCTTACCTTCTCCTGGAGTAACTTACCTCTGCTGGGACTGTACAGGGATGCATACAACAACCTCTCCCTTGCCCAGAGAAGCTCCTGACAGGGTCTCCCCAACCCAGAGCAGAATAAAAGGTGATGAGGGACGATCCCCTTAGGGCAGGCCTGCCACCAGCTCAGGTGTGCTGGGTCGACCAATGGTCTCTGACCATGGCAGTGGGGGGTGGGACCCTCACCCTGGCTTGTTCTGCTTCTCTTACATTCAGCACAAAGAGGACATCGTGGGTTTGGAACCAGGTGAAGGGCAGATCAAATATGGACAAGTATTTCCGCAGAATGCTTACAGACTCCAAGGTAAGGACTGAGCACCCTAGAGAAGGGATTGGGTGAGGGAGGCAGGAGAGGAGAAAAAAAAGGGGGGAAGAGTGCGTGTGAATCCTTCATCAGGAGCTCATGGCTTCTTACATGATTCTTCCCAACCACCTTGTACCCTACCCACCAGACTGCACTGCCTGTCCCATTCAGGAGGGAACATGGGATAGGAACAGGAACACTGGGCTGGGAATAAAGAGCCCGAGGTTGGCATTCCACAGTGCCACAGACCACGGGCAAGTCATCTAACTCCTACGGACCCAAGTTTATCCCTTTGTAAAATGAGGACAAGATGATTCTGCAGCAGCTGAATCTTTTGTGGCCAAACCTTCCGAGCCCTTCTCAGTGGAGACAAAGGTGCAGCCCTCGCCTCCTACAGCTCCCTCCCCATCACGTCCACTCCCTAGGCTGGCGGCTTTCAGCTTGGCAGATGGGAAGAGGGACCCTTTCACAGAGAAACAGCATTCACTGTCTGCCTTTCATGGGCAGACCCTTCCTTCCTTCCTCTTTGTCCCTCCGCTGCCAAAGAGATGGGGCTCCCAGGAGGGACGCTGTGGGAGAATCTGATTTCGAGTTCGCATCTGGGCTCTCTGTCTCTCCCTGGGTCTCAGTGTATCCCACTTCCCCAGTCTCTCGGGTCCCTTCCAGCCAGCCAGGCAGCACCCACACGAGAACAAGGACCAAGCTTTGTAAAGAGCTCTAAGTCAGCCGGCCAAGGGCTTTCCGGACGTTGTCCCCTGTCTGATCTTTACTAATTGCTTCTGTTTCTCCCTCCTTGAACCAAACATTCTGCCACAGGCTTCCTTCCCTCCTGGATTTCCTTATAAGAGGAAATAGCCTTAATATCCTTCTGTTATCATCACAAATTCCTTGAATATAATTAATATAATAATAATTCTGCAGAGACAGTGGGAGCCCAAGTGCATTCTCCCCACCGACCCCCCTACCAGATCAGATTAGCATCCTCCAGTAAGACCTAGTCTCGGTCCTCCTGTTTTTGCCTAAACTTTGGGCATTTCTGCAGAGGATCCCAAGCGGGCTGGATTAGAGTCTCAGGATTCTTAAGCTGAAATCCTGGAACTCATTTTCCCCATAACTTTCCCCAGAAGTGGCTTCCTTTGTAATCCTTTGAGAAGGGGAGGGGCCGAGGGAGGCCAGCTCTGCCTCCCCTGATGTTGTGCCTAGATGGTGGCGCAGGAGCTCTGGGGATGTCGTCAAGCCCCTTCCCCTCGAGGAGGCTGAAAGCCAAAGTGGGCAGGTGGAAAGCTGGGAATCCTGCAGGCCCAGCCCTGCCCTAGAGTGGGAGGGGAGGGTTGGCACCAAGGTGAAGGTCACCCACACTGCGCCTGCCTAGGAGCGGGCTGCAGTAAAGGCCTGAGAGCGGTAGATGGCGCTGGCCACTGCTCCCTCGTGGCAGCTGCCCACGTGTGGCCCGCACGGGCAGGACGGCACATGGGAGAGTTCCTCTCCTGCACTTCTCCAATCAGAGGCCTCAGCAGAATTCGGGGGGCCCTTGTTCTGGCCTAGGCTTGGCATTTGGGGGCTGGGAGGGAGATAGTTTTCTTTTCTTTGACACAAGGGCGGCCTCTGGGGGGCGGGGAAGAGGGAGGGATAAGGGGAAAATCCAGGCAAGGTAAGAACTCAAGACATCAGGAACACTATCTGTTGAAGTTCCCAGGATGCCTTTGTTGTTACTGTCCCCCACACCCACCCCTAGCCAAGTCATTTCCCCATAATCCTCCCCCTACACTTGTTTATTCCTAAGAACTGCAGAATCATACAGCATCCCAGCTGGAAGAGAGCTGAAAGCTCATCACCTCCTTTCGTAGCTGGACTGTAGCCCTCATTTTACAATCAAGGAAACTGAGGCAGAGATCAAGTAACTTCTCCAGTGTCTGAGGCTGGATTTGAACTCAGGGTGGTCTTGACTCCAAGCCCACCAGTCTATCTACTTCACGATCTAGCTGCCCCATTTGTCAGAGGAGGAAACTGAGACTCAGAGAAGTCTTCTCCAAGTTCACAAGAGCTGATATTTACCTAGTTCCTATTTCATAGGCTCCTCTGACCCTGGGAGTTCTTATTGGCCTCCTTTTAGGGTGGAAGAAATGCCCAAAGAGGCTAACTTACTTGCCTAAAGCAACACTGCTGGCATGTGCCTGAGGAGGGGTTCAAACACAGCCCTTTCTGACTTCAAGCCTTGACTGTAAGCAGTCCCTTCTCTCCACCATATTAGCTAGAGGGAGGAGGAGGGATGAGACTAGAACCTGGAGTTCACGAGCCTTCAGGGTTCCTTCCATTCCAGCCACATCGTGCCCAATAAAAGATGGGCTATCTCCTCTTGGAGAGCGTAACCCAGTTAGCCAAAATGTCTTCCAGACACCCTTTAAAAGGAAGAGGAGACATGAAGACTCGGAGCTGGAAGAGACTCACAATTGAGCCCAACATCTTCATTTTACAGATGAGGAAACTGAGGCCCAGGGGGGTAGACTCTGGGTCTTCTGATTCTAAACTCTGTTCTTTTCATGGCACCATAGTGAGTGCAGAAAGTAAGGGAACCCCTAAGGTGTCCTTCTCTTTTTCTGTCTGGCCAGACTGGCTAAGGTAGGGCGAGAGAGTCCAGGGGGAGGACCCAGGGGCCCAGGGCCTCTGCGTGAATCTGGGTGCTCACCTCTTAATCAGTTCAGTCTGTGCCAGCAGGCATGGTGGGGAGAAGGCACTTGCCCCGGTGGGGACTAGGGGATTTTTGGGAAATCAAGCTAAGAAAGGAATTGTTGGCTCCTCCGACTCTTGGAAGGCTCTCACTTGGCAGCAGGCTGGGCCATGGCCAGGGAAATCCCAGTCCTGTATGAGAGTGGCGACAGCTACTGTGACCCTTGGGAGAGGGGAGCCTGTGTGTGTGTGTGTGTGTGTGTGTGTGTGTGTGTGTGTCTTTGGGCAAAGTCAGTGCTGCCTCTCTGGGGCTTTAAGCCTCCAACTGGTAAAGCTGGACTGTGGCTTTGCTCCAGGGCAAAGAGGCTCCCTTCCAGCCAAGGGTCTGAGGGACCAGACTGAGGTGGAGCTTTCTCGGACCTCTCCAAGGTGAGCCGGCTCGCCCGGCGGGCCCAGCTGGCTTTGCTGTCAGTGATTGCTCGTTTACGAGGGCTCTGGCTGACGTGGGATGGGGCAGGCACAGGGCTGGGCCATTTTGCTGTGTCTCTCCTAGGAAGTATCTGGGCCACACACCTCTGTCACTGGCCAGCTCCTCGGGCTGCCCGGTCACATGCCAGCGAGGCAGCACGGCTTGGCCTATATTTGGAAGGGCTTAGTATAAACTGCTGCTCCCAAGCCCGCTCTTCCCAGCTGTGGCTATGTGCAGGCAGAGACAGAGATGATGTCATCCCTCCCATCCGCTGGCTCAGCTCAGCTCTCCCTCCTCCCCTGGCTGAGGCCTGCTTTGTAACTGAAGCTGAGCGGGGGGAGCTGCCAGGAGGAGGGGGCTACCAGCCTACAGGCCTTGATATGATGTAGTGGAGAGGGCCCTGAGCTTGGACTGAGGAATACCTTGTTTTAAATCCTGTCTAAAATACTGACTCTGGGGGCAGCTGGGTAGCTCAGTGGATCCAGGCCTAGAGACGGGAGGTCCTGGGTTCAAATCTGGCCTCAGACACTTCCCAGCTGTGTGACCCTGGGCAAGTCACTTAACCCCCCTTGCCTACCTTTACCACTCTTCTGCCTTGGAGCCAATATACAGTATTGAGGGTTTAAAAAAAAAATAAAATAAAATACTGATTCTGGGCAAGTTGATAAACTTCTGGGGCCCAGCTTCCCTATCTGTGAAAAAGAGCAAAAAGGTGGGTCTCAGTGGCTTCTGAGGTCCCCCCTTCCCGAAGGGATCAAGTTATGATTCTGGGATACATTATGCTATCTAAGATGTGCCATTCAGATCATTAGTGGAACCTCAGTGCAGGGTGCATTCCGGGAGCCCAGCCGGTGGCCCCCTTCTCAGAATCATGGTTTTAGATGCTAACATAAAGTACACAGGATTCCAGAGGAAACATGGTGCCAAAATACAGTCGTCTTCAAGTTCTTGCTCTAAGATTAAGGGCCTTGGACCAACCTCTTCCTTTTTCAGAGGATGAAATGGGATCTCTGGGAGAGACGAGGTTCCAAGCCAGCTGCTGGCACTCTAAATCAACCCGGTCCCTTTCTTGGGAAATCACTGCCCTTGAGTGGCCATATCCCCGACGCCCAAGTTCTTCATTTCTATTTGGAGTCAATGGGTATGTTACCCCAAGCCAGCTCTGAACCAGTTTGGTTTCAGCCTTGTCCCTCTCCTTGCCCCGATGGCCTTAGTGAAGCATCTGATAGAAAGTCTTGTAGAGCGTAAGGATTCTCAGTCATATCTGTGAGCCCCAAATCGATGGTGGACTTTCTAACCAGCCTGCCTTGCTTCCAGCAGTGGAGTAGGGAGCAGATTCATTGTATAAGTGAAAAGGCATTGAAATGCATATCCTGGATGGGGTGAACAGCCCAGGTGTTGGGTGCTCTCCTTCTGCCATTCATCTTGGGCCCCTCCCAATGCACAGTACAGTGGTCTTGGTTTAGACCGAGGAGTCCTAGATTCAAGGCCCAGCTCAGACATTCCTAGTGGTGTGAGCCTAGGATTATCAGTCATTAGATTTAAAGCAGGAAAGGACCTCACAGGCCATCATCACCCCTTCATTTTACACAAGAAGAAACTAAGGACCACAGAGGTGAGATGAAAGAGAAGAACAATCTTTTCCTGAGGAATCCAGATTTGTTGTCTTGGATTCAGTCATCAAATCAGGGTCCTTTGTGACTCCTTGGGGCTGAAATGGTCACCTTTTGTCAGCCAACATCATGCAGGTAGCAAGTGGAAGCCATGAGGTGTGGGGCAAGTGGCTTGAACCTCTGGGAGCTGCAGTCAGCTTCTATGTAAAATGGAGAGGATCGTATTTACCCTTCCTATCTTGTGGGACTGTAGGAGGAAAAACTATTTACAGACTTGGAAGCCCTATTAAAACGTGAGCTTGGGCTGCCCCGAGTCTGTCAATAGGGAGAGAGTTGATATTGAACAAAGAAAGGCAGAGGACAGGAGTTTAATGCCCAGCTCAGGGAGATTGAGGACACAAGAGCTTGAGCTCATGGGAATGAAAGGAACTTGAGAGATGGCAGAATCTTGGGATTATGGATCTAGAGCCGAAAGGGACCTTCCTTCTAGACATGAAGGCTAAGAGAAGGGAAATGATTTGCCCAAAGTCACAGAGTTGAAACCACATCTTCTGCCTTGGAAGCCAGAGTTCTTCTTGGAAAGTCTATCATTTGAACTTTGTATCCCCCATAACTTGCACATAGTAGTTTTGTTTTGAGACCTCAGTTTCCTCCTCTGTAAAATGAAGGAGTTGGACTAGATAGTCTCTGAGGATAATTCCAGTTTTGAATTCCACAACTGACCCATTCAGGGCACAAGTGACTTAAATGAGGCCTTGGGGAGGCTGAGGGCTCCCCCAAAAGATGATGACTCCTCCTTGATGGGTAGGGGCAGGCCACTTGGGGCCCATCTTATCCTACCAGGTAGGCAGAGCCCTGCTCTAAACAGTTTCTGAGAAGGAGGGCAGGCAGTGCACATAGTGCCTGGCATATCCATCACAGTCCTCACAAAGGCATGTCCTTGCTCTCCCCACATCTGCGGCCTTCAGTCTTGGGTTTCCCTCCAAGAGGCCAAAGGGAGGGGAAAATGAGGCTCTCAAAGACCCAGGAGGAGGAAGCATGGATGACTAGGGGCAAATTTCCAGTCACTGGGAAGAGAACTCCCAGAACCCTCCTCCTGGGGAGTGTGAGGGCGGGATGGGGAAGTGGTACCCTGGGCCTCCTATATCAGTTAGGCATTTCCCTTTCCTTTGTTCCTTACTTCTTTCAATCAAGAATCCTCCCCATTCCAACTGCCTAATGGGCTGAAATGTCCTCACTAGAGGTTTTGGCTTTAGGTCTCAAATTCTTTGGATCTCTGAATTCCTGAGATCAGTATACAGCTGGGCACAAAGTTGGAGCTTAATATATGTTTGCTGACTGATCTCTAGTCTCCTATTACGCAGCAAATACATGGACTCTGCGGCAGAGTGAGAATGCTTCAGGGAAGGGTAATGCAAGGAAGGGCCAGGTTAGAGGCTTGGCTTGGCCGCAGCCCTCAGGGTGACCTTAGTCAAGGTCCATAACCTCTGTGGGCCTCAGTTTCCTTCCTCTGCGAGTCGAGAGGCCTGATATCTAAGGTACCTTCCAGGTCTAGCATTCTAGAATGCTATCTCAGGATGGGCCCTGGGCCCACAGAGAAAACTTTCAGAAGGATGGGAGACAAAATAGTTCAAACTGTGGGATTGCTTTGGTTCACAGATCTCTGGTCATGGCCCTCATCAATCCTCCAGCGGGAACCCTTCCTCTTAGCTAACTAGCTGGCCTGAATACAGTGCTGGGACTACCTTTCTGCCAGTGGAACAAACTTACCTTTCGGCAATATCTGGTTGGAGTGGAGGAACCTGGAGAGGGAAAGAGAGACAAGTATGAGCCCTCGATCAGGCCTGAGCCGGCATCTGGAGAAGCTTGTTTTTCCCACTCTTAGGAATGGATCTGTGATTTTAACGACATGATGAGGGTAGTGAGTCACGGATCCTTGTATGGTTAGGAAGCCCCAGAGCTTAGCATGGCGCCTTGCACTTAATAAAGATCTATTTAAGTCATGAACTCTGTTCTACAGTCATCTTAGTCTGATTCTTAGTCTTTGATTCTTCACCATGCTTGGGGTTTTCTTGGCTAAGATACTGGAATGGTTTGCCATACCCTTCGCCAGTTCATTTTACAGATGAGAAAACTGAGACAAATGGGGTTGAATGACTTGCCCAAGATTGCACAGCTAGTAAGGATTTGAGGTCAAATTTGAACCCAGAAAGTTCAGTCTTCTTGACTCTAGATCTGGCACTCTATCTACTGAGCCACCTAGTTTGCCCATTTATTCTCCCATTTGATTCTCATAAGCTCCATAGAGTGAAAGTTTAAAAAAAAAAAGAGTCCTGGGTTCAAATCTGACCTCTAACAACTCCCTAGCTGTGTGACCCTGGGCAAGCCACTTTGCCTCAATTGCCCAACCCTTAAAGCTTTTTTGCCTTGCAACCAATACTTAGTATTGATTCTAGGACGGAAAGTAAGGGTTTAAAAAAAAGCATCTAACTCCATCTGGCAGATAGGAATTAAAGGCTATAGAGGGGAAGAGCCAAAGAATGATGGTCCTTAGGGAAGAGGCAGCCCTCTCACCATTCCCCCACTCCTTAGGGCATGGAAGGTTCCCTAGTAATCAGGAGAGCTCTGGGGTGGGATCCCTCCTGTGAGGATTTCCCTTAGAGGGTATGTGGGGAATCTAAGGGATTTGGATTCATTTGCATACTAACCGGGCACGTGCTCTAGCTGAGACTTCATTCATTCTAGTGCCATGTTTAGGGCAGAGGCACCCAAACACTCCACCTGTAATTTTTGGACCAATCAGTTCAGCGCAGTCAACTGAGCCAGCCTGGTCTGCTTCTGCTCTCAGTTCAAGCTGGAGGGAAGCGGGCAGTGTCTAGACCTGTCTTGCCCTGCCCTGCCCTCTCCTTTGGCCACAAGAACGAGGGAGGGGCTGCACCGAGGAAAACATGGGGGTGTCTATTGCCTCCCTTGGGGCCAATGCCAAGGACAGACGAGATGGCAGATTCACTCCAGCTCTGGGAAAGTGCCGACGCCTGATGCTGGGGCACATGCTCTCTCTCCGATGGGGCTCTAAGCAGCTGCTGAGATGCCAGGAGAGGGGAGGCAAAAAAGAAAGAACCGCTGGAGACACTGGAGGGAAAGGGAAGGCCAGATGTCCTGAGTGTGATACAGAAGATTGATCTACTTTTAACTGGCAAAGAGCTAAGGAACAGTTAATGGGAGTCAGGAGATGGGGGTCTGAATCTGAGCTCCAGCCTGTAGCAACTGGGTGACCACAGGCAAGTCACAGATTCTTCATCTCCAAAAGGGTGACGGTAGCACTTGGGTCAACTTCATGGGGTTGTGAAGAAAACCTTAAATATATATTTCAATACTTATGGATCTGTGATCTCATCAGATCCTTGTGTACAAGACCTGTCTCCCCACTCTCTCCACTCCAGCTCCTCCTTTACTCAAAATGATCTTCCTAAAACACCGTGGTTACTCTCTTGCTCAATAAATGCCAATGGCTCCCTAGCACCTCCAAGAACAAATTTTAAAATTCTGTTAACAGTTCAAAACCCTTTGTAAGCCAGATTCCCTCTCACCTTGTCAGACTTCTTATGGCTCACTTGTCCTGACATCTCTGCCTCTGTAAGATACTCCAACCTCATCTTCCCCTCCTGGCTGCCTCCAAGTCCCACCTTCTACAGAAAGCCTTTTTGGATCCCCCTTAATGCTAGTGCTCTCCTGTCAATGACCTTGAATTTGTTCTGCTAGAGCAGTGGTTTCCAAACTTTTTTTGGCCTACCACCCCCTTTCCAGAAAAAATATTACTTAGCCCTCTGGAAATTATTTTTTTTTAAATTTTAATAGCAATTAATAGGAAAGATAAATGCACCTGTGGCCATCACCGCCTCACCTGGATCGCTGCAGCACCCACCAGGGGGCGGTGGCGCCCACTTTGGGAATCACTGTGCTAGATTATAGCTGGTTTGTACACAATTGTTTGCATGCTGCTGTCTCCACCATTAGCCTGGGAGCTGCTTGAGGGCAGGGACTGTCCTTTACTTTCTTTATATTCCTGAGGCTTACTCTAAGGATAATAATTGTGTCTGCCTCACTGGGAGCAGAGGGGTGGGGAGGGGTGTTGAGAGCATCAAATGAGATCATACATGGAAAGCAACATAGAAAACCTTCCATCTGGTTTGGATATCTCTAAAACCTGGCATATTGCAGGTGCCCTCCACCAGGGTAAGCAATCCCTTCACCAATGCAAATTTTGACCTGTCCGTAACTTTTATAGTTTTCCAGAGTCGCTGTGGCCTAAAGAGTTATCATTCTGCATTGCATGGCAAATGGACACTGGATTTTGAGTCAGGAGAATCTGGGCTTAAATCTAGCCTTCAACACTTGTGTGACCTTGGGCAAGTCACTAAATCTCTTAATGTCTCTGTTTCCTCATCTACAGAATGGAGGTGTTGGACTCAATGACCTCTGAGGCCCTTTCCCTCTCTATGATGCTATGATGATGAACCTCTCAAATTGATAGAGGATTTTTTGGAGGGGTCCCATACTAGAAGCCATTCTAGCTGGGGGGGGGGGCCTTCCAGAGTTTGTGTTCTACTCAGGGCCAAGGATCACCCCACATCCCACACTCTGAGGCAACAGAGGAGGATTTTGGTGGAGATGAACCTTAACACATCATCTAAATATGTGCCATCATTACTACTGTGATCAGTTCCATGCCAAGATAAAGATGAAACCCTGCAAGTGTATGTATATGAGGGGTGGGAGGGCAATGCAAAAAAGCCTGAGTGGAAAGCCAGACTTCTGAGTTACTCAGATTGTCTTCCTCTGCTTGTCTGTCCAATGGCCAGCGAGAGCTAAGTGGGTCACAGAGCACTGAAGTGAGAAAGTGCTATTTTGGGGAACTTCCTGTTCTCTAGAGGGAACTCTAGGCAGGCAGCCAGGCACCCTGGTCCTGACTTCCCACTCTGGGCAACTTGTGCTTGCAGTCATGAAGACTGAGAGAGAAGGACAAGAGAATGATGATGGGGCAGAGGTGTAGCAGAGGTGCTGATCTGTGGAGCTGCCAGAACCCTCCAAGATCCTCTGGAGATGGATGGGAGAATTACTTCTAGGAAGAGGGAAGGGTCCTGAGCAGATGGAATAACCAGTCCTGGAACTTGGAACTCTGCTGTGACTCAGGAGTCAGCAAGTGCAAACTTACCTCAACTCATTCGGTCTAGCTGGCTACAGCCCATGCCTCACATCATCCACACATCCAACCCAGCCATCTTCTGATATGTCTCTCCATTTACACTGCTGCCTTTGGCCCCTTCACCCTCTACCTCCTACTCTGGGAGAAGGAATCAATCAGTATTACCACTGGTTTTATAAAGGGGTAACAATCAATGGCCCCACTGCCCGTTCTGCATCCTTGTTACTCCCTAGGCCAGTGATGGGCAAACTTTTTAAAAAGGGGGCCAAAGGAAAGGACATGCTCATCTCTCAGTCTGTTTCTAAGGTAACTCTTTTGAAGTTTCATTGTATTGTATCCTACTCCTTGTATCATCAGATTAGGAATAATGTCACCCTTGGTGGGATAGGACATTTCATGGGGCCGTAGTTTGCCCATCACTGCCCTAGACTATCACTTCCCTAGATGTGTTGTTCCTATAAGGATATAAGTGCTTTATTGGTAGGGGCTGCTTCATCTTTGTCCATGAATCTGTTTCTGGAATAATGGTTAGCATATTGATGGCGCTTAACTCTTTTTCATTCATTTGTTCATTGGTCACAGAGAAAAAAGGAAGAAACATCCTTCCATTTAGGAGAGAGGTTGGGTGGGAGGAATTACAGCAAAGAATGACATATCCCCTGCCAGGGTCTTTATTGATTGGGCTTTGCTCAATTTTTTCTTTGCTACAAAGAAGGATACGATAGGTAAATGTATATTGGGAAAGGATTTTGATGTCTAAAAAGGTATAAATAAGAGTTATTAACTGGTAAAAAATAAAATGTAAGTTGAAGGGGAAAAGGACATAATGTATTTGTCTTTTGGGACTTGTGGGAAAGGCTAATTGTGGGTGGAGCAGGGCTTTGTGTCTACACCTAGGCATAGCTCTGGTGGGCTCTTTAACTTCTGACTGACCAAATCCTTTCAACTTCTTACATGGTGCTGGGGATAGAGAACTTGATTGGAAATCAAGAAGAACTGAGTTAAAATCTTTCCTCAGACACTTACTTGCTTGCTGTGAGATCCTGGATTTGTCACTTAAGCTTCTCTCAAAGTATATTCTCATTTGTAAAATAGGGATAATTACAGCACCTGTCTCACAGAGCGGTTGTATAGCAAATGAAAATTATTTATATTATTATTTATTATTATATGCCAAGTAACTTCTAGAAAACCTTCAAGTTTGGCCATTATAATTACATGATGGAGGACTATAACTCTCTTCTGAGGAAGTCTTTCCATATCTGGCAGGGGGCTCCTTAACTCATCTCCTGGGCCTACTACCCCATCTCCTTTCCTACATGATGACAAAGGGCCCCTAGTGAACTCTCTTTCCAGCCCCAGGAAGGGCTGAGAACGAAGTCTGGAGAGAACTGCCTTATTCCTGCTTTGGGCAAGCCACACATGCTAATAAGTGCTTTCCCAAACCAATCATTTTCCAGGGCCCTTGGAACTCTTTCCTGGAGAAGCTCCAACTAGGGGAGAGGTGGCTGTTCTCATTGTTGCCATTTCGGGAATCGTGTATTTGGACACTCTTGTTGGCCGTGGCTTGGGCCACAGTGAGGGGTGGGGAATGGAACCATGTTGGCCATGAGCCATTGAGGGAAAGCTCAAAAATGATGCTTGTTAGCAGTTTTATGAAGTTGGCTTCAACCTCCAATTGGCAACAGTGGCCCTTCACAAGATCTCGGGGCGCAGATCTAATGGTAGACATCAATCCTTTTATTGTTCAGTCATTTTTTTTAGCCATGTCTGGCTCTTCCTGACCCCATTTGGGATTTTCTTGGCAAAGATACTAGAATGGTTTGCTATTTCTTTCTCCAACTCATTTGAAGGCTGAAGGACCTGAGGCAAAACAGGGTGAAGTGATTTTCCCAGGGTCACACAGCTAGTAAGTGTCCAAGGCCAAATTCGAACTCAGGGAGATGAGTCTTCCTGACTCCAGGTCTGGTGTTCTATCCACTATGCCACCTAGCTTTCTTAAGATATAGAATTTAGGCCCCTCATTTTACAGAGTAGGAAACCGAGGCCCAGAGAGGTTAGCACTTTGCTCCGGGTCACATATCCCGTCATGGGTAGCAAAGGCAGGATTTAGGATCTCAGGATCTTAGATTTTGGACCTCAAAAACCATCTAATGTACTTTTATATTACAAAAGAGAAAACTGAGGTCCAGGAAAGTTAAGTGACTTGTCCAACATCACACAGGTAGTGAGTAGCTGAGGCTGTATTTGAACTGAGGTTCCTGGACTACAAATCAAATGTTTCCATACCTTTTCCCAAGGACACCACCTTACTGGGCAGAAGGTGGCAATTCCCTTTCCACACCCAACACCCTCTACTTCCCAGAGCATATTCAGGGGGATGATGTTTCTCACACTCATGTCTGTAAGGAAAGTTTGTAAGGGAAGGACGACTTCCAGATTCCATGAATCTTTAGGGTCTGGAAGGGAAGCATAAGCCTTAATCGGTGAAATCTGAGTAGGGAGAGCTCTGAAGCCTTCAACCTTACCCAGGATGCAGTCTGTCAGCCAGAATTCCCTATTCCCTTGCCATCACCTTGGGTATTGTCCTGGGGAATGAGAACTAAACTTGGATGCCTTGAGGTTTCCTTTCTAGGGAAGTCATGTGTTTGTTCCAGACTATTTAGTGGAGCTACCAAAGCCCCTCCTGGCCTCTTCCTCTTCTTTCTCCTCCTTCCCTTTAAGTAACCAACCTTGGGTCTTGCTCGTTATTCCTCATCATGGGTCTTTTGCTCCAGTCAAGACAGTCTGTTTCTTGTTTCCCCACATACTGGAATCACAGAACACCAAGGCTGAAGGGCACTTTCTGGAGGCCCTAGTCCAGTCCTGTCATTTTACAAAGAAGGAAATTGAGGTCCAGGGAAGGGAAGTAACTTGTACAGACACACATTTAATGGCAAGGAGGCTGAGACTAGAACCCAGGTCTTCTTCCAATTCCCAGGCTCTTTCCACTACTGGGTACTTGCTACTCTTGCTCCCTCCATTCTCTGGCTTCTGCTGTGGCCTCCCGGAGTTATGCTGTTTCTCTTGAATCCAGAACTTTTGTTTGTTTCAAGACCCAACTTCAAATTCACTTGGCCCTAGGAAGCTTTTCCTGATTGAGTAACTGTGGCCCAGCCCTTTAGGTATTTCGAAACCTCTGCTTTGATTTCAAAGGGATTCCACAATGTAACAGAAAAACACAGATTAAAATGTCTTTTTAAAAAAGTTGAATATATATATCTAATATCATGATAAAAATGCTGTGGAATGGCATGAATGTTTTTCTTCCACTTATTTTCCCTTTGTTGAGAGACATTATTCTGACATTTTTATCAGCAGTTTTTCTTTTCCTTTTACTGGATCTCTAATTTCATCTGTATGGGGCACTCCCTGTGTGGAGACTACCTGTATCACTTTGGATTGGCCTCTGATCCTAAATTAACTGCCTTAGACAGGTGCCTGGGGGTCACCAAGAGGCTGTGGCAGGCTGAGCCAGCTAAAGACAAGCCTTGAGTTCCAGTCATCCTGAAGCTGCCTCTATCCATTGCACTGTCCTCTCAGGGCATCATTCTCAAGCTGCTTCCCTGCAGGGGCTGGCTCATGTTTCTTTTTCTCCCTTTCCTCAGCCCCATAGCAGCTCCCATGGTGTCTGTCGCTCCCGGGGCTCCCAACAGGCTTCAGGAAACGTGCTCATTAACTTGATGGTTTCGGTGGGGATGGTATTAATGAAGCATTTTCATTTCAGTGAGAGGGAGACATGGGCTGGAGCTGAAAACAACGCCTCTTCTCCTAACTCTCCAGGCCTTCTATTTTCAGCAGATCACATGTCCCCCTTGGTGCTTGGGGCCCCCAGGCTAGGAGAAGTGCAAGACTGAAGATGGGGTCCGTAGTCTTCCATGATGCGGCCCCCAGCTGTCCAATTAACTCGACAACAACTGCTAACAAGGAAGAGAGAAGCCTGTCTGGGAGAGCCCTCGAGAGATCGAGAGGCTAGTGGAGGCACTCCAGATGTTCCATATCCACACCCAGCTGAAGGCTCCTCCTTTGCTTCCTTGTCTTCTCTCTCTTCTTCAGGCCACATGGCACTGGTGCCCCAGGCTTCACTGCCATGCTGGAGTGGCGTGAGTCTGTCCAGGCAATTGGTGACCTGCTTTGGTATATTCCAGGTCAGGGATTGTGGTCTAGTATTAAAACTCCCTCCTGTTTTCCTCCCAGCCTCAGGAAAGTGGGAGAGGAGTTAGGCCATGTGTCAGGGGCTCATGTGGAACAAGCCTGGTGGGACAGTGATCACTGGTGACAGCTGGGGCACGTGTGTGTGCGTGCAAAGACCTCCTGCCATACTGAACTCCTCAAGAGAGGTGCTAAGAAAGGGATATGCCATGATGTCTGAAGAATACTATTGTAGGGCAGCTGGGTATCTCCGTGGATGGAGCCAGGCCTAGAAATGTGAGGTTCTGGGTTCAAATTTGACCTCAGATACTTCTTCTTCTTCTTCTTTTT
Organism: Gracilinanus agilis; assembly: GCF_016433145.1. NCBI lineage: Eukaryota > Metazoa > Chordata > Mammalia > Didelphimorphia > Didelphidae > Gracilinanus > Gracilinanus agilis. The sequence goes on along the minus strand of NC_058133.1, from coordinate 493,519,177 downwards.
TTTTTTTTTTTTTAAGACCCTTAACTTCTGTGTATTGGCTCCTAGGTGGAAGAGTGGTAAGGGTGGGCAATGGGGGTCAAGTGACTTGCCCAGGGTCACACAGCTGGTCTGAGACCAGCTTTGAACCTAGGACCTCCCGTCTCTAGGCCTGACTCTCAATCCACTGAGCTACCCAGCTGCCCCCTGGCCTCAGATACTTCTTACCTGTGTAACCCTGGGCAAGTCACTTAACCCCCATTGCCTAGCCCTTACTGACAGAAGATAAAGTTTAAAAAAAAAAAAAAAGACTTGCTTGCTTGCTGGCCCAGGTTGGCCCCTCTCATTCTCACATCCTCTTCCTCCTGGGCTTTCTCTAATGGCCAATGTGTAATGGTGTCATGTAGAGGGTGTGTTAGACCCTGACCCTTCCCATCAGTGTTACGCAGTGGTCCCCTGTCCAGAACAGGGTCTGCTCCCTTCTTCAGAGAGTGAGTGACCACTCTGTGAACTAATGAGTGTCTGCTATCAGGGAAGCCCAACCCATCTTTGACCATAGGGCCAAAGAATCTGGAAAGAGCAGTGAGCTCAGAGAGCACCTCTCATGCGACCTAGAGCTAGGACACCAGCATCTCTTTATGCCAAGCTTTTACATTTACTAAGCACCTTCTACCCAGGACCCTCCACTTCACAACAGCCCTGTGAGGTGGCTCTTGGCTGACTAGGGTTCAGTCAGGCAACAAGCATTTATCCCATTTGTAGTATATGCTGGGCACTTTGGATAAAAAAGGAAAATACAAACAGCCCCTGCCCTCAAGGGGTTCACCTTCAAATGGGGGAAGACAATACACAAACAACTGTGTAGATGTAGTCATTGCAGAGTCACTAGCTATGGGGGGACCTGGGAAAGGCTTGCTTCAGAAGGTGGGATTAGAATCCTATCCTGAAGGGAGCCAAGAAAGGCAGGAGGCAGAGACCAGGTGGGAGGATGTTTCCAGGCTTGGGTGGGGGGTGGGAGGAACCTGATTAGACAGCTAATAAATGTCAAAAGTAGAATTCAAAGCCTTATCTTCCTGATTTCGGGTGAGACACTCTTCCCACTAAGACCCACAAAAATTAAAGGACTTGATTAGGGTCACACAAATAGGAAGTAGCTGAGGCAGGATTTGAATCTGATTCTTGTGTCCAAGGCTCTTCCCTTTGCACTACACTGCCTACTGCCAGACTAGAAGCTTTGTGAAGGCAAGAACATTTGGTCATAAACACCTTATTCCTCACGAGAGTGAGCACAGTGCTTAGCCCCAACAGCTGTTGTTCATTTATGTCTGATACTTCCTGTCCTCATTTGGGGGTTTTCTTGGTAAAAATACTGGAGTGTTTTGCCATTTTCTTCTCCAATTCAATTAGCAAATAAGGAAGCTGAGGCCAACAGGGTTAAGTGACTTGCCCAGGGTCATACAGCTTAGTAAATATCTGAGCCTAGATTTGAACTCAGGAAAATGAGTCGTTCTGACTCCAGGTCCTGTACTTTGTGTACTATGGCTCCATGTAGCTGCCCAAACAAATAGTCAGAGGTATCTAATGGACTTCAGAAGGAATGAAAAGAGAACCCATGGACCACAGACAATGCCTGAGGTCTTCAATTGGTTGGCTAGGCTGAAAGCAGTGAGAGCCACAAGAAAATGGGGAGATCCTTAGGCCCTGAATCTGGGAGGAAAACAAGGCCAGAAGCCTGAGCTCCTCCAGCACTAGCCATCCTTCCAGGTGCTTCTATTGAGATCATTTGTTTTGGTACCACCTTGATTGTTGAACCTATCCCTCTCCCATCCACACCCTACCCACTCTGATAGTAGGACCTCTGTTAACAGAGGAACAAAGTGGGAAAACAAGGCAGTTTTGTAAGACTAGCCAACTAAATGTGACAGTATATATGTGAGCATTGGCAAACGTTTTAGAGATTCTATGCCCATATTGCATCTTCAGGCCACCTGGGAGCCCTCTGCATTACCCCAGAGAATGGAGGGAAGAAGTGCTTGTACTGGGCTCCTGGACAGAGGGGTGGGGCATGTGAAAAATGTCCTTGGCAGGGTGGAGAGGGGGAGCAGAGCATCCTGGTCCAGCATGCCAAGGCACACGTGTCACACCTTTGCCAACACAGGTGTATGTGTATATAGTATGCCACACCCCTCGTCCCTCATTTCTGCAAAGATGAAAAGCAGTCTGCCCCAGGTTTTTCAAAAGCCAAAGCCCCTTTCTACAAAATTAAGGAACAGAGCCCCAGAGGGGAAATCAACAGAAGGAAGGAAAGAGTTTTCCTTTTCTTCCCTATTTGGTGCAATGCTCTGAAATTCCCCAAATAAAATATTATGCAGAAGTTCATCTATGCTTTGGGTGCATTGGGGAGAGATGGGCAGACGCACAGGAGAAACTGGCTCATAGGATCGGAGAGTCAGAACTAGAAACACCCGAGGATCAAGTTCACCTGCCTCATTTTGTAGATGAGGAAACTGAGGCCCCAAAATGCTAACCCAAGGTCACATAGCTAGTAAGGGTCTGAGATGCAATTCAATTTGGATCTTCATGAATTCAAGTCCATCATCCTCTCCTTTATAAAATGTTTTTTTTGAGATACAAATGGCTGTGATGTCAGTCTCAAGTAAGAGGCTCAGCCCTCCAAATTCCTCTTTCACTTGAAATGGAGCCTGAAATTCCCATTGGAGGGCCAAGAATTTTTCATTCCAACAATCATGGATAAAGCTGTGACCAGGGACAGAAAGGGAGTTGAAAAGATCCTGCCTGTGGACCCAGTCTGACTCTGGCATTGGGGTGGAAGTTGGTCTCAAACATTTGTGGGATGCAATTCTCCTCTAATCACAGTTGATTAGTTCCTGGTCCAAATATTCTAGGACCAAGACTACTGATTGGAACTTCTGATTCCATAGTTTGCTGCCAATGTGATTTGACCACAGTACTTTCCTGCTCAATAAAATCCAGACTCCCTATTTATCCAGGTTAAAATATAAACTCTGCTAAGTTTACAGCCCTTCACGATCTGGCCCGAGTTTTATCTTTTCAGCCTCACTGCACATTATATCCTCTCCTACACTCTGCAAAATTCAGCCCATCTGGTCTTCTTGTACTCCACCTCTCTTGGGATGGAGTCCAGATCGCATTCCCTCCTTACCTCCACTTCCTTCAGGATGCAGTCAAAGAACCATCTCTCCAGGAAAATTCTCCTCTGCCCCTGTCTAGTTGCTCTTATTCTGCCTCCCAAACTGCTTAGTATTTATTCCCTTTATATTTATTCTGGATAGACTTAAATATGTTCTCATTGTCTCCCATTAGAAAGTTAGCTTCTCAATAGCTGGAATTGTGTCGTTCTTTCTATTTGTAGCCCTAGCACCTAGCACAGGGCCTGGCACAACCACTCAAAAGAATACTTATTAATGGTCTTGTAACAAAGAAAAAAGGAAAGAAAAAAGAAAAAACCATAGTTCCCCACCTCTGCAGAGAAAAGAGGGCGGCACATCATTGGAACTTTTCTCTGGCTCTGTGGATTTGGAAGCAATGCAGAGTAGGGGTCAGAGAGGAGGGGAGACCAGAGGCAATATAGAGTTTGCTATCACTGTGCTGCTGCAGGTTGCTTCTGCAGAGTAGTCAGTGGACAGAGGGCAGATTCTCGAGCCCAGTTTGACCGTCTGGGTTCTCTGTGCAAGGAGTAAAGGGTCTGCCGAGAAGGCCTGTGGGAAAAGGCATGGGCTCATTCACCCCAGTCCTGGAGATGTCAGGCGGAGCTAGTTGCACATGGTGGGAGAGCTTGCTTGCTCAGGCACCAGGAACCTAAGCGATGTGGTCACGCTCTATTTCCTCTGTGAAACCAGCCATGAAAAAACCCAAGGGCCCCTAAAAATAAAATTAACTCTTTGCTTGCTACAAGTCAGTATGTCCTCGTCATTCTGAGGATGTGAGGTCAGATGGAGAGGGGGGAAGGAGGGAAAGAAGGGGCTCATTTGCCCCTTGCTGCTGAGTTCCAGTCCAGCATTCTGAGGATGGCCTCAACCCCAGTGGGCTGTAACACCTTGCTGTCCGTGGTGCTGAGGCCACAGGGGCTGGCCCTATAAACACTGGGTCTGGAGATGGCAGCTTCTTCAGCAGGCCCCTGCCTTGAAATGCCAGCCAGCCTGCCCCCTCCAGGAAGTTCTTTCCCAGTCCTCTTCTGATCTAACATGGCCACGCAACCTCTTACCCCTGAACTCATCTTGGGAGGAACAATAACTTGCAATTCTAAGGGACTTTAAGGTCCTCACAATACCTTTTATATTTTTACAATAATGCCACGAGATATATAGAGTACAAGCATGAATATCTTCACGCTTCAGAGGGGAAACCGGAAGTTCAGAGAAGTTTGTCCAAGGTCACAGAGAGGAGTGCCAGAGAAGGGATTTTATCAAACCACAAGCATTTGAAAGTGCCTGCCAAGTGCCAAGCACTGGGCCAAGTGCTAGGGACACAGAGGTCAGAAACAGCCCTGCTCACAAGGAGGGGGAGGCGGCATGTATATAAATAAACCCATACAATCCACATATGGAGGAGATGGAAGGAGTTAAACTCAGACTTCTCCTAAAGCCAAGGCCAATGCTCTTCAATATATTACTGCCTCCATGGTAACGGCTACAGTTTTCAGCAGAAATTTCTGTTTATTCTTTCTGACTCAGTCTGGGCACACCTATGTGTGTCCCAGGGGCTAGGATGATGCCTCTGCTTTTCCTTGTACCCTAAGTGCCTAGCATAGAGCTGGGCACCTTATTGCAGTTTACCAGTGCCATATGGCTTAATGGGAAGAGCACTGATCTTGGGCCTTTAAGCCTTTCACTCTCAGGCTCCAGCCTGACTTTCCAGGCTTCTTGGATGTTCCTCAGGCCTTTTTACTATTCTCTACCTTCAAGCCTCTGCCCTCACTGCCCCTCATGTCTGGAATGCATTCACACTCTCCTCGCTCCCACCTCTTAAAATCCTGGGTTTTTTCAAGGCTCATTTCAGATGCTACCTCCTCTGTGAGGCCTACCTTTCTGATATTATTTTGTATTTACTGTGTATATATTTTGTTACTAGTTGTGTGTCCTGGGTACGAGCCACTTGGCCTCAATTTCTTCAATTGTAAATGATGATAATAATATTTGCAACCAGGAGGTACAGTGGTCAGAGCGCTAGGCCTGGAATCAGAAAGCTCTGAATTCAGATCTAGTTTCAGATACTTACTCGATGTGTGAACCTGGGCAATCCAGCTAACCTGTGTCTGTGTCGGTCTCCTCAGTGGTAAAGCGGTGATAATACTAGGATCTGCCTCTAGGGTTGTCAGGATCAAGTGAGATGGCATTTGTAACGCTCGCCAGGAGCCACCTTCCTCGGGTAGTTGCCAGCAGTCATTAGCCCCTCTGGGATCATTCAGCTATCTTTGTTAAAGGTCTTCTCAGCTCTAGCTTTTTGGAGAAGCAGTGAGGGCTTTTGTTGGCTCCGTGACCTTCTCTTCTCTCTGGAAGCATGGCCCACTCGGGGGACTCTTGGAGGTGAAATTCTTCCAATTTGTCATTGGATTTCTGGACTTGAACCAGTTCAGAAAGGTGAGTACTATATGGGAGGCAGCACAGGGCACTTTGAAACTAGCACAAGACGTTTATGGAAACATGGCTGCTCCCAAGGTGCCTGGATAGCTTCTGAACAACAGTCTGTGGGGAGCAGATCTAGGACAATTGAAAGGAAAAAGTCACAGGCCAAACTCAGGGGCTGATGGACCTTTCCACCTGGAACGTACCACCTGGGGGAAGGTGCCTATACTTTGGATCCCTGGGTTGATGTTGATCTTTAGGTAGGATGATAACTCTTCTGTCCATCCACAGTCTGCCTTCCTGGAAGGCCAGGACCCTCCTAAAGAGGGACAGTTAGATGGCTTGGTGGATTGAGACCCAGGCTTAGAGATGAAAGGTCCTGGGTTTAAATCTGATCCCAGACACTTCCTAGATATGAGACCCTGGGCAGGTCACTTAATCCCAATTGCCTAGCCCTTATTGCTCTTCTGCCTTGGAATCAATACTTAGTATCAATTCTAAGACAGAAAGTAATGGTTTAAAAACAAACAAAAAAAGAGGGTCAGCTGTGGCTGACTTAGCTCATTCCAGGGTTAAGCAAAGGAAGCAGGAAATGCTGCCTGGAAATGTGGTCCGGGGCTGTTTCATCTTTCAGCAGGTGGTATATGGGGCAGAGTCTTGGCTCTGGGCATGGCTTCTTGCTGTGGCAGGAAGAACTCCAGCCTACAAGACATCAGACTTGGTACTAGTATTCCAGCTTTGCTACTAACTACCTGGGTGACTTTGGGTAGGCCACTTTCCCTCCTGGGCTTATGCCAAATGAGGAGATGGGACTAGATATTCTCTAAGGACCCCTTCAGTTCTAAACTCTCATTATTTTCTTGCTTTGTTACCTCTGCCCCCTTTTAGGGGCAGGCCTGAATCTCCACGATGTTAAGCTAAGGCATAAGACTTATTTTGAGATGAGGTTAAAAGTTTCTTCCTCGAACTGCAGAAGAGGAAACAGAAGAAAAACATCTGCTTGAACACATGGGCTGAGGAGGACATGATTGGGGATGTAGACTCGAAACGACCACCCCAATGCAAATATCAACAATTTGGAAATAGGTCTTGATCAATGACACATGTTAAAACTAGTGGAGGGGGCAGCTGGGTAGCTCAGTGGATTGAGAGCCAGGCCTAGAGACAGGAGGTCCTAGGTTCAAATACAGCCTCAGACACTTCCCAGCTGGGTGACCCTGGGCAAGTCACTTGACCCCCATTGCCTACCCTTACCAATCTTCCAACTATAAGTCAATACACAGAAGTTAAGGGTTTAAAATTAAACAAAACAAAACAAAACAAAAAAAACCAGTGGAAATGTGCGTCGGCCATGGGTGGGGGGAGTGCGGGGGGTGAAGGGGAAAGTAGGAGCATGAATCACGTAACCATGTTAAAAATGAATATTAATAAATGTTTAAAAAAAAAGTTTCTTCCTCTGGAGCTATCCTTTTTTCTCTTTAGTTACCTCAGATCTACTAAGCATTTCTTCCAGGATAAACAAGGGTTTTGGGAAGGGAAGGAGGTGATTAGAAAGTCTAGGTGTTAAATATCATATGTTTCTCTATGTGTGTGCATGCACGAATATGTACACACACACACACACACACACACACCTATTTGAATCTTTGGCTATTTATCTCTCTGTCTATCTATCTCAGCAGATTCAAACTCAGAGTGTTAGTTAACTACGACTACTCAGGATTTTAGAAATCTATGGGTTTAGTTTTCAGAACTGTGGCTCTTGAGCCCCCATCAGTGTACTTCTCTAACAATTTGGCAATCAGACTTAAATTGCTTTTAGAAAAGGTTATTTACCAAGAACTTTACTCTCTCTCAATAATATATGCATATGGTTTGCAACTATAAATAAAATATTATCTAAAATATATACATATAACATGTATATATAATATATGTTGATATATTAATATGTATTTAATATATAAGCATATAACATTATGTATATGTATATATGTGTGTATATATATATATACATATATATATATATATATATATATATA
>NC_058133.1:493380467-493511264 GCF_016433145.1 Gracilinanus agilis | reverse complement strand
TTCCTTCCTTCCTTCCTTCCTTCCTTCCTTCCTTCCTTCCTTCCTTCCTTCCTTCCTTCCTTCCTTCCTTCCTTCCTTCCTTCCTTTCTTTCTTTCTTTCTTTCTCAAAAACCAGGCAGTGCTTGGGTCTTCTTTCTTAGTGATTCAGAAGGGACTTTCACTGCTTCTGGATCCACACCCCAGGAAATGATTAGGATCATCCATGCACCTAGAGCTGCTGCTAAACATGCCATTCCACAGAATGGAGGAGATCATGGTATGTTGTTATCATTACTGTCATCCTTACTGGGTCTTTCTAATCTTTCTATCCCAACAGTGGCAAGTTCCTATGATTCATCTGTTCAATTCAATCTATGAAGGGCAAGTCAATGTGCCAGGTTCTGGGGATACAGGGGCAAAAATGAAATGAACTTTACCCTTAAGGAGCTTTGACTCTCCTAGAAGAGAAGGAGCTACAAAGTAAAGGCTAAGTAAGTTCTGAGAGAGGGGAGAAGGCCAAAAAGGATGGAAAGGAGAGGAAGGAAGGAAGGAAATAACCATTTATTGAGCGCCTATTATATGCTGCGAACAGAGGAGGCAACATTGGACCTAAGACAGTTCCATCTCCTTTCACTTAAAAAAAACCAACAACCCAAAACTCTTACCCGTCTCAGAAGCAATACTGTGTATTGGTTCTCATGCAGAAGATTAGTACTGGCAAGACAATGGGGAGTTAAGTGACTTGCCCAAGTCTCAAAGCTAGGAAGTGTCTGAGGTCAGATTTGAATCCAGGACTTCCCATCTCTAAGTCTGGCTTTCAATTCCCTGAGACACCTTACTGCCCCTCTTATCAATCCTAAAACTAAGGGCCACGTGTAAAGATTACAGCAAAGGTGAATATGAATAAGACAGAGTTCTTGCCTTCAAAAGCCTTGGAATCTAATAAGGAAGCTGAAACTACTCTCTATACAAATGTTGAATGGAGCTAGAAAATAATATTTGTTTCCAGTGACTGTCCACCAAAGTCTATAGGTATTCAAAGGAGAGAAATTCCTCTAAGGTGCCATGATGTGGGAGAGCATCCCAGATATTGGAGCTAGAGGGATCCAGGGGCTCATTTGGGCCAGTCTAGGCTTGAAGGAGATACCTTGCTACAATTCCATCAGTAGCCATCCAGATTCTGACAAGAATTAAATTCAATGAAAATTAGACATTAAAATATACAAAATAAAAAACAGATTACAAAAAACCACGAATGCTAAATAAATTATAATCTAATAAACAAAAATATTCTGTTTCCATGCCTTCTTCTGATGTAGATTTTCTCTGAATCTTCTTGTAATTCTTTATAACACAACTGTAGGCATGTCATCCACATACATATACCTTTTGCCATTCTGCTTTGTTCACCATGCGTCCCACCCTGTGAACAGGTCCATTCATTTCTGGTATTCTCTTTAGAGCTGTACTTTATTCCTGCCTTTGGATTACACCTGTGACCTCATTGGTCAAGAGATCTCCCGGTGAGGAAACTCCCTTCACTCATGCAGATCACCACTTGCTTGCAATTTAGAGTCCTGGAGAGTTGCTTGATATTGAGGTTAAATTATTTGACCTGGACCATATAGCCAGTTTATGTTAAAAGCCAAGATTTGAACCCAGGTTTTCCTGACTTTGAGGCTAGCTCTCTACTATGCTAGCAGTTCTCAAACTTTTTGGTCTCATTTATACAGTATTTGGGCTCACCCATGTGTATAGTATACATGTATATTCTGAAAAATTATTGAGGACTCCCCTAGGTATCTTTTCTTTATCTTGGTTAGATCTACTATATACCAAATTAGAAATTAAAACGCTTGCATTGTAAGGAAAACAGTTTTGATATTGAAGAGCCCCTGAAAGGATCTTGGGTAATCACGGGATCACCAGACCATATTCTGAGCACTTTTGTACTAAACTCTTCTACCTCTTGTTTCTTAATGTTTCCACGTCTCTTTTCCCCCCATCTTTTAAAAATCCATAATAATACCTGGCATTTATATAGCATCTTACTTATTTAAAAACCCTTACCTTCTGTCTTAGAATCAGTAGTAAGTATCAGCTCCAAGGCAGAAGAATGGTAAGGGTTAGGGCAATGGGGATGAAGTGACTTGCCCAGGGTCACACAGCTAGAAGTATCTGAGGCCAGATTTGATGCCAGGTCCTCCCAACTTCAGGCCTGGTGTTCTATCCACTGTGCTATTCAGTTGCCCTTTATATAGCACTTTAAGATTGACAAAGTACTTTACAGAACTGTCTCATATTGCCTACAGTTGGGGGTAAATGTTGGTTATTATAATATCCATTTTGCAGATGAAGAAACACAGACAGAGATCAAGTGATTTGGTCTTTCTGGTTTCAAGTCTAGCTTTCTTGCCAGAATAACCAAATATGGAAGCATGTGTATACACAGACACACAGACACACAGCCATATATAAAGACATTCTCCTGAGGTTTTCTTACACTGAAATGAACCAACATGAATACAAAGAACAGTCGAAAGCCTGCAAAGAAATTGACAGCCATTATCTTAGTGAAGAATTATGTTTTTCTCAGTCAAAAGCTAAGTTCTTTTTTTTTTTTTTAAATCCCTACCTATCTTAGAATCAAAACTGTGTATTGGTTCCAAGGCAGAAGAGTAGTAAGGGCTAGGCAATGGGGGTCAAGTGACTTGCCCAGGGTCACACAGCTGGGATGTGTCTGAGGTCAGATTTGAACCCAGGACCTCCCATCTCTAGGCCTGGCTCTCAATCCACTGAGCCACCCAGCTGCCATAGTTCTTACTTTAAGGTGGTCTCCTTTGTATCTACAAAACACAGTAGGTAGTTAAGAATTGCTTGTTGAATTGAAAGGGAGCTTCAGAACTATGCTAGGAAGTAAGAAGGACAAGCGTCTTTAGCCTGATTTGACAGAGGAGGACAATGAAGTCCCAGAGACAGGGAGCGATTTTCCCAGGGTTAGTAAATGTCAGAGATGCCTTTATTTCCTATACTCCATGTCTTCCTTGATGAAAACATGAGAAGGGAAGAGACACAATTTCTCAAATGATATTCAGGAGACCACATCCTTAGAGCCACATGATTGTCTAGCAGAGAATACTAGGTCCTATTGGGTTCTTTATTTTAAAATATGTTTAATTTGTGAGAACAAAATGAACTTCAAGGATTTCCTCTAACAAGGCATCTTTCATGTCAGAATCCTACAAGATTCTTAAATGATGCAACAAAAGAGATGGTTGTTCAGTGGTCACAATTACAGTATTAAGATTGATTCTAACCTGGAAGTTAAAGATTAAAAAAAAAAAAAAAAAAGACTGCAGGGAGATGAATGCTAGCCCAAAATGTTGGCTGTTCTCCCTATAGGAGAATCTAAGGCACACCAGCCAGGACACAGGGTTTGTATTTTGGCTTTGCAGCTCACTATCTGTGGCACCTTGGCAAGTCATCGAGGCTCTTCAGAACAGCTTTCCTCTTCTCTAAAATGAGAGATTCAGCCCGGATGACCTCTGCTGGCTCTTCCAACTCTGTGTTTATGACCTTGGGTCCAGTCTGGAGCCTAATGGAAAAGGATTCTCTATAGGCAGTGACATTCTCTAGATGGAGGTTATCATCTTATGTTAGGATTTATGACCAAGTCCTGGACCACAAACAAACTCCCTAAAGGAAACTTACAGCCGTTCAGAAGAATTCATCCTAATAATCCACAGGAAAAACCAAGTGGATGAAGACTGCCTATTATCCTAACTATGGGATGGTATCTTAAAACTTCCTAGAGTTTCTAAAAACATCAAGCAGGGCAGCTGGGTAGCTCAGTGGATTGAGAGTCAGGCCTAGAGATGGGAGGTCCCAAGTTCAAAACTGACTTCAGACACTTCCCAGCTGTGTGACCCTGGGCAAGTCTCTTGACCCCCATTGCCTACCCTTACCGCTCTTCTGCCTCGGAGCCAATACACAGTATTGACTCCAAGACGGAAGGTAAGAGCTTAAAAAAAAATTTAAGAAATAATTCTTTTTTCTACAGGCCTTTCCAAAATTTTTGGGAAAATTTCTTTGAAAGATGATAAGTCAAGGACAAAAAGGTTTTTCTTAAAGAAAAGGATTAAGCCTGATACTCAACCTTTTTCTATAAAGAATAGCTGTTTGTAGTTTATGTCCTTACAATATTTACATTATTGACTTCCCACCTACAGGGTCTAATTCCAAGACCCACCCTTTTCCACAGAGAAGGAGAAGAGGTTCTTTTGTTTATTCCTCAAGTGAGGGAGTGGTCTAGGAGGGAATGGGATAGCTGGTTGGTTACTCATCGATTCTTAAATATTAACCTAGACTGCATTTTAACATATTTTTTTCCTTGTTCCAGATTCCTATAAATGTTTGGTTTTTTAAAAAACCCTTACCCTCCATCTTAGAACCAATATTATATATTGGTTCCAAGGCAGAAGAGCAAAAAAAGGCTAGGTGATGGGGATTAAATAACTTGCCCAGGGTCACACAGCTGGTAAGTGTCTGAGGCCAGATTTGAACCAAGGACCTCTCATCTCTAGGCCTGGCTCTCAGTCCACTGAGCCACCTTGCTGTCCCCCAGATTTCTATAAATATTAACCAAGACCATTTTGGGGAAAAGAGTTGGAGGGGATGGGAACTATGCCATGTAGATAACTATCTCTCTCCACGCTAGAAATGGCTTAGATATAGATTAATGGTAAATTAAGTTGTTTTTGGCAGATGAATCTAAAAACATAAGAGTACAACATTGGTATTAGTATCTTTTTCCTCTATAAAACCATGTTATAAAGTTGAATGGTCAGTTCATCTGAATGCATACTTGGATAGATACTTCATATGTACAGTGAATTGACTCTGACAAAGGTTTAATTTCTCAAATTTATAAAGAACTAAGTCAAATGTACAAGAAATCAAGTTGACAAATTGTCAAGGGATATGAGCAGTTTTCAGATGAAGAAATAAAAACTATCAATAATCACATGGAAAAGTGTTCTAAATCCCTCCTGATTAGAGAAATGCAAATCAAAACAACCCTGAGGTACCAACTTATAACTATCAGATTGGCCAATATGACAGTAAAGGAAAATAATAAATGTGGGAGGGGATGTCACAAAATTGGGACACTAATGCATTGCTGGTGGGAGTTGTAAATGGATCTAACTATTCTGGAAGGCAATTTGGAACTATGTTCAAAGGGCTTTAAAAGAATGCCTGCCCTTTGATTCAGCCATACCACTACTAAGTTTGTACCCAAAAGAGATAATAAAAAATGTTTGTAAAAAAATAGTCATAGCCACACTCTTTGTGGTGGCAAAAAAATTGGAAAATGAGGGAGCGTCCCTTGATTAGGGAATGGCTGAATAAAATGTAATATATAATGGTGATGGAATACTATTGTGCTATAAGGAATGATGAACTGCTTGATTTCTATACGAACTGGAAAGACCTCCATGAACTAATGTGGAGTGAAATGAGCAGAATCAGGAGAACATTGTACACAGAAAAATGAAACATTGTGGGATGATCAAATGTAATCTGACTTTGCTACCAATAGCAATGCAATGATCCAGGACAATTCTGAGGGACTTATAAGAAAGAACACTATCCACATCCAGAGAAAGAACTGTGGGAGTAGAAACACAGAATAAAAACATGATTTCTAACTTTTTTATATGGTATATGATTTGGGGTTTTGGTTTTAAAAGGTTACTCTATTAAAGACATATAGTGAATTGGGCCCGAAACGGAATAGGGAGAAGGCCGGATTGCATTTGGGAACTTGCAGATTATTTTCAGTCTATCTGAAACAAAATACCATTGTTGTAAAGTGAAAAGACCTAGAGGAAGGTGCCTCCTCCCAACCCCATACAGGGTTGGTCCCCTGGTGAGTACCCTTGTCAGGCTGGAGACCAGAGTTGCACAGGGTGGAAGAGTGTAGCTGAATCAGGACCAGCCCTACTATTCGAAGTGGCCCCTACATTAATGAGATTGTTGATGCCCTGAAGCACTCAAGAGTAGCCATGTATTCCAGCTTGTTCTGCTCTTTGTCCCTGATCACTAGATACATGTGTCATCTCAACATCCATTCTCATCTTGTGACAAAATTCAGGCTTGACTGGAAAAAACTATTCATGAATTGGAGAAGAACTTCTGAGACAATAGGCATGACTATATTAAGTGTATTCAGACTGGATGCCTTCCCCTAGAAAAAGATCAGAACCCAATCAGCACACTTGTTTTCTGGGGAACAGTCTTTCTAGGAATAATCTTTAGGAAAGGATTATCAACAAGTTGTACTGAAAGTCAGACCAGTTGGGGTGGTGTCCTGCAGTAGTTTCTTGATGACAGGTGGGTGATGGTCCTGATTCCTTTTGAGAAACACAAGGTCCACAATCTCCCTTGGTAAAAGCTGGGGAGTTGTCCATTTTTATTTCCTAACACAGCTGTTGGGAGTCTTTTAGTACAGAAGTATCAGACTCACGAGTGCAATTGAACCAGATTAAAATGTAATTGTGATACGTTTAAAAAAATAATAAAGTCTAGTACAACATAGATAATGTTAATTTGTGATTTTCTAAGTCCATGTTTCTGTTTGTAGGCTAAGAAACAGACACTACTGCTCTGTTGTAACCAATCTCACCCAAGGCTAGGAAAGCCTTTCTCTATGACTACTGGGTGATTAGAACTGGTTTTGCCCACAGTTAGAGGAAAAGCAGGGACCTTCAAAAAGCCCACACCATCCACTAGCTGATATTTAAAATACATCTCCATTTGTTTGGCTTTAAGCTTAAGACTGTCTTGTTTCAAACAGAAAGTTCCCATAGGAAGAACCAAAATAAAAAAAATAAATAAATAAACCTTTACCTTCCATCTTGGAGTCAATATTGTGTATTGGATCCAAGGCAGAAGAGTGGTAAGGGCTAGGCAATGGAGGTCAAGTGACTTGCCCAGGGTCACACAGCTAGTTAGTATCTGGGGTCAAATTGGAACCCAGGACCTCCTGTCTCTAGACCTGGCTCTCTATTCACTGAGCTACCTAACTACCCCAGTAAAAAGCATTCTTTGAATTTCTTCTCAATTACTCATACCTTAGGAGGATCTCAGAGCCATAGAAGCAACTAAGGGGAAAGCATGAGCACTAGCCAAAGGGAAGGTAGACACTCAGAGCTGTAGGCAGCAATCCAGCATCTGAGACAAACACTTCCCAGGATAAAGGATATTAACTGGGACAAAGAAATGTAGTGGAGACTTCCCTTCCCATCCTCAACATGTGAAAAGGGCCACATGGGTGTTGCCCTGCTGAATGAAGGCAGAGGCTGGCTGGTCCATATCTTATGGAGCTCCCAGGAGTGTGTTGCAACCAGCTCAAACCAGTGAGCTGATTACTAAAATGTTCAGTGCGAGCATTCATACTTCAGAAATCTGAAAACACTACATATCAGGCTTGATTTATTGTTTGGTTGATTTCTTGAAAAAGTGGAGAAGAACCAGCACTCATTTGTCCTGGGGCCAAGGGTACCTTTCCCAGAAATTATCTTCCAGAGGGAAAGGAAAGAATGAGCTAAACCCAATTTTAAGAAAATGAAGGGCCATGAAAACATTAAGGTAGGAAAACTGGAGGAGACCTAATGAGATAAAAGATTCCATTCCAAGGAAGGCCGGTAGGAACTAAACCTCTCTACCCAAGACTTTACCCAATAGCTCATCCTTTGTGAGATGGCCTCTGGCAGTGTGGACAGAAAATTAGCCATGCCAGGCTTTCTGGGTATTCTTTTTCCTTTGTCTTTTTTTTTCCTTGAAAAGAGAATCCAAATGGGTTTGGACAGTCATGTGATCTGGAATTCCAGGGAGTTGTTTCTACAATATACTCTTCTAGTGAAAAATGAAACAGCTTCTCTTCCTTATTGGGACAGATATTTCAGACCCCAGGGTAAATGACCTGGTCACAGGGAAGATATTGTAGGCCTTGGGTGGGATCTTCGAATGTTTGGCTTCTCTGGGGCTTCCTCAGGGCATGGGAAGACTTGACTCTGACCGTACTAGAAGACTTGTGGCACAGTGCCCTGTAGAGGGAAGACTTCATTTCAGGCCAGTCTATGCCTGGAGCACTAATAAAGGACATTAGTCCCTTCTAGTCAATCCAATACAATCCCCCATCATTGGAACCCAACTCTGGATAGGACACTGGGCAAATGCTGACCATTTGAGGATGAGAAACAGCACTATCCTTTCCCTTGAGGAGTTTGCATTCTAATAAAGGTGATGAGAAAAGCCGAGTCTGAACATAAATCTTTGAAAAAGGCTAAGAAGAGGTCTAGATAAAATGCCTTAAGAAATATGAGGGGGAAGAAATTGTTTTCAGCTGGAGGGATTGGGGAACACTTCATTGAGAAGCATGGTCCCAATGTTGCCCCAGAAGATCAAGGACACAGAATTAGAATCAAAAGGGTCATTGGGGGTCACCCTGCCTGAGCTTTCATTTTACAGACGAGGAAAATGAGGATCTGAGGTTAAGAGACTTACTTGCCCATGGTCAAATAGTTTCTAAGTACCTGAGACATTCTTTTTGTCTCCAAAGTTGGAAAGTTGGCATTACTCTCAGCTCCTCCCCGCTTTTCACCCCACAGGGCCAGTCAGTTGGCAAATCTTGCCATTCCTCTTACATCCGATCTCCTTTCAACTCTCACAATCACTGCCTTGATTCGAGCCCTTGATACCCTATTCCCTAGATTATTGCAATGGCCTTCAAGTAGGTCACCTTGCGTCAAGTCCTTCGCCACTTCAATACATCTTCCAAATGATTTTCCTTAGAGACAGAATTGACCACATCACTCCTCTATTCAATAATCCATTGGCTTCCTAGTAGCTCAAAACATAAGCTCCTCTGATTGGCCTTTAAAAAAACCCAAACCAAATCCTTACTTTCTGTCTTAGAACCAGTATTGGTTCCAAGGCAGAAAAATGGTAAGAGGGTAGTTAATGAGGGTTAAGTAACTTGCCCAGGGTCACACAGCTAGAAAGGGCTCTTAAAGAACTTTGCCATCTTGCCTCCAGACTATCACTCCAGCCTAATGATTCATTATTTCCCTTCCTGAACTCTATGGTCTGGCAAGACTTTTCTCAAACTTTCCTTTTCTTTTTTTCCTCAAACAGGGCACTCTGTCAGGCACCC
The DNA here is from genome assembly GCF_016433145.1 of Gracilinanus agilis. NCBI lineage: Eukaryota > Metazoa > Chordata > Mammalia > Didelphimorphia > Didelphidae > Gracilinanus > Gracilinanus agilis. The sequence continues at coordinate 493,502,068 of NC_058133.1, read as the reverse complement.
TAGGCCTCATTTTCACTCCTGGTCCTCCATGCTTGGAGTACACTCCTTCTTCACCTCCACTTTCTCGAACTCCTCTGTTCCTTTAAGATGCAGCTCAAGTGCTACCTTCTCCATGAAACCTTCCTTGATCCCTTTCCTTTAAGGAATATTTGTATGTTATAATATACATGGAGTCTTGCACACAATGGGTACTTATTAAATGTTTGTTGATATTGTTGATATGATAGTACAAATGATAGATAATGAAATTCTGACAGAGGGATGGGAATAGAAAGGAGGGGATAACTATGAGAGACACTGGAAAGAGCATCTTGATGGGGTTTGCAGTTTAGTGACTAATGGGATAAGATGTGTGATTGGAGCAAGGTGAAATAGAAGAATGACTGGGATTTAGAGTCTAGATTCCAGAGTTGGAGGGAGCCTTTAGAGTTATTTAGCTCAAACCATTCATTTTAGAGGCTGAAAGTCACTTGGAGAGAGGAGATATCTTTGTAGGCCTCTCCTCTTAGAATCCTAAGCTTCCTTCAAGGCTCAGCTCAGGTGTCACCTTCTACTGGAAGCCCTGTCTAATGCCTCTATCTCTCCATACAAATAATATCATTAGGGCTCTCACTGTCTCTAAAATACTGTGTATATACTTATCTTTTATCATTAGCATAGTGGCTGGTACGTAGTAAGCTCTTAATATATGTTCTCACTATCTATTTGCTTATATCTCTCTCTTTTCCCCTGTCTCTCTCCCTCTCTCTTTCCATCCTGCCTTTTCCCCAATTGAAAGTAAGCTCCCTTGAGGGCCCATTCTTTTTGTTTTTGGTCTTTGTGCCTAGCACATAGAAGGCACTTTATAGGTGGATTGCTTATCTTCAAACATATTTCTTCCTAATTACTTTAAATTTTTAATTATTTTTTTGCTATGAACAAAAAGTCAATTTCTTCTAAATTCTACCTCTCCCTCCCATTGCAAGAAAAGAAAAGTTCTTGTGACAAATGTTTATAGACAAGTAAAACTTGTTGGGTTTGTTACTGGATTGGATTTCTGAAGGTCACAAAAAGGAGAGCTAGGATTCTAATCCAAGTTCCTTTTCAGACATTAGGTATTTTCTCCCTTCCAGCAAAGACTCTGCCTTCTCTTTTTGAGTGTTTGGGGAAGAACATTTCTCTAGTTTGGCTATGTGAGTCACCTCTGCCCTTCTGTACACCTTTGCTTGAGCCCAGCATAGGATTATTTTCCAGAGTCCTGCCCTATACCAACACATACAGGGTTAATTTCCCAACTTCATGGTCCTCCCTCTCCCCTGCCTCCTGAAGAAATGTTTGAAAATACTTTTAACTGCATGTTCAGAATAAATCCTCATTCATATTTAAGGCCCTCGCTGCTACTGGCTATATCTTAAGCATAGTCTTGTATATCTCCTACATTAAAACAATATGGCCTCTGGGCCCAGAGTGAGAAAGACCCAAGTTCAGCTCTTGGTTCTGCCATTAGCTAAATGCGTGACCTTGGATAAGTTCCTTTAGTCATTTGGATAAAGCATGATTAAATGCTATGAAAAAGAAACAAGTGCTAATAGAGAGATACATGTGTGATGGCGGGACTGCCCAATAAGCCCAGTCCCTATGAGGATTCACAGACCACCAAAATGTATTTCTCACATGGAAGAGACTGAGGAGCCCCTTTTGGGACAATGGTGATGGTGTGTAGTGGAAATGCACCAGAGAGACTTTGGAGCATATGTGGACATCTGCTTTGATTGTCTGCAGTTATAGGACTGGAATTGGGATATATAAAAAAGTCCTTATTTAGCCTTGGAGTCTCTCTTGGCTGAACCTCTTCTTTCTTGGTTTAATTTTGTCTCTTTACCTGATTTCTTCCAACTAGATGGTCTATGGGGATTGGTGATGATATAAGAGTTAAGACCTCTGCTGGGGTCAGGAAGACCTGACTGGGGTCAGGAGTTCAAATCTAGCCACAGATACTCACTAGCTCTGTAACCCTGGGCAAGTCATTTATTTAGTCTCTGTTTGTCTTAATCCACTGGAGAAGGAAATGGCAAACCATTCTAGGATCTTAAAGTCATAAACAGTTGGATACAACAGAATGACTGAACAACAGCAACAAAATAATAATACCTATTTTTAGGTATTTCAAAAAATAGTGTTTTAAAGTTTAAAAAATGCTTTATACAGATTAATGTATTTGATCTTCATACCAACCCTATGAAGTCCTAACTTTATAGATGAAGAATTGGAATGCTTGAGTAGGCAATAAATTAAATGATTATCTAGGGCAGTGATGGGCAAACTACGGCCTGTGGGCCAGATGTGGCCCCCTGAAATGTTCTGTCTAGCTGCACAACATTATTCCTGATCTGACGAATACAATGAGTAGTGTAGTGTATAAAACCCCTTGGGAATTAGTTCCCTCAGCAGGATCCTCACTACAAAAGCTGCTGTATTATGTCTGGCTGGGAAAGCTTCTGGTCACTTCATCAATCTGTCAACGATTACTAATGCATACCTGTAGCCCTGACACTTGGGCATGGTTATATAATCAATTTGTATGCATTCAAAAGGTGTATAGGCTAGTTGTTTGCCTACTAAGTAAGCTATGCACTTTGGTAATAGCTTGATTATATTGGATACAAATTCTTCACCTCTGGCAAACTCGCATTGCAACTTCCGTGATTCCTCTTGTGTTTCAATATCTCTGTACTGAATCGGTCAATCCCAAAGTCCCATAATGCCCTTTTTGATGTAGAGCATTGCAAAAGGTGTAATACAGGGATTTTGGAAAAATAGGTTTTCCATTTGCTGCAAGCCAAACTCCATTAGCTAAGTACGCACCAAGATGTTTCTTCCAATCCTTCACTTCCTTTGGTGAGTAGACATTTTTCAGATCTACCTCTATCTACCTATGAGATCCCTGAAACATCACCTTATTCTGTTTTTAGACCCATGCAACGAGGAACCAATTTACCATCATGATAATGACATTCCAGACCATGTGTGGGCTAGAAATTCCAATGATGTTGGCAGAATTCTGTCTGCTGAGCCTGTGGGAATAGAGGTCAAGGAGGGAATACCACCATGAATTCCTCAGTTTAAATTGAGCAAGGATGCTATCAAAGGTGTGAAACCCATCATAGAGAGTCTATTAGACCAAGGAATCTTGAGATATGGCTTCTCACAGTATAACAGCCCCATTGTGCCTGTGAAGAAAGCAAAATTGACTCCTGATGGGCAGACTCAATGGCTTTTGGTACAAGATCTGAGAGCTGTAAACAACCATGTGAAGAAGACCTATGCAGTGGTTCCTAGTCCATCTCAAATCATTACAGCTATAACAAACACAGCTTCTTGGCTTACCGTCATAGATCTCTGTTCAGCCTATTTTTCTGTTCCCCTGCACAGAGACAGCCAACAGCTGTTTGCCTTCTCTTGGCAAGGCAAATCCATTTTGTGGACAAGGCTTCCACAGGGAAATGTAGATTTGGCATCTGTCTTTTGCCAAATCTTGCAGAGAAACCTTGAGTTGATCACTTTCCAATATAGCAATAGTGAATTATGTGGATGACATCCTGCTAATGTCACCATTAGCTTCCATTTGCCAAAGGGACAGTTTGCACTTGCTCAAAGAACTAGGCAAATGAGGTCATAAGGTATAAAAACCAAAGCTCCAGTGGGTAAATAGATGAGTGGAGTATTTGGGGTTCATCTTAGAAAAGGGCACCAGGAGTATTTCCCAGAAGAGAACACAGGACATACAGAAGTTGAGCTTGCCAAAGACCAAGAAGCAGCTCAGGGCAATCATTGGAGTAACGAGCTTCTGCAGAAACTGGATTCCAGGTTATGCTCTCATTGCTAAACCTCTGATAGAGCTAACCAGGAAGGAAGTCTCAGAGCCCAAAGATGAACCCCTCAAAGTTTATTTGTTATTTGTAATGGCAGTTCCTTATAAGGTGACCTACGGATCACACAGGAAACATTGCCTAGATGAAGTTTTATTCCTAAGGCTACTTGGCTGTCTAGACTGACTATGCCCCCTACTGGCCTGGAGAGTGAAGTTTTTAATTTCCTTGACATCCTTATCTTTTTTGGCCTGCTTAAGCTGTTTCTTGAGGTCTGTAATGACTGCATCCTTGTCAGAGTCACACTGTTTAGCAGCTTTTAGATCTTTAGCCCTAGAATCATGAACGTAGAAAGCATGTTGTTGTATGTCCTCAAGGGATAGGGTTTCCCACTGAGGGCAGTTCTGCCTAAAGTAATGCTGAATAGGCATGAGTGCACCCTTAACAAACTGTCTCTGAATATGGTCCAGTCTCTGGCTTTCTAGATCAACTCTTCAAATAACAAGAGGAGAAAATGTTCTGGAAGACACTGCAATGAGGATGATGTAGGACAAAGAATGAGATATGTCAACTTTCTCTGGGAAGAGGTGGGGGACACTGGGGCAATGTGATATATATTGTCAGGCATACTCACCATAGAGAATATTTTTGCTTAACTATTTTCTTTCTTACGAGGAATGGTTTGGTTTGGGGAACAGCAATTTTTAAAACGGATTGATTTGAAGCCAAAATCCATCCAAAAAAACTTGTCATATATAAAAAAAATTGGGACTAGGAGTAAGGCAAAACACCAGATGGGATCATGAAGAGTTGGACATGACTTAAAGTAGTTTCTCCCTAATGGGCAGTAAGATAATGAGAAATCCTAGTGCTTCCCTGTAGTTTATGCCTTACTCCTAATCCCATGTTTGGGCTGGATGGTTTCTGACATCTCTTCCACTTAACATGTATCATCCTATAAGTCAAAGGATTCCTGCTCAATGCTTTGAGTATATTTGCAAAAGAAAATAAGATGATGTTGATGGAAAGAGGCTTTCGATAAGAGATATACTCTAGGGGGCAGCTGGGTGGCTCAGTGGATTGAGAGCCAGGCCTAGAGATAGGAGGTCCGGGGTTCACATCTGGCCTCAGATACTTCCTAGCTAGGTGACCCTGGGCAAATCACTTAACCCCCATTGCCTAGCCCTTACCACTCTTCTGCCTTGGGGCCAATACACAGTATTGACTCCAAGATGGAAGGAAAGGATTTAAAAAAAAAAAAAAAGATACAGTCTAGGCAAGATTCCATCACTAGCTAGCTGAGTGGCCTTGGATAAGTCACTGGAATTTTCACTGGCATGAGATATCCTAAGAAGTAAGAGAGTACTCCCATGGGAGCTCAGCTTTTCTAAGGATCACATAGGATCATCAGACATTCCCACCTGAATGGAAATAGGTCTTGATCGATGACACATGTTAAAACCAGTGGAAATGTGTGTTGGCTATGGGGGTGTGTGAAGGGGGGGTAAAGGGGAAAGTAAGAACATGAATCATGTAACCATGGAAAATTTTTCTAAAAAATAAAAATCAATCAATTAATAAATTTATTAAAAAAAAAAAAAAGAAAGGAATTCCCACCTGAGATGAGCCCTTGAGATTCTGTACCAGTGCCTGGGAAGAATCCCACTGCCTATTGCTCCTGAAGGTGCCTGTCTTTTAACTCACTGAGTACAGGAAAAACATTTTCTAATCTGAACTGGCTGGTTTCCCCAGGCATGTCCTCTTTGCTTTGGAACCCAATGTGGGGGAATAATTGCTGTGGCCAATAAGCAGGTTTTGGGCAGATGACTTCTAAGGTCCAGCTGTTCTTTTGGGTGTCTGAACTGCTTAATCTGGAGGCTGATTTAATAGCTCTCATATTGAAGAAGAGCTTAAATGACTTCCTAAATTCCAGGGCTGATAGAAAAGAAGCTATTTTATGGCATGGGTAAGAAAGCCACAGGGAGTTAGGGTTACCGACTGTCCCTTCAGTGGCTCTTTTGTATACCTTGAGATTGCAGCCCATCTCACCACAGACAAAGATTTGGTGCTTTCTGTGAGTGCCTAGGATCACGGTTCAAAGGCTGGCTAAGGAGCCCTTTCCCTTCTCTAGGGACCTTATATTTGCAGAGTGCTTTATAGTTACAAAACACATTAGCACATTTAAATTTTTTCTTTAAACTTTTTTTTTCAAAAACATGAAGAGACAATTTTTGGCAATTGTTTTCTGACATTTTATGATTCAGATTCCCTCCCTCTGTTCCCAAGTAGTAAATAGTCTGATACAGGTTATACCAGTGTTGTCGTGCAATGCCTATTTCCACAATGGTATACTTCTTTTAAATCTCATTTAAAACAAAAAATTAACATTGCCTCTAAAATTTATTATCATTTACTTGTTATATATGGAAAAATATTTCTACTTTAATTTTTCTACTTTAATCTCCCTATCCTCTTTGTAGCATTTTTATCCTGGCTAGCTGATCTAGCTACAATACAATTTTGGTAAAGACATTAAAGACTTTTGCGGAAAAAAAATCTTATTTAAACCTCACAGCTACAATATGAAAAGGGATGGGATAGTGCAGGCTAGGTTTTGGTCTCCTCATTTTAGAAATGGGGAAACTGCTTAATCCAAGAGAAGTGACTTGACCAAGATCCCAAGCTAGTCAGTAGCAAAGTTGAGGCTAGAACTCGGGTCTCTGAACTGGTCATCTGGGACTCTTTTTAAAAAAAGAATTTTGCCATGAATTTTCTCTCATGTAAGTGATATATGTCTCCTTTCATAACGTAATGAACATGGAAATATGTACAATCTATAGCATGTTATCTGATGCCTTGGGGAAGGGTGAGATGGGAGGAGAGAATATAGATGGCAAAATATCAGAAGATAATTATTAAAAATGTTACTGACATGCAGGAGGTCCTAGGTTCAAACCCAGCCTCAGCCACTTCCCAGCTGTGTGACCCTGGGCAAGTCACTTGACCCCCATTGCCCACCCTTACCAATCTTCCACCTATGAGACAATACACCAAAGTACAAGGGTTTAAAAAAAAAAACTTCTTAAAAAAAATGTTACTGACATGTAAAAAAAAAAGAATTCTACCTGTTGCCCAGCTCAGACCAGGAGGCTCCCACTCTAAAACCAAAGGAAGCTGAGAAATAGGAGAATCTTTCCAGAGCAGACCAAACAAATCTCCCCAAGAAGAACCACTATCCCTCATATGGGCGTAGGGTTTATAGATTTCCATTCATGGCAAACAACAATTGGGCAAAGGTTTCTTAATCACTTACTGTGCAAGGACCAGGGAGTAAAAGTCCAGATCAGACACAGTTCCTGCCCACATGGAGCTTATAGTATCATTCTTTTTGACAGATCCACACATGGATAAGGAGGATGAGCAATATCGTATGACAAATGCATTTAGAGCACTAGGAAACAAGGTACACCATGAGATCAGAGGGCAAAAGTCACTCCTGACTTGGACAGAGAGGCACTCAGGGATGAGGTCCGAGTCAGACTTTACTGGGCACTTACTGGTAGGAGAAGACTGCTAGACTTGTAGTCCATAGATGTGGATTTAAATCCTGGTTTCAACATTTAATAACAGTCAGTGAATAAGTCATGTCATTTTTGTACCATGGTTGTATTACCTAACCAATAGGCTTGTAGCAAGGAAAACCCTTTGGAAACTTTAAAAGTGCCACAGAAATGTTGCTGTTCAATTGAACACGGGCTAAGCAGTACTCATTAGTATCTTGCTTGATACTTGCCTGAATGGTAAGGGATAGGCAATGGGGGTTAAGTGACTTGCTCAGAGTCACACACTGACTTGATCAGTTTTGTGGGAAAAAAACCCCCACAAAAAACCAAAAAACAAACAAAACAAAGCCCCACAAAAATATTTGCTAGTTGCAGAAAACCAGGGGCAATGGGATGTGAGCACATGTGAAGGGGGTATAATAATTAGAGTTCTGGATTTGAAGTTGGAAAGATCTGACTTAAAATTCTACCTCTGACACTTAGATGAGTCACCAATAGCATCCTACCTCTCTGAGTTCTCATCTGTAAAAAGGGGATAATAATTCTTTTTATACTTGGCCCATAGGACAGTTGTGAAGCTCAAATGAAATAGTGTATATATAGTGCTTGGCAAATCCGGAGGAGTTATTGTATCTATATGTCACTTACTTTAACCTTATTAATCTGTTATTATTATCCAGGGCCATTCATCTAGTGAAGAAGAAGGTAAGGAGTCTGGGTATCTTCTGGTACAGTCATGTTCAATAAGAACTATGGAAAAATGGAAGGGGATAACAGAAACTCCAGTTTCACTGGGAAATCATGAAGCCTCTTTCTCTTCTTTTCTATTAAACCCTTATTGTCTGTCTCAGAATTGATACAGTGTATTTGTTCCAAGGTAGAAGAGTGGTAAGAACTAGGCAATGGGTGTTAAGTGACTTGCCCAGGGTCATTCATTGAGCAAGTATCTGAGGCTAGATTTGAACCCAGGTCCTTCTGTCTCTAGACCTGGTTCTATCCGATGAACCACCTAGTGTCTTTCAATGAAAACCCATGAAGTTGACTGAATGATGGGACAGTACAATATTTTCTTCTCCCAATAAATCTGGGAGGCAGGAGTATCAACAGGATTTTCTCCATTTTATAGATAAGGAAACTGAGGCTTGTTGCCTAGGCTTACACCTAGGGATGCTGGCTCCAAGTTCAGAGATCTTTCTATATCTATAATACTATCCTATATCTATATCCAGGAGTCTAAACAAACCTTGCAGACGTGAACAGTAGGGTAAACTGAGTTCCTGGGCTTTGTCAGCTAGGTTTATATTTACATTACCAGATTAATGTTATTGGCCTCGATGTATGTCTGGAGAAAGGTAGCCACGAGCTCTGGGTTCCACTCTTCATTTGGGTCGTCTGGGAGTTGTCTGAAAGAGAGAAGCACAGTCAGACTGAGTGGCCTCCTGGTGAGTCTTTACTGAGGTAAGCCTTTTGGAAGGCTTCTCTCATGTGTCACCATGGTGAAGAGGTAGTGAGATCACCAGAGGTGATGCCAGTGAAGAATATGTGGTCAGGTCCTACTAAGCTGGACAGACTTTGAGCATGACAGACTCGGTCTTTACTAATAGGACCAACTCACCTAAGCTCAGCAAAGCTCAGCACCAGAAAGCTGACCAATAGGACTAAAGATTGGATCTATGTTGTACAAAGGGGATTCTCACATGAGAAAGCTTCCTAAGTCAATGCAACCTGCAGGCCTTGAAAGCTGTTTACAACGCTGAGGCATTGAGTGACCGACCATGTAGCCAGGACACATCAGAGGTAGGCTAGATTTTCCTGGCTTTGAGGTCAGCTGTCCATCCACTATACCACACTATCTTTTTTATTTATTTTGAATATTTTCCTTTGGTTACATGATGCATGTTCTTTCCCTTCCTTCTTCCTTCCCCACTCCTGGAGCCGATGAGCAATTCCACTGTGTTATACATGTATCATTGATCAAAACCTATTTCCATATTTTTACTAGTTGCAATAGGGTGATTAGTTAAAGGCAAAATCTCCAATCATATACCCATTGAACCATGTAATCAATCATATGCTTTTCTTCTGTATTTCTACTCCCACAGTTCTTTCTCTGGATCACACTATCTTTTATTAAAAGACAAAGGATAGGGGAAGCTGGATGGCTCAGTAGATTGAGAACCAGACCCAAAGGAGGTTCTGAGTTCAAATCTGATCTCAGACACTTCCTAGTTGTGTGACCCCTGAGCAAGTCACTTCACCCCCATTGCCTAACTTTTACTGCTCTTCTGCCTTGGAACCAATACACAGCATTGATTCTAAGGCAGAAGGTAAGGATTAAAAAGAAAGGCAAAGGATAGCCTTTCACATGTATAACAAGTATCATATTCCACAAGTTTCCTCTCTGTACAGAGCACAGAATGGCTTGCCCCCTGTCACCCAGCTGGTACGTATCAGAGGTAGGATTTGAATTTGTGTCTTCCTGGTTCCAAGAGTAGCTCTCTAGTCACCATACCCCAGCAACATTAATGTGGGGCACAATGACTCATAAAGACTGTCTACCAGCTGTGACAATGAAGAGCGTGCTTCTACTGGTGAGATGATAGATTGCTAACACATAGAAGAAGAGCTCTCAACTCAGCCCTGTGAAAGATGCCACAGGGCTTTGGGAGAAACAGAAGCTAAGGTCACAGGCCATAGGCTTAGTGATGGATGGGAACACAGAGCTCATCTGGTCAAATTTCCTTCTTTTAGGGAGGAGGACAGAGGCCCAGAGCAGAATAGTGACTTGCTACACAGGGCCTCTAATTCCAAATTCAGCACTTGCTACAGCGTCTCACACTGTTCCTGCTTAATAAGGAGCTTCCAATCTAGCTGGAGAAATATGAGACTCCCAGAGATCAGTATCAGATGGCATCAGGACTACATACTAGACTTTTATTTTCCAGGTTCTCAAGTATCGTGGAGCTGTAGTGTGGCTACACTGGATGAATTGTCCTCATGGAGGAGAGGGGCTTAAAGATGGCCCTTGTAGGATGCAGGATTGATAAGCAGAGAAAAGTGGGGAGGTGACTTCAGCAAGGGAAACAGTATGAGCAAAGCTGCTCAGGTAGGAATGAGCATTGCATTTTGGTGAGACCATGGAAGGATCCCCTCACAATTGAACTCAATATTCCCAGCTGTTTCCTTTGTAATCAGGAGCCACCATCATCATTTCTGAAAGAGAAAATCAGGGGGAAATGAAGTAGCACAGTAGACAGAGTGCTGGGCCTGCAGTCAGGAGGATATGAGTTCAAATCCTAGATGTGTGACTTCCTAGATGTGTGACTCTAGGCAAATCTCTTAATACATTTGCCTAGCCCTTGCCCTTCTTGTCTTGGAGTTTTTATTAAGAAAGGGCTTGAAAAAAATAAGAGAGAGAGAGAGAGAGATTCAGTAGAAAGAGGCTCCAGTTTCCAGAAGATAGGATTCCATTTTGTTCTGACAACTGATTGGCCGTGGGGGTTGAGGATGAAGAGAAAAAAAGTTAAGAATCACTGAGGTTATGAACTTGAGTGAAACTAGTGCCCCTCGGAAGTTTGGGAGGTTTGGGGAGGCTAGGGGGAAGATAATTAGTTGTGTTTAGGACAATGATTTTTCTATGCATAAAGGCCATCTCAGTAGAGATGTGCTACATTGAACTTGTTAAAATTCAAATTCTCTGTAGACTTTAATATAAATAGTGGAAGTGGGTTGGGAGAGAGAAAAGGTACATAACCACATGGTTGGTTGCCTAGCTCACCTGAGCTCACTGCATGTCACATTCACTCCCACTGCTTCCTAGGAAAGAGGTGCAAAATTCCTTGATCTGTAACTTATAACTCCAGTGATATCACTTTTTCTGGGACTCCCTGCTTGGACAGACTTGACCCCAGTCCAGGTCAGAGGCCAGTCTTCCAGATGCCAAGAGTCATGTGGGACAAGAGGCAAGGGTCTTCTAAGAGACCAGGGAGCCATAAGGTGTCCTCCTTATACAGATAAGGCCTCAGGCCTTGTTCTTAACCCAATCAAAGGGAAGGAGTGAAACTGAAATGGATTTTTAAAACTTTCCTTTTGAAAAGGAAAGAGGGGGTATAGATTTATGTTAAACTAGAGTGCAGAGGTCAGGGCTTGGCCACAGATATTTGAGTATCTTCTGTATAGATGATTTAACCTATGAAGGTTGATAAGATCCCTAAGGGAGAGAGAAGAGAAAGAGAAAAGGTCCTGAATCTGAAGCCCTCCTCTACTCAGGGGCTGGGAGACAGAGGATGAACTTTTTTTTAAAAAAACCTTTCCCTTCTATCTTAGAATCAACACTAAATATTGATTCAAAGGCAGAAGAACGGTAAAGGCTAGGTAACTGGGGTTAAGTGACTTGCCCAGGGTCACACAGCTAGGAAATGTCTTAAGCCACATTTGAACCCATATCCTCTTGACTCCAGGCTCAGTTCTTTATACAATGAGCCACCTAGCCAATCCACAGATGATGAACTTTTAAGAACTTTTAAAATGAGTGCTCAGCAGAGAGCCAGGAGGACAACAGAGTCAAGGAAGCTCAAGGACTAGAAAGTATGAAGAAAGTGATGCTGGTTAACAGTGTTAAAAAGCTGCAGAACTCACGGAATAAAGAGATTAAGAAAAGGCTACCAGATTTAGAAATTAGACCTCATTGGTAACCTAAAAGAGAGCTATTTCCACCTAGTGATAGGGTTGGAAACCTAATTATAAAGGGCTAAGAAGAAGGTAGATGATAAAGAATTGGGAGCAGAGAGAATAGGTGACTTTCTGGAAGCTCGATGATGAAAGGGAAGAGAAATATAGGAGGAGAGCTTGAGGGATGGCACTTCAAGTGAGTTTTTTAAGGATGGGAGACATTTGGGTTTGTAGGCAGTAGCAAAGGTGCTGATAGAAATGGAGGGGTAGGAACTAAGAGAAAGGAATGAGTGACATGAGATCATAAGCACAAATAGAAGGGTTGGCCTACATAAGAGCTGCTTCTTCCTAGAGCCTGAAGCAAATGTGGATAAGGCAGGCGAAGCTATAAAGGAGTTTTGAGGGGTGCAGAAAGGAAGATGAGGGAGATTCACAATGGATGACTTTGTCAGTAAAGTAGGAGGTGAAGATCATCTCCTGGGAGACAGGAAGGCTAGAAGGGATGATGTGGGGAGCTGGAGGAGAGAGGAGAAGGTTTAGAAGGGTATGGGGCATTTTATCCTTTTTGTCATCCCCATTCTTCCTATATATGTCTGTTTCTGTATCCCTCCTCATTCCTCTTTGGCCTCTGTCTTCCTCCTCTTCTAACAAAATGATCCTTAAGACTTTTCTATGTTACCCTTTCCACCTGTCTTTCCTATCTTTTTCCTTCCACTTCTCCTTGTTACCCTCAATACATAATTAAGACATACTTTGATATAATTGCTGAATTTATTCAATCAAGTTTTCCTTTTCCTGTTCTTAATTTAAAAATTGGGTGAGTTTAATCTTTTCATAATATCAGAGGATTTGGTGCTGGAGGGAGGCCTTAGGGATGGTCTTATCCCATAGCCTCATGTTAGAGAGGAGGAAGTTGAAGCCAGGAAATGGAAGCAGCTGGCCAGATGTCACACAGGTAATAAGAGCACTTGAAGGACATCATGCTATCTTCCCTCTCATTGTCAGTCTTCCCCTACAAAAAACTTATGCCATAACTAAATCAAGTTGTTTTTTACTCCCTCATGGCTTTTGATGTATTTTTCTGTGTTAGGGGCCTCCCTAAGTCACAAAAAAGCAGGAAATTTCTAGGTAGGGACAATGGGATCTTTTCCTAGCAAAGTTTCCAGCTGAATTCATTTATCCCTCTGACCCCAAGACCAGAGCATAGTTCTCTCACTCTTGAATGGTGTGGCATGAACAACTGAGGCAGCAACTTTCCCTTGAAAGATGAGGTTGATGGTTTTTTACCCAGAAGGTCCCTCTGGCCAACAGCAACAATGGAGCTTAGAAAAAAAGAAAATTTACCCACGGAGAACAGAAAATGGTGGCGGTGATGGTGGTGGTGATAAAGGGACAACAAAAAGGAAGGCTTTTGCCACAAAGTAGCTAGCCTGGGAGCCAGGAGATTTGACTGAAAATATTGGCTTAGCTACTAGTTACAAGTGTTTGGGCAAGTCACTGTCCCAAGCTCCTCTGTGGGCCTCATGTTTCTCCACGGTAAGATGAGGGGATTGGTCTAGACTCTAGATGATTTTGCCCTGAAATGCTGATTCTCTCTCTGGATCTTTATATTACTCTCAATTGTGAGATGTGAAGAAACTCAATTCAAAAAGCATTTATTAAGTGCTTCCTATATGCCAGGCAGGCACTGTGTGAGGTGCTGGGGATGCCATGGGAAAGACAAAAATGATCTTTTCTCTTAAGAAGCTGACATGCCATTGGGGTGGGGGTTGTGGGTTGAGGGAGGAAGCAACACACACATAAATAAGTAAATACAAAATACATATACACAATTAAATCAGATCACAAAGCAGATCATCCTAAGCATTTTTTTAAACCCTTACTTCTGTCTTAGAGTCAATACTGTGTATTGGCTCCAAGGCATAAGATACGTAAGGGGCAGGCAATGGGGGTTAAGTGACTTGTCCAGGGTCACAGAGCTAGGAAGAATATGAGGAGAGATTTGAACACAGTTCACTGTGGGTTCACCCAATGTGCTAGATGTCTTCCTTTCTTTCTTGTAATCTTTTAAAGTCAATAGAACACTCAGGCTGTCTACCTTTAAGCCTACATCTTTCCCACACGACTAGCTGGTCTCTTGTTTTTACAAAATTTCACACATGATGTCCCTCTGCAGTCCTTATTGTGTTTCTCTTTCAGTCTGCCCACATCCACCATGCTTCTTTCCATTGCCTTTGGTGTGATGGTTATTTTTAATTCTTCATTCCATAGTTTACAGCCACAGAATACTGATGTGCTATTGGCATTGAAAAGATGGACCTTTGTTTTCAGGCAAGTTTGAAATCATTCAAAGAGCTCTATAATTTCCTGAAGGCAATTCAGACTCCTTTCCTCTTCCTAGGTTCAACTCATTCTCCATCTGTTACCGTAAATCCCAAGTTCTGTATAGGTTGTTTATCTAATTTCATTTCATGACCTGGCCAATATCTATTTTTCATCCATTTGATTTTTCCTATGTCGATGGCTAAGCCAAAATATTGTGAGTAGTTGTGAATCTTTTCCAAGAGGTTCTTTAGTGTTTTAAGGCTTGATGTGCAATGCCATCTACAAAGGATAGCACCTGGAGGATCTTAACATCCATCATGGAGAATTACTTCTTCGACTTGGATTTTGCAGTAGATTTGCTTCATGACAAAGGCAAAGTGAGCATACTTCCATCTTCTATGCCTCTCCAGATATTTATGATGAAAAGTTCATCCAATAAAGTCATCTCAATTGTCCTGACTTTCTAGGATTTGGGGAACTTGTTGAATGAATAAGAGAACCTCACCGAAGAAGCCTTTAAAGTGTTATCTTATTCTCCTGAATCAATCTCTCTCTCTCTTTTTTTAAGTAATCAAACATAGTAGAATCTTTTATTCTCTACAGCTTCTAACCAATTCTGTGATGCTATCGTGGCAACCCATAAAACACAACATATATACATGCATGTATATATACTATACAGATAACATATATTTGTACACATACACATATAATAGCAGAGTGGGAGATGAAAAGAGAAGAGGGAGGGATGGGGTAGTTTGGGGCAGAGCAGGTTTTAACTAGTTTGCACAGATAAAGGTCACTCTAGTTCTGTGGAAACCAAGTCTTCAGAAATCCGTACAAATCCAGTCCCCCTAAGGGGAATGGGAAAATTAACTCTTTGCATGCTTGAAAGCAAGAATGTTGAGTCATGAAAGTGCAGCTGGGTAATTTTCCACTAAAAAAGGGGGGGTGGGGTGGGGAGAGTAGGATCCTATGGGCAACAACTGTTTTGCAACCTAGAAAGATTTGATCAACACAGCCTTCCATAATTACTTAACTTTTCTTGTGTGTAGAAGTTCAAAGATAATTAGAGCTTAAAGGACTCTAATTGGCTCTTCTGCTTCCAGTCCCTTCTCTTCCCTATCACTCCACACAGCTACCAGACAATCTTAAAACACCGATATGACCATGCCACTCCATGGCTCGTAGGTCTTCTGTGGCTCCCTACTGTCTAAGACAAAATCCAAAAACCTCAGCCTGACATTGGGAGCCTTGCACAGTCTGGTCTCTACCTACCTCTCCAGTCTTATTTTGTATTACCCCCTTAACATTCTGTTCTTATGAAAGTGGCCCGCCTGCTATCATTCCCTGTACCCCACAGTCGAGTTTGTACACCCATGCCTTTGCACAGGTCATCTCTTATATCTAGAAAGCACTCCCTCTTTACCTCTGTTTCTCTGTCAGTTAGTATGCATTTATTAGGTGTTTATGCCAGGCAGGATGCTAAAGGCAGAGGGCATATACAAAACCCTAAATGCCCAATCCCTAATTTCCTTCAAAGAGTGGATCACTGTTTTTTTTCCCCCCAACGTGTCTTCCTAATCTTCCCTTGCTGCAGCTGGTAGATTTCTCTCTTGACAATCATTGGTATTACTTTGTATTTGCCAACACGTATATGTTATACTGCCCCTAGTAGAATGTAAGCTCCTTGAGGGCAGGGGCAGTTTCTGTTTTTGAGAAGTTGTTTTTGTCCTTATAGCCCCAACACCTAGCATTGAACTTTTTTTTTAAAACCCTTACCTTCTGTTTTAGAAGTGATACTTAGTATTGGGTCTAAAGCAGAAGAATAATAAAAGCTAGGCAAAAGGAGTTAAGTGATTTGCCCAGATCACATAGCTAGGAAGTGTCAGAATCCAGCTTTGAACCTGGGACCTCCTATCTCCATACCTGATCTCTGAGATCCACTGGACTACATAGCTGCCCTAGCCTAGAGCACTTAATAAATGTCTGGAATTTTTGTTGTAAGAGACTTTAGAGATAATAAAAATCATAAATCATGATTTGTGTTTCAATTTATCAATGCATTTGACTATCTCCATTTTAGAGATGATGAAACTGTGGGCTAGAGAATGTGAGGTACTCCAGGTTCATGGATTATCTCCCCAATGCCTTTAAAACAAGGGTCATGGTTTGGACTTCTGAAGCCTCCATAGAACTAGGCACAGCATGGAGTAAATACCAGATCTTGGTAAAGGGTCTGAATAGAATCACAGGATGACAAGATGAGAATTCTAAGTCACCTTGGACACAACCTAGAAGGGATAGGAAGGGGTGTTATGAAACAAGATTGTGCCATAAGTAAGAGGGGCTCTACAAACAATCTCATTGGTGTTCTCCATAAAGTAAAAAGCGTCATCCATGGAGCTGAGGCTAGAAATGGCATCTTTCATCTTCAAAGGGTTTTCCAAGTATGCATAGATACATGCATCCATCCATCCTCTTGGCATCACTGAAAGGTGAAATGATTATTCTGAGACGCGTTTTTGTCCTCAGTCAAATGTGGGGTTGAATCAGGTGATCTCTAAGCTCCCTTCTACAGCTGACAATAGGGTCAAGAATATTAGTCTAGGGGCAGCTGGGTAGCTCAGTGGATTGAGAGCCAGGCCTAGAGACAGGAGGTCCTGGGTTCAAATCCAGCCTCAGACACTTCCCAGCTGTGTGACCCTGGGCAAGTCACTTGACCCCCATTGCCTACCCTTACCAATCTTCCACCTATAAAGTCAATACACAGAAGTTAAGGGTTTAAAATTAAAAAAAAAAAAAAAGAATATTAGTCTAATGGGAATGTGGCCTCTTGTATGGTTCTCACTGCTTACGCAATTAGACTGAAGTGAGCCCTTTCTGAAGGGGACCCTGCTGCAGGCCTTTCCTGCCATTTACATGGAGGAAATAGCAATGTCAATTCTGTAATGAATTAAGAACTCAGTTCTTGGTTTCTGGGTTTACTTTTAAAGCCTCATTGAGTAATTCCCAGAAACAAGAAGTCCAAAGATCTTAGCTGCAGACCAGTTAGCCCACTCCACGCAATCTTACTGTTTGTCTAACATGGTTATCCAGCATTGGCTTAAAATTCCCTGGGTTAGGAATGAACCACCACTCCTTAAGGCAGCCCATCCCAAGGCTTGCTGTTGTTGTGTTGTTTCAGTCATAATTGACTCTTCGTGACCCCACGGAGTTTTTCTAGGTAGACACTGGAGAGGTTTGCCATTTCTCCAATTCATCTGACAGATGAGAAAACTGAGGCAAAGAGGATTAAGTGACTTGCCCAGGTTCATAGAGTTAGTAAGTATTTGAGGTCACATTTGAACTCAGGGAAATAAGTCTTCCTGACTCCAGGTCTGGCACTCTATCCACTGTACCATCTAGCTGCCCATCCCAAAGTCATGAAGTTCTTATTTACCTCAAGCTTAAATTGGTCACTTTGCAGCTTTAACCCTATTATCCCTAGTTCTACCCTCTGGGGCCAACCAGAATAAATTTCTAGTTCTTTCAAATGATCCTCCTATGCAGTATCCTCAAGGCTCTTTACCACCCAGGTTGTTCTTCTCTGGATACTCTCCAACTTATTAATGTCCTTCCTAATATATGGCACCAGGAAATGAAGACAAAATTCCAGGTGTAGTCTGATCAGGTATCTTGGGCAAGTTACTTCAATTCCCTGGGCTTCAGTTTCCTCATCTGTAAAATGAGGAAGTAGGACTGGATGGTCTCTGAGGTCCTTTTCAGCTCTAAGTCTATGATCCCATAATCCCAAGACCTCTGCCCTGAGATACTATTCCTCTCCTGGTGTGGCCTAATTTTGAATTAGTTTTCTTGGCTGACGTATCACTAGGCTGACTAATATTAGGCCAATGAAAATCCCCAGATCATTAGAAAGGGAAAAATCCCCAAACAGGCCAGATGAGATCATGTTGTTAACAATGAATAACCTACTCTGGTCTGGCTCATCTCCTACCTCCCAGGCTTATTCACTTCTACCATCTTGGTTTATAGAGTTATTTCTTTTACTTGGAATCCTCCACCTTCATCTAAATCCCATTCATCCTTGAAGGCTCAGTTTCAGTCCTAGCTCCTACTGTATTAAGTTATTAATCCTATATTACACTACCCAAAGCTTTTCCAGAGTATGCCAGTCTGGACTCTAACATAGTCTGAACCCACATGATTTAGCACATCCTCAGCACTGTCTTTGCATTGGCATCACTCAGTTTCTCTCTCCTTCTGCTTCTAAAAAGACTATAAAACTAAAGATAGAAGAAGCTGTGACTTGTTCTTTTTTTGCTATCGCCTAGAAAGTGACAATAGTAATAATATCTAGCATTTTACCTGCTTTTTGACTCAATTTGATGAATTAATGAATCACCTACTGTGTGCAAATCAGTCACCACACATTATTAGGTACCATGTAACAGACATTGTTCTAGGTGGTAGAGAATATTTCTTTGACTCCAAAGCCTTTTTCCTCAATAGATGGTCCTCCTTCTAAGCCCTCTGTTTAGCACTGGGCTTTTCTAACTCTATAATGAATTGGTCATTTGTGTATTTACTTGTCTATGTTGCTTTTTAGCCCCCCACTTGGACTGCGAGCTCCCTTAGGATAAGACATAAATGAGTCTGAATGCGTGTTTGCATGGGGTCATGGGATCTGAGATTTAAAGCTGGATGAGAGTTTGGGGGTTATCTAATCCAATTCCCTTATTTCAAAGTTGAGGATATGGAAGCTCAAAGAGATTATAAGCCCAAGATCATATAGGTAATAAGTAATAAAGCAGGGCTTCAAACTCAAATGAGGCCATCTTCCTACTCTGGCTGACTGTCTCCTCTGTCCATCTCCAAACCTGGGGCTCTGAACATACACAGTCTGTGCTTTTTAAAATCCTTTGTTTTATTACTGTATTATATGTTAGTTCTGCAGTTCTTCTTATCTCTGCCTCTTGGCATCCCTGGTTTCCTTCCAGTGCCATCTAAAATCCCATCTTCTGCAGGAAGCTATTCCCAACCCCTCTTAATTCTAGTGCCTTCCTTCTTTTTTTCTTATGTATAGCTTGTTTCCTATATATAACCTATAAACAAATAGACATATTTATTTACTTGTGATCTCTCCTATTAGATTGTAGGTCCTTGGAGGGAGGGGCTCTCTTGTCTCTTTTTATATCTGGGTGCTTAGAATAGTCCCTTGTACACAGTAGGTACCTCATAACTGCTTACTAACTGATTTACTGACTGACAAGGAGACTGGCTTTTAATTAAATCATATATTGTACATATAATCATCTCAACTGATTTTCACTGGGGTTAGGTCCTATTTTGCAAATGAGAAAACCGAGATAATATACAATATATTAAGCTATCCAAAAATCACATAATTCAATTGAACAAACATTAATTAAACCAGACTCTATGTAGGGCACTGTGCTAGGCTGCAGGAGAGAAGGAAGAATGAGCATTTTTATAGTACCCACTGTGTGCCAAGCCCTAAACTAAGTGCTTTTATAAATATTATCTGATTTGATCATCACAACAACCCTGGTAGTTCGGTTCTATTGTTATTATCAAAATTTACATTTGGGGAAACTGAGGTAAACAGAAGTTAAATGACTTGCCCAGGGTCCCATATCTAGTAAGTGGCTGAGGTCACATTTGAATTCAGGTCTCCCTGACTCCAGGCCCAGGACTCCATTCACTTGCATCACCTAGCTGACAGAGTGATTCTCCAACTAGCTCTGATGGGGATTAGGGGGATGGGGTGGTTCTCACGGAACAGGGAAAGAGAAAAGTAATGTGAACTCTTACAGTGTTGTTCTGCTACTTTTGAAGGCCAAGGTGTGGCTGATAGCAGGCCTGGGAGTGGGGCCAGAGATGTAGCCAGAAACTGGGCAGAGAACTGGAGGGTGTTGGGTTGGGATAGGGAGCCCAAATGAGCATGTGTGGAATGTTGGGCAGACACCAGACAAACAAGGAAGACTACTCCCAAGTATAATATAAAGGTCTGGTTGCAGTTCAGGCAGCAAGAACACCCAATAACAACATCTAGATTTAAGCATCGAGTTTAAAGTACATCTGGCTCAGAGTGCGAGGGTAGGTAGGGAGTGGGCAGGAGACAAGGTCCAGGAACTCTTAGATACACTGACACCCTTTACACGAGAGTGTGCTTGCTCTCAAGCTATTCCTCACCGTAGGTGGGCCTCATTGGCCAGAGCTAGCTCTGAATGCAGGCATTTGGGGTCTGAAAGGTTAAGCAGGCAGCCCAGCTCTCTGGAGGGCAGATAATGGAGGGAGCTCTAGGTGGTGATAAAGGCTTGAACATGAGCACATTCTCTGGAGAAGACTGGAGCTCCTTCCAGGAGATGTGCAGTCCCTTGTCATCCTGCCGATCATAGTGATGAAATGGGAAAGAAATCACAAAGCTAAGAGGGGCCAGAGTGGGGTAACAGTGCTGGGGAGCTGAACAGGAATTGGAGAGAGAATGGGGGAAAGGCCCAAAGTTGACAATAGTTAGATCCTTCCACTTGAGGACCCACACATAAAAGCATTAGGCATCATCTTGGAAACTATCTATGAAAATAATAGCCTGGCAAAGACACTGGTATTCACTTAGAAAGTTACCATTCAAAATAAGGAATCAATCAGGCAAGAAAAGGGCCTGCGTAAGCCTGCCAAGGCTTGATTCTGGAGGGTTAAAAGATTAACACGAGAACAATAAGAAGTTCTTTTGTCATTCTTCAGAGAAATTTTTGTTTTTTGGCCTTACTGTGGGTCTAGTTGTGGAAAAGGAAGCAATTTTCCCCCCTAAAGGAATAAGGGCATAGAAGGCTTCCAGGAATCGTGGGAGGAACTGATTCTTCATGACTTTCTTTCACTGGTCAGACTTTGGGAAGTTCAGATCCTACAGTGATATCTCCCAATGCATTCCAGTGAGACTTGGCATCTGAGGCCCTTCACATATTAGATCCTGAGCTTATCTCCCAATGCTACTTGCATAGACCTTTGGTTTTGATCTATCTGCACTTTCTCATTTGGCAATGCTGCCTTCTGCTTCAGTGTCTGTTCTATGGATGTTTGTTTCTTTTTTCCCTGAAAAGGCTGTATGGTATAGTGGAAAGAACATCATACCAAGAGTTGAAGGACCTGGGTTCAATTTTTAAAAAACCTTTACCTTCTGTCTTAGAATCAATACTAAGTATCTGTTCCAAGGCAGAAGGGCAGAAAGGGCTAAGCAATGGGGGTTAGGTAACTTGCTCAGGGTCACACAACTAGGAAGTGTCTGAGGTCACATTTAAACTCAGGACCTCCAGGCCTGGTTCTCTATCCTCTGAACTACCTAGCTGCTCCCTGGTTTTTAGACTCTGCTAGTTATAGGACCACAAATAAGCCACTTCTCTTCTCTGGGTCTCACTTTCCTTCTCTGTAAAGTGAGGGAAGACCTGGAGGAGAGAATTTCTTAAGGCATCTATAACCATGGCTGTAATGCTTTGTTCATTCTTCATTTATCAGATGCCTACCAGTCCCCACTGCCTCGTTTAAATCCCCCACATTCCATGAAGTCACCCTTGCCTTAGAGTTCACAACCAATTCTCCTTCTCAGTTCCCATGGTGCTTATTTTCTTGGTCATCATTCATTTGGCAGGTCTACCCATCTTGTTTCCCCAATTCATCTTTGAAGGAAGACACTATGCTTTAATTTTATTCTAACCCTAAATTTTGATTTTATTTTAAAATTTAAAATAATTTAAAAATGTCTAATTTATTTACTTATTTGTTTATTTTAATTCTAAACTTTATAACCCTCACCTAGTGCCCTGAACACTGTGGAAGCTCAATAGATACATTTGTTGGCTGACTGGTTGAAGAAGTCTTTTGTTTGGTTGGGGCCAGGTGGAGAACCGAGTGGGCCTTCTGCTACTATGTTCTAGGATCTCCATTTTTATGGCCTTAGGCTTTTTTGTGAGTGATTGGAATTGTTTCCTATCAAGTCAGAAATATGAGAAAGCAGGAAAGCTGTTTCTTTTGGGGTGCTAGAGAAGTCTGTAGATCCCACTGTGGATAGCAGGCTTCAGAACGTGGTGGTGGTGGGGGGGGACGACAATAATCTATTCAATACAATAAACTTTTATTAAGCATTTTCTCTGTACCAGACACACTGTGCTAGTAAAACAAAAACAAATATTCCCTGCCCTCAAGGACTTTACATTCTACTGGGGGAGTACACATATCAGTAAATACAAAGCAAAACCACATATTTTGGGGTGTGTGTGTGTGTGTGTGTGTGTGTGTGCGTGCGTGTGTGTGTGTGTGTGTGTGATAATTAAGACATTTTGTAGGAGGTGAGCACTTGAGAAGAGTTTATAATTGGACATAGAGATTCTAGGAGGTGGAAGTACAGTATCCCTTCCACATTATGGCTTTTTCTATCAGGTTTCGATATATCATGGGTTGGCACGAGAAATTAAATGGGAATTTGGGGTAGGTTTTTTGGAAGCCACAGATGACAGGTGAAGGCCAGCAGATGTCACAGAAAAGTCTAGAAACTCAGAAATGCATAAAGTATATGTATAATATTGTATAATAGCAATATGTTTTATCTTTTAATACCATAAATACACACAATTTCTTTTACTATAAACACCCAGGAAAAGAAAAAAGAAAAAATTCAGACTTCTCTGGCATGAAAAGAGGGTAAAAAGAATGTACAGGTATTTTCCAGATCATAGGGGCACTGTGGCCCTAATCCCTGCAATGTGGAAGTGATACCATATTTCAGAGAGGTTATGTAAAAAAGCAAGTAAACCAATATAGCTAGGACACAGATTCTTTGAACAAGAGTATAGTGAGACAAGGTGGAACCAGAATGCAAAGGATTTTAAATGCCGAAGGGGGAAGATCATTATTTTATTATTTTTTATATGCATAGTATCTAGTATATAGCAATGCTTACTACTTTGTCTATTCAAGATCTATCCATCTTTCTTTCTTTCTTTCTTTCTTTCTCTCTCTCTTTCTTTCTTTCTTTCTTTCTTTCTTTCTTTCTTTCTTTCTTTCTTTCTTTCTTTCTGTGGGAGAATTTAGGTATTTCCTTCCTTCCTTCCTTCCTTCCTTCCTTCCTCCCTCCCTCCCTCCCTCCCTTTCTTCTTATTTTTTATCACTCTATTTACTCATCCAACTAAAAGCAATAGAGAGCTTTGGAACTTCTGGAGAGAAGTGATACCATCAGTCATGCTTTATGAATATCAACTTTGTAGCTATGTAGGAGAGGGAATACAGGGAAGAAAGTTCAGGGAGACCATTTTGCTACTTATTGCTACTGCAATAGTCTATGCAAGAGGCAATAAGGTACTTGAAGTATGGTGATGGCAAGATGAGCACAAGAAGAGGGTGGAGTTAAAAATATTATAGAAGGGGCATCTGGGTAGCTCAATGGATTGAGAGTCAGGCCTAGAGACAGGAGGTCCTGGGTTCAAATCCAGCCTCAGACACTTCCCAGCTGTGTGACCCCGGGCAAGTCACTTGACCCCCATTGCCTACCCTTACCACTCTTCCACCAAGGTGCCAATACACAGAAGTTATGGGTTTAAAAAAATATTATAGAAAATATGATGGGAGAAAGGAAAAATACTATGCCACGCACTGGCATGCAGGGTATGGTCATACTATTCAACTGCCTCTCCCCCAGGGGTATCTTAGAAAGGCTAAAGTAATAAAGTTGGGAGGGAAGGGTAAGGGAGAAAGAACAGCTTGGAGTGGTGGGAAGGGATAGGAAACATGGGTTTTAGTTCTCCCTGCATCATTAATGAGCTAGGTCCTCATTAATGTACTTTATTGATTACATTAAATTAATTAAATTAATGTAAATTAGTTACATTAATGAGCTACGGTACTCATAAGCTAAGCCAGGTCTCATAACCTTTCCAGACCTAAGCTGATTTGTCTGTAAAACGAACATAGCTAGCTAAACCTAATGAGCTCTTCCAGTCTATGATATAGGACTACAAGACTTAAAAAACTTCTGAGCTCATTTAAAACATCAACCTATCAACCAATCAAAACATCAAAACAATCAACCATATGATGATTTTTTGCATATGTAGACATAAAAATACATATACACAGACATGTATATAAATATATAAAATTTTCCTCTCTACATATACATACACAGCATTATTTACAATGGGGAAGCACTAGAAGCTTCCCATTAAAAACAGAAGTAAAGTAAGGATGCTCCCTTTTCCCACAGTCATTTGACATGTCTATAGAAATGCTAGCAACAGCAAACAAGATAAGAAAAATAAATTTAATACATAAACATGGGCAAAGAGGAGACAAAATTGTCTCTACTTGCTGAAGAGGTTTATTTAGAAAACCCCAGAGAAACAGCAAATTGGATAATTAGTCATTTTCAGAAAAGTGGCAAAATATAAATAAATCCACAAAAATATCAACAGAACATCAACATAACAAAAATAAAAAAGAAAGAAAGAATAAAAAGAGAAATTCCACTCAAAATAACTATAAAATTATATAAAATACACAAGGAACAGAAATGATCATAACTTATCAAGGAATAGTCAAGACTTATAATACAATTATAAAATCCTTTAGGAAAGAGTGAAAAACTTAAACCAATCTAACAAAATTGATTTTAATATTTAAAATAATTTACAAATTTATTGGTATAACAACCAAATTATCATGGGGTATACTTTATGGAGCTAGACCAGTGATGGGCAAACTTTTTAAAGAGGGGGCCAAAGGAAAGGAAATGCTCATTGGTCAGTCTGTTTCTAAGGCAACTCTTTGGAAGTTTCATTGTATTGTATCCTACTCATTGTATTCATCAGATTAGGAATGATGTTACATGGCTGGATACAACATTTTAGGGGGCCGCATCTGGCCTGCCGGCTGTAGTTTGCCCATCACTGAGCTAGACAAATTAATAACAACATTTGTTGGAAGGAACAAAAGGTCAATGAAAAAAACCAAGAATGAACTAACAAATAGTGCTTCCAGACTTAAATTATATTTAAAGCAATAATCATCCAACACTATTTGGTACTGTTAAAAAATAGAAAGTAGATTGTAGAATGGATTATATAAATATATGAAAAAAGAAACAAACTCAATAATAACCCAGGATTCAATAAACTCCCAAAACACAAATTTCCTAGGGAAAAAAGGACAAGAACTATTGAGAAAACTAGAAAGCAATTCCTCAGGCAGAAATTAGGCTTAGACTACTATTAGAGGTCACGTAATAAAAAATATTTAGAAGAGAATCAAAATAGATATTTTTCATAGCTATGGTTATGGAAAAAGTCCTTAATGAAGCTAGGAACAGAAATTATTACAAAAAATCATAAATAATTTATATCATATGAAATTAAAAAGCATTTGCAGAACCAAAATCAAAGCATCTAGCATAAGAACAGAATTTTTCAATGGGGGGAAAAAAGAACCTTTGTATAAAATGTCTCTGGAAAGGATCTCATATTTAAGATATTCAAAGTACACTTGAACAGTAAATTAGTGACTTATACTGAATACTCCTGTATTTAAATACTACTGGAAGTATATAAATAAGATCAAGAATAATTTCTGGATGAATACATGGTCAAAGAACATGGAATTAGAAACTATGGTAGGGCAGCTGGGTGCTCAGAGATGGGAGGTCCTGGGTTCAAATGTGAACTCAGACACTTCCTAGCTGTGTGACCCTGGGCAAGTCACTTAGCCTCCATTGCTTAGCCCTTGCCACTTTTCTGCCTTAGAATCAATATACAGTATTGAGTCTAATACAGAAGGTGAGGGTTTTAAAAAAATTTAAAAAAATAGAAACTGTTAACAACCATATGAAAGATAGTTCCAAATTTCTATTTAAGAGGAAGGCAAATCAAAACAACTCTGAGGTTTTATCTCACACCAGCAAATTGGCAAAGTTGACAGAATTGGTATTGAACACATTGACTTTAAGCTATCTATGGAATACCCAGTTTGAGAAGCTCAGGAGGAGGCAGCTAGAAATGTGACTATAAAGAGAGGGCTAAGAAAGTAGTTCTGAGAATCATTAGCATGAGATGATCACGGAATGTATGGATGCTGATGAAATCACCAAGTGAAATAATAAAGCAGGAGAAGAGCAGACTTTGGATTTAAAGAACCATAGGATTAGATTCTAGAAGGGATATCAAAGGCCTTCTATGCCAACCCCCAAATGAATCGTGAATTCAGAAATCAAACCCTTTGAGTCCCAGTTCTGGTATTGATGGAGTAACAACTCTTCAGAGCTTCCGTTATATCATCTGTAAAATGGGGAGAATTATACATGTGCTATTTACATCACACAGTTGTTAAGAGGGTTGAAATAATGTAAATGAAAGTGCTTTGTAAGTGGAATGTGTTATGTAAATGTCATTGCTAGTTTTTCTTTAAAAAACAAACAAAAGATCCCAAACACCCAAATGAGCTAACCATAACAGTTTCCAGGAAACTGCTGCATCTGAGACACCAAACACTCTCCCCCAGGAGTGTCCTAAACTTGAGCCTGAGTCCCATGATGCTCTACTGGTTGTCTGAAGCCAAATATGGAGAGATTTTTTTCCTTCACTTTCTCCAACTGATGGCTTCTTATTCTCCCCTCCCACCCTCTCCAATGCAGTTGAGCTTCTAGACTGATTATCTGCCAGTATGTTCCCCAGCGCGCGCGCGCGCGCACACACACACACACACACACACACACACACACACACACACACACACACACACTGTTTTGTCTACCAGTGGTTTTGGGCCTATCAGTTCATTGCATTCCTTCACTATCTCCATTTGGTAGCTGGAGAGAAGGGGAAGAATAATTGAGTCTTAGCATCACCAACAGGAATGAGGAAGACATACCTTGGTCCAAGGTCATTCAAGGGTGGCCAATTCATGACCAGAGGGAAGTGGTTGGCCAACACCACCCGTTAGCCCGGCTCTTATCTTCTAATCTCAGCTTTCCCATGGCCCTAGCTGTTGTTGGCTCCCCCAGTCAGACCCTAGTGGAACAACATTTCTTCTCCTTAGCCCAAGGCTCTAGTTCTGGTGGAGAATGAAAAGGCAAAACTCTCAGCCCCTAGGGTGTGGTACTATGAATGTATATGTGTTAGTTATCACAGTCTTCCTTCCTTTTTTCCTTCTTTCATTTGACCCTTATCTTCTATCTTAGAATCAATATGGGCATGAGTTCCAAGGCAGAAGAGCAGTTAAGGCTAGGTAATGGGGGTTAAGTGACTTGCCCAGGGTCACTCAGCTAGGAAGGGTCTGAGGCTAGATTTGAACCCAGGACCTTCTCATCTCTAGGTCTGGATCTCCATCCACTGAGCCACCTAGGGGGGTCTCTGTCATTATCTTTCAACTGAATTGAATTATCTTTGCCTGGAATGACATTTTTTTCCCTCTTCTCTCCAACCCTCATCACTTACTCAAATCTGAATCTCCTTCTAGGGCCAGATCACTTCCTGTCCTACCATCCTCAAGAAACTTTCAGTGACTAAGTCAGCCTTTGTTGACCCCTCTCCCCTGAATTCTGACAGCCCAGTGTCAAAGGACTCCCAAGGAACCAGCTTCTTTTCCATCCCCAAAGTAGAAAGATACCCCCAGGTACAAAGCAGAGTCCTCAGAAAAACGAATTGGATTTTCGATGCCACTAGCCACAAAGGGAGAAATATAACAAGAATGACTCCTTTCTTCATAAAAGCTTCCCTATGGGCCCTTTGTCCTGCAGGACAACGCTACTCCATCCAGAACCAGTGACCAGGAAACAATCTTAGCATGAGCCTTTTCTTCCTTTGCTGATGCAAAAATCTGCATCAGATCTGCCCTGAACAGGATCACAGAGCAGTCTCTTGTTGGTGGGAGGCTGGCTGGGAGGCCAGCTGCAGAAGGAGCAGGTAGGCAGCTGCCAATGGGCAGGTAAGAGGGAACAATGCCTGCTGTATAGTGCTGGGAACAAAGGCAGCCTTTGTGTTTAGAAGAGAGCACCAGAGGGAGACTGGAGCCACCAGAGTAAAAGGAAAAAAAAGGGAACCGCAGGAAGAATTGTGCCTAATCCAGCTGGGTTCAATTCCACCTGCATTCTGTGTTTAATAAAGGTGAGCAGAGCTCCCAGGGCTACCAAGCAAACCCGGAAGGCAAATTCGGTGACTCCCCTCTCTGAAAGTTGGATTAGGAGATTTTAAAAATCTTTTTCCAACTCTGATATTCGGACACTGTGATAGATGTTTATTATATGTAGTCAGGGAGGTGGCTCCTCTGGGTGACATGGTTATCAAATTCAGAAAGACTTAGTGGCATGAAAGAATAGGTCAGGGGGCAGCAAGGTGACTCAGTGAATTAGAGTCAGGCCTGGAGACAGGAGGTCCTGGGTTCAAATCTGACCTCAGACACTTCCTAGTTGTGTGACCCTGGGCAAGTCACTTGACCCCCATTGCCTAGCCTTTACCACTCTTCTGCCTTGGAACCAATATACAGTATTGATTCCAAGATGGAAGGTAAGGGTTTAAAAAATAAAATAAAGACAATTTACTAGATATTTGTGATTTGGTTATACTTTCTGGCTAGCCTAGAAGTTCTAATACTAATATATTATATAGGGAGCTCCTTATTGTCCAGTCTAAACTTATCATCAGCTCAACATCTGGACTGCCTAGCCAGTGATGGGCAAACTACAGCCTGCAGGCCAGATGTGGCCCCCTGAAATGTTCTATCCAGCCATGGGACATTATTCCTAATCTGATGAATACAATGAGTAGGATACAATACAATGAAACTCCGAAAGAATCGCCTTAGAAACAGACTGACAGACGAACATTTCCTGTCCTTTGGCCCCCTCTTTAAGAAGTTTGCCCATCACTGCTCTAGACTCTTCCTAACTCTGGCTTCTCCTCTGTTGATCTTCCACTGGGGCACTCTGCATACATTATTCCATTTGACCTTCACAAGGAGCAGCCTGTCAGGGTATGTAGCCATGGCCTGAGTGGGCATTTATGGTTGGGGTCTGAGGTGCTGAATTTAGAGATTGCTGCAAACCCTTGTTGTGTGTTAAAACAGGAAGCTTCCAGATGACCGGTGTGAGCTTTTCTCTTGCCCCACTCTGTAGTCTCTGTTGCCTTCCCAGAGGATGGCCCCCCTTCATCTCAAATGAGGGTTTTTGTACCACTTGCTTGTAATGTATTTTGTGGCATTTGCCCCAGCCCTCAAAACTCTAGTTATGGCTCCGAAATCAGTCTTCTCCCCATAGTACTGGTAAAGAAACAGGTTCAGGGAACTCCTGGGTATGCTGGGGGAGAAGGTGGTGCAGCTAGCATCCTAAGATCATGGGAGAGGCCAGCGGTGCTGACAGCTCATCAAGTCCCCTTCTGGGACAAGATCTAGGATGGCACTGATATAGGCAACTCCTGGCTAAGGAAACTCCCTTTAACAATGCTGAGTGGCACCTTCTCTGCAACTGGTAGTTTTAAAGAGTTATCTAAAGCATTGAGAGATTAAGTGCCAAGGTCACACAGCCAGGATGTGTCAGAGATGGAAGCTGAACTCAGGTCTTCTTGGGTCATCTGAAGCCACCTCTCTATCCACTATCCCAAAGCTATCTCTTGTTTCTGGAATAATAGTAGAAAAACTTCCATTTTTTAGCTAAAGTTAGGATAAAATAGAAGGTGAATTAAAATGAAAGGTGAGCACACTGAGGGGTTCCCAATGAGACATCTGGCCAGTGACCTGGCTAGATCAGAAGGCATAATCCAGAATCCTCTAGCCGAGAAAGGGATGGGAATCTCCAGGGGGCATGGAGCTATCACAGTAATCTTAGCCCTTGCCAACATCACATTAGTGAGAGACAGCAGGGGCTAAAGACAGGAGGTCCTGGGTTCAAATCTGTCTCAAGACACTTCCTAGCTGTGTGACCCTAGATAAATCATATTTTAAGCCTCATTGCCTAGCCCTTGCCACTTTTCTGCCTTGGAACCAATATATAGAATAGATTCTAAAATGGAAGGCAAGGGTTTATTTAAAAAAAAAATCACATTGTTTCTTTCCAAGATTCACTTTCTTCCAAGTCTCATTCCCTACCTTTTTTCTGTCCCCATATTTAAATTAGTGGTTCTTAATGTGGAATATGAAATAAATGGGGGAATCTAGGGACCCTTTTTATACTTATTTTTAGCAACAATCTCTCTCCACACTTGTCCCCTTCCAGGGCTTGTTTCCTGTGAATGCTGAGGGGTAGTCCACGAAGCAAGCACACTCACTCCCAATCACCATTTATTCTGTAGTGGGAACCTACGGGGTCAAGGCCCTGAGCTAAGCTATCCTGGAAAGCATAAGCTACAGTTCTTCCTTGTCTTTATCCAGTAGAAACCAATAAGCATCAGTTAAGGGTGTCCTATCTGCCAGGCAAGTTTCAAACTCCAGTCTACAGTTTGCAGAGAAGGTGCTGATGTCTCTACACTGGAAGTTGTCTATATATCCATGAAATCCCTGGCCTGGTTCCCTCCCTCACTCTATAGACTGACTGATCCAAGTGCAGTCTGGTTCCAGGCTAAGCTTTGCCACAAAAGCCTAGAGACAGAGAGGTAGGGATGGGGGGGGGGGGAGGGAATCTCCTTATCTTACTGCCCAGCTCTAAAAAATCAAGATAGCATGGCAGGACATGGGGCTGGGGGGAGTGAATGGGATCGTCTGGCTTACTGGAAGGAAGGAGCTCTCTGGCCTCTGATGCTTGAATCCCTTGGCTACTGGGCCATTTCTCCATTCCATTTGTAACCACTTCTCAGTACCAGGTCATGTCCATTTGTTAAGACATCATGAAGGCATGGCTGTATTTAAAACTAGAGGTCTCAGCCATAGCACTGCTGGGTTTATACCCCAAAGAGATCATAAGGAAAAAGACTTGTACAAAAATATTTATAGCCGCACTCTTTGTGGTGGCAAAAAATTGGAAAATGAGGGGATGTCCATCAATTGGGGAATGGCTGAACAAATTGTGGTATCTGCTGGTGATGGAATACTACTGTGCTCAAAGGAATAATGAACTGGAGGAATTCCATGTGAACTGGAAAGACCTCCAGGAAGTGATGCAGAGTGAAAGGAGCAGATCCAGGAGAACATTATACTCAGAGACAGATACACTGTGGTACAATTGAATGTAATGAACTTCTCTACTAGCAGCAATGCAATGATCCAGAACAAGGCTGAGAGACTTATGAGAAAGTCCATTTGGGGGAAGAACTGTGGGAGCAGAAACACAGAAGAAAAACAACTGCTTGATCACATGGGTTGATGGGGATATGATTGGGGAGGCAGATTCTAAACCAGTGATTCCCAAAGTGGGCGCTACCGCCCCCTGGTGGGTGCTGCAGTGATCCAGGGGAATGGTGATGGCCACACTTTTTTTGTATTACATTCTATTCTGAGTTCAATAAATAGTTTCATAATTTCCAGGGGGTGCTAATATTTTTTCTGGAAAGGGGGTGGTAGGCCAAAAAAGTTTGGGAACCATTGATCTAAATGATTACCCCAGTGCAATTATCAATAATATGGAAATAGGCCTTGATCAATTAAAAAAAAAAAACAAAAAACCTAGAGGTCTGCGGTCCATCATCAGCCCCTCATCACAAGGGCTGTGTGACCCTGGGCAAGTCACTTAACTCCCACTGCCTAGCCCAGGGATGGGCAACCTTTTGAGCTTGGTGTGTCAAAATTCACCAAAAAAACAAGCATAATTTGGGTGGTGTGTCACTTTGAGAAAAAAAAACATAATTTCATGATATTTATAGTTTAAATAATAAAAATGTATCATTGTAATATATAGCTGTTCTTAATAAACCAAAACAGGTCAATTAATATAGGTAGAATTGTCATCTCTAGTGCACAGTGTCTACACTACACTACAGCAAATATTTCATCCTCAGCACGCGGACCCATGCTTCTCTGTATGTGGCCACGTGTCATCAAAAATGGCTACACGTGTTAGTGCTGACATGTGTGTCATAGGTTTGCCATCACCAGCCTTGCCCTTATTGCTCTTCTGCCTTGGAACCAATACATAGTATTGATTCCAAGATGGAAGGTAAGGGTTGAAAAAAAAAACACAACAAAGTAGGTAAGAGGCAGCTGGGTGACTCAGAGGATTGAGAGCCAGGCCTAGAGATGGGAGGTTCTAGATTCAAATCTGGCCTCAGACACTTCCCAGCTGTGTGACCCTGGGCAAATCACTTAGCCCCCATTGCCTACCCTTACCACTCTTCTGCCCTGGAACCAATAACATAGTATTGATTTTAAGATGGAAGGTGAGGGTTTAAGAAAAAAGAAGTAGATGTGCTTTTATCAATGGAAACAACATTTAAGAAGATGCATTGCCCATTGCTTTCAGCTGTCTCCTAAGAACCATGAAGCCTTTTCCATCTGGCATGCAGCTGAAACCTCTGGCAGGTGTGTGTGTTCTCCATTGGAGTATGAGTTCCTGGAGGGCAGGGATTGGTTTATTTGTTTATTTGTGCATCCAGGGCTTTGCACATAGTAATCACTTAGTAAATGCATTTTTCATTCATTTACTTTCTGGAAATGAACTAATAACAATAATCTGTTATTCAGATGGAAATATCATAATAATGCCAATGCCGATGCCAATAACAATGCAGGACACTGGCAGGAACAGTGGACTTAAGTCACAGGCAACAATAGGCAACCAGAATTTAAATGCTTACAATGTGCCACGTTCTGTGATGAGCGTGGAAGATTTTGGTTTTGTCACTTATGTAACTTTGGACAAGTCACAACCTCTCTAGGCCTCATATTTCTCATGTGCCAGATATCTCTCTCTACCTGTACTTCAATCTCTCTCTCTACATCTAGGTCTCCAACTCTAGATATTTAACTGTCTTTATATCTATATCTGACTCTAGAAATAACCTTCTTTATACATCTGTGTCTGTCTACCTCTGCATCTATCTATAGATCTACAACCTTCTTTAGATCCATATCTATCTCTAAATTTACAACCTGTTTTATATCTCTATCTATACCTAGACTACATATTTTTAAATCCTTACCTTTAGTCTTAGAATTGATACAGGGTGATAACAGCTAAATGTCACACATCTAAGATTGAGAGCCAGGCCTAGAGACGGGAGGTCCTAGGTTCAAATCCAGCCTCAGACACTTCCCAGCTGTGTGACCCTGGGCAAGTCACTTGACCCCCATTGCCCACCCTTACCACTCTTCCACCTAGGAGCCAATACACAGAAGTTAAGGGTTAAAAAAAAAAAGGGGTGGTTATAAATGTCACACATCTAGGAAGTGTCCAAGGCCAGAATTGAAACCAGGATCTCCCATCTCTAGGCCTGGTTCTTTATTCACTAAGCCACCTAGCTGCCCCCTAGACCTATCTTTCAATCTGTATCTGTAACTATATCCATATTGAAAGTCTTTATTAATCACCAACTGTGTGCACTGTGCTAAATTCTGGGGATGCAAACAAATGCAAAAAAGGCAGTAGCAGCTCTCTCAAGAAGCTTACATTCTAGTGAAGGGAGACGGTTCTGAGCCTGGTGAGAAGGATGGGGAGGTGGCTGACTTGGGCACCCTCCTTAAATGGAGGTTCTGCGAAGATCCATCCAATCAGAGGGAGAGGTTTCAGGGGGAGATAACATTTTTGGAGGTGAGTACCAGGACCGAAGTGACCTTCCAGGATGGAGATGTTTCTGAGACATAGTTCTTAATTGGGGAGAGATCAGAGGGTAGCAATAGTGATACCAAAAAAAAAGAGGATCTAAAAATTTTTTTTAATACACAGAATAAAACAGAAGGAAGTGCAGAAGGAGGCCCTGAGAAGCAGGATGGTTTTGAAAGTAATATGAAGACTACACTACTTTGGAAAAAAAAAAAAAGAAGCAATTGGTGTGAAATGGAGATTCAAAGTCCCAAATAGCATCCTCTTTTTTGTGTTCTGCTATGTGTATGGAAATGCTCTTTTGTGGGGAGACGGGTTGTTTAAGGTCAAAATGTTTTCTAGAAAAGAAAGGTAATGAAGCCTGTGACCAGACCCTCTTCAAATGGATGACCTGAACCCCCATAATTATGTATACTACCACTGGCTGGTGTCCTTATGCTAACTGCTGACGAGAAGCCAGCAGACAAATTTGAAAGGATATCGCCTTAAATAAATATCCTTTTTAGTGTGATAATGATATATACCCCTGGCTCCAGACTTGGAGCATTAAGGACAGCCAGAGGCATTTAGGTAACTCAAAAAGGGCCTGGTAAGTGACATGTCTCCTTTCTCTGCCTCCATCAGTAGGCAGGTATGCAAATACAGGGCAAGTATGCAAATAATGCATTTTGCAAATTAGTCAATCCTAATTACCTTATAGGAATTTGTAGACTATTGAAGGTCCTGCTCTGGGTGTATCACGTGTGAGAATCCTGGTATATGAAATAATATATCATAATTCAGGCCAAGTATCCAGGTAAGATCCAAAGGGTCTAAAAGAGTGTTAGGTTTCCAGCCACTCCTGAAAAGGAAATTTTCTAAAACAGAAATTCTGGTGATAAGAGGTATGAGAATGAGGAGGGAGAAATTTTTTTCACATGTATTATTACTCTCTACTCTAAAAGCTTCATCTGCTCCTTATTACCCACAGGATGAAGTCCAAACTCCTTAGCTTGACATTCGAGGCCTTTTATGATCGCATATACTCAGCCTATTTTCTTGGCTGAGACCTGAAACCCATGTGGTCTCTCACTGTTCCCCCGTTTCTTTCCAACCTTCTGCTTCTATTGAACTGAACACAGACATAGAGGATCTCCCAAGATAGAAAGTAACTTACTTGGGCTACATCAAATTAAAAAGGTTTTTCACAAACAAAATCAATGCAATCGACATTAGAAGGGAAACAAAAACCTGGGGAAAAAACTTTTTTATAGCAAGTATCTCTGACAATGGCCTCATTTCTTAAAAATCTAGAGAACTGAGTCAAATTTATAAGAATACAAGTCTTTCCTCAATTGATAAATGCTCAAAAGATATGAACAGGCAGTTCTCAGATAAAGAAATCAAAACTAGAAAAAAATGGAGGGGATTAAAGTAGGCAATGAGGCGACTAAACTATCACTCTTTGCAGATGATATGATGGTATACTTAAAGAACTCCAGAAAATCAAACTAAAAGGCTAGTGGAAATAATTAATTTATAATAATAATAATTAATAAACAATTAGTAAAGTTGCAGGGTACAAAAAAAACCCATATAAATCGCCAGCATTTCTATATATTTCCAACAAAACTGAGCAGCAGGAGTTAGAAAGAGAAACTCCATTTAAAATCACTCTAGACCAGTGATGGGTAAACTTTTTAAAGAGGGGGGGCCAAAGGAAAGGAAATGCTCATCTGTCAGTCTGTTTCTAAGGCAACTCTTTGGAAGTTTCATTGTATTGTATCCTACTCATTGTATTCATCAGATTAGGAATAATGTCCCATAGCTGGATAGAACATTTCAGGGGGCCCACATCTGGCCCACAAGCCATAGTTTGCCCATCACTGCTCTAGACAATATGAAATATTTAGGAATTTATCTGCCAAAACAAACACAGGAATTATAAGAGCGCAACTACAAAACACTTTTCACACAATTAAAACTAGATCTAGGGGCAGCTGGGTAGCTCAGTGGATTGAGAGTCAGGCCCAGAGACAGGAGGTCCTGGGTTCAAATCTGACCTCAGACACTTTCCAGCTGTGTGACCCTGGGCAAGTCACTTGACCCCCATTGCCTACCCTTACCAGTCTTCTGCCTTGGAGCCAGTACACAGTATTGACTCCAAGATGGAAGGTAGGGGTTTAAAAAAAACACACAAAAAAACCCCAATATGGTACTGGTTAAGAGACAGAAGGATGGATCAATGGAATAGACTAGGGGTAAATAACCTCAATAAGCAAGTGTTCAAAAAAAACCAAAGATCCCAGCTTTTGGGACAAGAACCCACTATTTGACAAAAACTGCTGGGAAATTTGGAAAGCAGTATGGGGAAAATTAGATTTTGATCAACATCTTACACCCTATACCAAAATAAATTCAAAATGGGTAAATGATTTAAATATAAAGAGTGAAATCATAAATAAATTAAGTGAACATAGATTAATATACTTGTCAAATCTGTGGGAAAGGAAGGAATTTAAGACCAAGCAAGAGATAGAGAATATCGCAAAATGTAAAATGAATGACTTTGATTATATCAAAGGTTTTGTGCAAACAAAACCAATGCAACCAAAATTAGAAGGAAAGCAACAAACTGGGAAAACATTTTTATTTTTTTTATTTTAAATTTCTTTCTTTTATTTTTTTTTTTAGAAAAATTTTTTCCATGGTTACATGATTCATGTTTACCACTCCCCTCTCCCCCACTCCAATCCCCCTATAGCCAATGCGCATTTCCACTTGTTTCTTCATGTGTCATCTATCAAGACCTATTTCCATATTATTGAGAGTTGTACTAGGGTGATTGTTTAGAGTTTACTTCCCAAATCATGTCCGTATCAACCCATGTGTTCAAGTAGTTGTTTTTCTTCTGTTTTTCCACTCCTGTAGTTCTTCCTCTGAATGTGGGTAGCGTTTTTTTCCATAAATCTCTCAGAGTTGTCCTGGGTCATTGTGTTTCTGTTAGAACAGAAGTCCATTACATTTGATTTTACCACAGTGTATCCATCTCTGTGTATAACAGTCTTCTGTTTCTGCTCCTTTCACTCTGCATCAATTCCTGGAGGTCATTCCAGTTCACATGGAATTCCTCCAGTTTATTATTCCTATGAGCACAATAGTATTCCATCACTAACAGATGCCCCAATTTGTTCAGCCACTTCTCAACTGACATGCATACCCTCATTTTCCAGTTTTTTTGCTACCACAAAGAGCATGGCTATAAATATTTTTGTACATGTCTTTTTCCCTATGATCTCTTTGGGGTACAAACCCACCAATGGTATGGCTGGATCAAAGGACAGGCAATCTTTTCGTGCAATTTGGGCATAGTTCCAAATTGCCATCCAGAATGGTTAAATCAATTCACAATTCCACCAGCAGTGCATTAATGTCCCAATTCTGCCACATCCCCTCCAACATTCATTACTCTCCCCTGCTGTCATTTTAGCCAATCTGCTAGGTGGGAGAACATTTTTATAACAAAATTCTCTGACAAAGGTTTAATTTCCCAAATGTATAAGGAAGTAAGTCAAATCTGCAAAAATCAAGCCATTCTCCAATCATGTCAAGGAACATGAATAGGCATTTTTCACAGGAGGAAATAAAAACTATCAATAAGTACATGAAAAAGTGTTCTAAATCCCTCCTGATTAGAGAAATAAAAATTAAAACAACTCTGATTGGCAGATTGGCCAATATGACAGCAAAGGAAAGCAATAAATGTTGGAGGGAATGTGACAAAATTGGGACACTAATACACTGCTGGTGGAGTTGTGAATTGGTCTAACCATTCTGGAAGGCAATTTGGAACTATGCCCAAATGGTTTTAAAAGATTGCCTGCCCTTTGATCCAGCCATACAACTGTTGGGTTTGTACCCCAAAGAGATCATAAGGAAAAAGACTTGTACAAAAATATTTATAGCCATGCTCTTTGTGGTGGCAAAAAAAATTGGAAAATGAGGGGGTGTCCATTGATTGGGGAATGGCTGAATAAATTTTAGTATTGGTTGGTGATGGAATATTATTGTGCTCAAAGGAATAATGAACTGGAGGAATTCCATGTTAACTGGAATAACCTCCAGGAATTGATGCAGAGCAAAAGGAGCAGAACCAGGAGAGCATTGTACACAGAGATGGATACAGGATACAGGATACACTGTGGCACAATTGAATGTAATGGACTTCTCTACCAGGAGCAATGCAATGACCCAGGACAATCCAGAGGAACTTAGGAGAAAGAACACTATCCATATCCACAGAAAGAACTGTGGGAGCAGAAATATATTAGAAAAATATATGATCAACCACATAGTGCGATAGGGATGTGATTGGGGTTTTGATGTTAAAGGATCGCTCTACTGCAAATATGAATAACATGGAAATAGGTTTTGAACAATGATACATGTATAACTCAGTGCAACTGCTTGTTGGCTTTGGGAGGGGGGCAGAGAAAGTGTGTGGAGGGAATCATGTGTCATGTAACCATGGAAAAATATTCTAAATTAAAAAAAAAACCAAAGACATTCAAAATAAAAAAAGAAATTAAAATGATCTTTAGTTATATGAACTGGACACATATATCCTCAGCTTTCCCATTTTTACACCTTCACCCCATCTTCCTTCATGGAATGCCTTCCTCCTTTTGTCTTAAGTCCCAACCTTCCTTCGAGGTCTTCTTTAAAAGCCCTTATCCTCCATGACACCTTCTCTGACATCTGCAACTCCTGACTCCTGCTCCTTGGTCCTAAATCCTCTCACACTTAAGAGTAATGTGAATAAAGTAAAAGTATCTGTTACTTAGGATATGTTGTCCGGCATTAGTTATTTTCATAAATATGTAATGCATATGTATATGCATAGAGCCACTCACTATATTCCCAATTAGATCACAAGTTCTTTGAGTTTGGAGACAATTTCTTGCCTTTCTTAATCACTATCATTTAATTTAGTGCTAAGGACAGTAGTTGCCAGTAAATGGTGATGATGCTGTAAGGGAAAGAGTTATATTCTAGTCTGGGCTCTCCATCTTACTAGCTGTATAATTTTGGACAAACTACTTAACACCTGTAAGCTGTAGAAGAGGAATTGCCTAATTTTACATAGGTCCAGGAAGATTAGGTGATTTGTCTGAGGTCACACAGCTAAAACATAATAGTCAGAATTTGAATCCAGGTCTTCCATTGTCAAGACCAGTATTCCTTCCTAAATACGAAGTCCTTGAGAGCAGGAACCTAGTATTCTATTTCTGTATGCCCCACAGCACCTGGCACTGTTGGCCCTCAAGCAAATTCAGTACTTACTGACTGGTTTGACTTGTATAGGCTGGGTCCTTAATGCTTACTGTGAAAGTATGAGCTGGGCAATATTAGCAAAGCAGTATTAGCCAGAAAGGCCAGCCATGCTGCAGTCTTTTCATGAAAGAAAAAAAATCTATTTGACTTGGATGTGTATGTTACCCTAAAGGCTTCTGGGAGAAGCAGTAAGAGATGCTACATAAGGTCATAACTAAATACATGGGATTTTATTTTATTTTATTTTATTTTATTTTATTTAATTTTCCTGACAGTCGACTTGGAAAACTTGGCTTCTTTATAGCTGAAAAAAACACTGTTCAAACGAATATTTGAACCAGTAACAATCATCATAATTTTTGAAATGCAATCTTTACACAGATACTTCCCTTAATAAAGTATTATCCAGAAAACCTAGGAGACATTATCTATCCCCTGCCATTGCTTTGTAGTGGATCCAAAGGGTCGTTTGTCTTCCTCCAGTTTATGTGAGACTTTTCGGAGTTCTCGAGGGCTTCTGAATCATTTGTAAAGCCAGCCTAATGGTGTGGGGAAAACAGGAGCTCAGAGAAAGCCAAAAGATGGAAATCAGGTCAAGGAAGAGGGAAGCAAAACTGGAGGCGTCTGGGACTGGGAGTGTGGCTTTCTCCACAGTGGAAATTAGATCTCCTTGTCTCCAGACAGAAAGACACCGAGATTCCTGGCATTGGCCGCCTCTAGAAACCCCAAGTTTCCAAACTCTAGCCTGCCAAGCAGGGAGTTGCATGTCTCTGGTAGCGTGGGAGAGGTGACCTGGGGCCTTCCATTTACCTAGTTTTCTCTGGGCATTGCCACTTAAAATGAAGAATCAGATATGCTCCCTATATGAATAGATTCCATCAGCAAAGAGCTGGGTGTGCTTAGGTAGAGACAGGAGTACAAGTCCTGGGAGAAGTCTGGAGGGAAGGGCGGCTAGAATGAGGAGAATCACAAGTGATGATTTAAGAGGCATGGAGAGGATCCTCATGTCCCTAAATATCTCCCCCACTGGCATGCTGCCAGTGAAATTGCCACCATTATTACATACAGTTCTTTGGGCACAGGGCAGATTCTAGCAGGCTTCTGTTAAAATGCAAATGCATTACCTGGAGGGACAACACATTAGACTATATTTTTTAAAACCCTCATCTTCTGTCTTAGAATCAATACTGTGTGCTGGTTCCAAGGCAGAAGAGCAGTAAGGGCTAGGCAATGGGGGTTAAGTGACTTGCCCAGGGTCACACAGCTGGGAAGTGTCTGAGGCCACATTTGAACCCAGGACCTCCCATCTTTAGGGTCTGGCTCTCAAACCACAGAGCCACCCGGCTGCCCTCCACATGAAACTATTAATAGCTATTAATACTTTATCTGGATTAGGCAGCATAGGGCAGGCCTCTGGAGAGTTGAATTGTAGGAAAGGAAAGGTCTTGGACAGGGAAGTGTGTAGGTCAGGAAGGGTAGCAAATTGAAGCACGGGTCATTGAGTCACCAAGGAGAAGCACAAGGAAGGCACTGATGCCTGGGACGGGAGAATTGAGGCATAAGTTGTATTTGCCTATTTCACAATTTTATCTATAGGGATCTTTTTCCTTGATCTGAGTCATATGTAAACTCAGAGAAGCCCAGATTCAGAGCTAGAAGGGGACTGGCACGGAGGTATAAGGAAGTCTATTCCCTTCCTTTTATGGAGGAAGAAACTGAGGCCCAGAGAAGGAAGAGACTTGTTCAGGGTCAAACACTGTTGACAAACAGAAGGAGGATCCCAGCCCAAGTCTCCATCACAGCATATTCTATCACTGTACCATGTTCTTACTCACTCTTGTGTGACCCTCCCTCCCTCTGCCATCTTCACAACTTAGGGTCTCCCTTTAGCACCAACTCTAGTCAGGGCCTACCTGGCTCCCCCTCTTCAGGGCCACCACTCTCACCCTTACTGGCTGGCTACATCTGGCTTCAGAACTCTGGCATTAATGAGGCCCCAGGGCATGACAAAGAGCCATCAGTCCAGGAGGACCTGTATTTCATCTCCTTGTAAACCATAACGCAGGAGGTAAATGGTGGTGATGGTGACGATGACCAACATTTTATTCTCATCTTTTAGGATGGGGTTCGGATAGAAAAGGTCTGAGGGCAAGTTGTCTTCCTGTAATTGTTCTTCTGTAGTTAATGTTCTGCAGATTATTGCTTAGGGGGATAAAATGGTGAGTTTTTTTTTTGTAACTGAGTTCCTGGAGTCAGGAAGACCTAAGTTCAAATCTAACCACAGACACTTACTAGTTGTGTGACTCTGGGCAAGCCACTTACCCTGTTTACCTCAGTTTCCTCATCTATAAAATGAACTGGAGTAGAAAAGGAAAACTAGGGCAGCTGGGTAGCTCAGTGAATTGAGAGGCTCAGGCCTAGAGATGGGAGGTTCTAGGTTCAAATCCTGCCTCTGACACTTCCCAGCTGTGTGACCCTAGGCAAGTCACCCATTGCCCACCCTTTACCACTCTTCCACCTAGGAGCCAATATACAGAAGTTAAGGGTTTTAAAAAAAACAGAAAAGAAAAGGCAAACCATTCTAGGATCTTAGCCAAAAAAACTCCCTAAAATTAGGTCAGAAAAAGTAGAAAAGGCCTGGAATGATTGAATAACAACAATGGGAATAAAAGGTCTTGCTCAGTAGTTTAGGTAGCTTAGCATTCCAACAGAATAGGAGGCTTTTTTGCAGGCCATTTTTGTCTTTCTCCCTAGGGCCTAGCATAGTGTCCTGCACTTAGGAGGTACTTAATAAATGCTAATCATTTGATTAAATTTGCACCAAATCAGCCTCTTCTTATTCCTGCTCTCACAGCACCGGCCCCTGTTCACCATGTTCCAAGCTTACCATGACCAAGTCCCTTGTTTTAAAACTCAATTCCAAGACTGATTCTCTATGGTAATATGCCACAGTAGATTAAAAATTGGTAGTTCCTCCCTTGGTATTCTAGTTCAAATGCTTATTACTTATGAGATCTTGGGCAAGACCAAAATAATAGTCATTAGTGCTTCACTTTCACCTTGGCACAAAGTCCTTAAGGATCTAGGCTTGACCCTGGGCTATTTCACATTTTTATCATTTAAGCAGGATATATGTTGTGTGTACTTAGTCATTTGCATGGTGTCTCCTCCAAAAGATGTAAGCTCTCTTAGGCAAGGGTCATTTTTCTGCCTTTCTTTGTACTCCCAGTTGGGGAAGCATGCAAAGGAGAGGGCAGAGATGGAGGGAGGAAAGAGATGGGGATAATAGATGGTGATGCCAAAAAGTAAGAAGAGAAGATATTTGAAGCATTTAAATTATTATTAATTATAATTATATATTATTATATTATACATTATAAATTAAATTAGTACACAAGGGAGTACAGAAGGCAATTCAGAAGGGAATACAGATAAGCAAGGTAGTTTTGAAAATAATAGTTTAAATTTATTATATAACTAAAAAATATCTCTTATCTTTTGCCTTAGAAACAATACTAAGTATTGGCTCCAAGGCATTAGAGTGGTAAGGGCTAGGCAACTGGGGTTAAGTGTCACGCCCAGGGAGGAAATATCTGAGGCCAGATATAAACCCAGGACCTCCTGTCTCTAGGCCTCACTTTCTATCCACTGAGCCACTACCTGCCCCAAATTTATTATATACTTTAAAAAAGAAGCAGAGAACAGAGACCCACAGTTTCATGTGTAATCCTCTTTTGTATTCTATTTTGTTTATGGAAATGTTCTGTTTTTTATTTTTGTTTTTTAGTTGTTGTTAAGTTCAGGATACAAACATTTTTTAAAAATGCATAGATAGTTAATGTATATAACAGAGCTAAAGAGATTTTCTTAAAGAGGAAATCTGACCCCATCAGCCCTTCCTGCCCTTCTCAACAAACTCTCTTAGCCCCCTCTTACTGTTAGGTTTAGATAGAAATTTCCCTATTTGGCATGTAAAAAAGTTCTTCATAGTGTTGGTCTTATCCTAGTGGAATAGGGTACCCCACTGAGACCAAGCAAAACCCAATAAGAAGATGGAAAGGGCAAGTCCTTTAAGACAT
Source organism: Gracilinanus agilis (assembly GCF_016433145.1). NCBI lineage: Eukaryota > Metazoa > Chordata > Mammalia > Didelphimorphia > Didelphidae > Gracilinanus > Gracilinanus agilis. Next base: position 493,458,528 of record NC_058133.1, on the reverse strand, counting down.
AAAGGCAGAATTTTGCACTTGAGAACATTATATTTCACTATGTATGAAGGGCCGTCACAAACAAAGAATTTATTTCCATTGCCTGAATGGCCTCCAAACCTTGGTCCTCTGCATAAAGCCCAAGAGGAATTTGTAGGATTAACTCCATGCTTTCTGCAGTGCATGTTGTTTTCCCCACTAGAATGTAATACCTGGAAGGTAGAACTATTATCTTTGTATTTCCATGGCTTAGCACAATGTCTGGCACCCAACAGGCTCTCAATAAATGCTTGCTGATTGATTACTTGATCTTGACAGGCTAAAACATTGGGTCAAATCAAATAAGAAGAAATAATTTAACCTAACTCTACAAATGTAGAGTTAGGTTAAAAAAAAAACTAAAACTAACTTCATATGAAAAACGATGGAGAGGCATGATTGGACAGCAGTTTATCTGAAAAAGATCTGGGAGTCTGGGTGGACTGCAAGTCTATTTGCATCAACAGTATGATAGAATGCAAATTTAGTTACATTAAGAGAGGCAATTCCAAGGAGGTTCTGCTATATATATCCTGTCCTGGTCAGTGCACATCAGTGCTATTTTCAGTTCTGACTATATCATGTTTTAGGAAGTCATTCACAATTTGGAGAGCTTCCAGAGAAGGTCAGTTGGGACAGTAAAGGGCCTTAAGTTCATGTCATATGAGAACAATGTTTAGCCTGGAGAAGAGTAGCAATGAGAAGGAAGAAGGGGATCATGAAAGCAGATTTCGAACATCTGAGGGGCTGGCATGTGGAAGAAAGATATCTTCCACTTGGCCCTAATGGGCAGAACTATGAGCAATGGATAGAAGTTGCAGGAGAAATTTCCCAACAATTAGAGCTGTCCAAAGGTGGAAGGGGATGCCTTTGGAGGTACTGGGTTCTTGCTCATTGAAGATATTTGAGCAAGATTGAATGACTACTTGTTGGGTATATTGTAGAAGGGATACTTTACTCAGGTACGGATTGGATGAGATGGCTGCGGGAACCATTTCTGTGATTCTACAAAGTCACTTTACTTCTTTGGGCCTCAGTTTCCTTCCTTGTAAAATGAGGGGTTGGTCTAGATGATTACTAAAATCTCTTCCAGCTCTAACTTTCTATAATCCCTTTGATAACTAAAGCTTCCTTGTCTTCACTTCAAATTCTTGCCTGATGTCACTCTCCCTGGGGGTTCACCTACCTACCTAGGTTTGCTCCTGGTGCCAGATGAAGCATTATGAGAAATCTGGGAAGGGATACCTCTAGATAGAGATCACTTCAGAGATGGCACCTGAGATGGCACCTGTGAAGGAAGAAAGGGGTTTCAGCAGGTAGAGATGAGAGTCCATTCCAGGCAGGCAGGGAAGATGATACACAAAGGCATGGCAAGAGACAGCAAGATAAGGTGGGTAGGGCAGAGGTGGAGTGAAGCTAAGGCAGCAGCATTACTTAACCAGTTGTCAGTCTCAGAGCTGGAAAATATGTTAAAGCTCATCTGGTCTGTCCTTTACTTGAGGCATCCCCTCTACAGCAGCCCCAACACATAGCTATCCAGCTGATACTTGAGGATCTCCCTTAATGGAAACATGTCTGTGACTCTAGGAGCAAAAGGAGGAGATATCTTTTAGTGACCAAGAGAACTTCTATAGTGCCTGCTAGATGGATTAGTGGATAGAGCGCTAGGTCTGGAGTCAGGGAGACCTGGGTTCAAATTCAGCCTCAGACATTTGTAAGCTGTGTGATCCTGGCTAATTCACTTAACCTCTGTTTACCTTAATCCACTGGAGAAGGTAAACTACTCCAGTATTTTTGCCAAGAAAACCCAATGGACTGTATGATTCACGGGATCACGAAGAGTCAGACATGACTGAACAAGTAAACAACAACTTCTATAAAGTCCCATATATTTTGCTTCCAGAAGAGACCTGTTAATAAGACTATTGGCCTATGTTTTATTGAATATATTAACATATATTCAAACAATACTGGTTATCTGGTTTTTCAGGGCATTTCAGAGTAGAAGCAAATTAAGAAAGAGTCTCTTAGAAATTAGGTCACTCCCCCCCCCCCAGCACTATCTTCATCTGCCCTTTCCCACTGTCACTGCCGCCTGCCAGATGGCTCTCGTTAGTAATGTCTGCTCTTAATGACCAGCGTAGCTTCCTACACTAGCACCTCTCTTGAGGCTTTAAGTAACAATATGATGTTAACAGAGAAACATGGGAAGACTTGAATGAACGGTTGCGAAATTAAGTTAGAAGGTAAACAATTCATGATTTACAACAATGTGAATGGAAAGAACAAAACAACTGAAACTGAATGCTGTGACATAATGACTGAGATTAGTCTCAAAAAAGAGAGAGAAGAGGAAACCATCTACCTTCTTTTCTTCAGGGGCTAGTGACTTGGTAAGAAACATTCTAGATAATTCTGAATTTTTGTGATGTGTTTTGCTGAATTATTTTCTTCCCTTTTAAAAATCTTTGTTATAAGGGATAGTTTTCTGGAAGGGGTTGGGTGTGGTATGTGATGGGAAAACAAGGTAGCCATAAATATTATTTTTTTAAACAGTCATGTAATCTTCCTTTTTTGCAGAGGAGAGTGGGGCTGAGAGAATACAATGTAATGTGAAACTATACAGATAATATTGGTTTTTGTTGATGTGCTAAACTGGTTGATTCCTACAGGATTTGACTGTAGACATCTGGGTCGAAGTACCACAATCTGTCAGAAGAACTAATTAGGAAGCTTTTCATAGACTCCCCCCCTTCTTCCTCCACTTACATCCATCATTTCTCTCTGGTGTTATGTGTCCTACCCTTATAATCTACTGCTTTATTTTGCATGCAGTTGTCTGGTGATGGCATGAGGGAATCTACCTCTCTTCCAGAACATAGTGCATGAGCTTTGTGACAATTTTTTAATTCTCAGAGCCCTCTTTTCTTGCTTCCTAGGTCCCAGCTGTCCTCAATCTGACTACTAAGTAAGTGGGGAGTTACAGCATAATCCAATATTCTAAAGACATTAGAATCTCTTCTCTTCTTTTGGCTGTAATTTACATTTGTAGTCCTATGCTTACAGCCTATCAGAGAAGTGTGGCTTATTAACCCTATTCAGCAGATGAAGAAACTGGCTCAGTGAGGCTACTCTGCTCCACTCTCAGAATAAGGAACTCCTGGGACAGAGAGCTGGCTACAGATATTTAAATCTGACTACAGAGGTAATAAATAGTCTAAGCACATCTAGAAAGTTCTTCTCCTTGGGAACTTGGTGTGATTTCCTGAAAATAGAAAAGAGAGACTGAATCAGGAAAGAAAAAGGGCAGATGTCACATCCTTTGTTTCCGATTTGCTGCTTTTGAATCTGACTTAACTAGAACCTTATGCAAGAGATCTGCAATAGTAATAATGAAAGTGCCCTAAAGGAACCCACTTCTGGCAGGTTGCCCGTCTGGATGGTGATGAGGTAGTTGTTGAACTTTGGCCTACTAGAATCCTCTTTACATTAGCTTCACCCTTCCAAGGCTATTCAAACTAGTTTGCCAGTAGGTTTAGGAAGGTTTGGTGAGGGGGGAGGTTGGAAGGGGGAAGAATGTGGGACTCAACCATGAGTCTAGAAAGAGTCCCTCAAGATTGAAGCCACTTAATTCTCTCTAGCTCAGAATACTAGGCACACCAGTCTGAAGGGAATAGATGTTGGCAAAGACAGGCATAAAGGGTTTGTTTGGTGAGGGGATATTGCTTTCCACTGAGGAAAGGCATTGGCAGTTTAAAAACTGTTAAAAACAAAACACTCTTACCTTCTGTCTTAGAATCAATACTAAGTAGGGGTTCTAAGGCATAAAAGCAGCAAGGGCTAGGCAATTGGGGTTAAGTGACTTGCTCGGGGTCACACAACTAGAAAGTGTCTGAGGCCAGATTTGAACCCAGAACCTCTTTCTCTGAGCTGGCTCTCAATCCACTGAGCCACCCAGCTGCCCCTACATGACTTTTTATATCTCATGAAGAAAAGCACAGAATTTTAGGATCAGAAAGGCCTTTAGAGTCAACCTAATTCAACTTCCTTATTTTACTGAGGCCCATAGAGGTCAAGCATCTTGCTATCATTCAAACGATTTATTGATGACATTGCCACAACAAGAAGGTAATTCCAATAACTCCTAATCCAGTGATGGGCAACCTTTTGAGCTTGGTGTGTCAAAATTTGCCAAAAAACTGAGCATAACTCGGGTGGTGTGTCACTTTGAGAAAAAAATCATAATTTCGTGATATTTATAGTTTAAATAACAAAAATGCATAATTGTAATATATAACTATTTAATAAACCAAAATAGGTCAATTAATATAGGTAGAATTGCCATCTCTAGTGCACAGAGTGTCTATACTACACCGCAGCAAATGTTTCATCCTCAGCATGCAGTCCCATACTTCTCTGTGTGTGGCTGAGTGCCATCAAAAAGACTACACGTCATAGGTTTGCCATCACTGTCCTAATCCAAGGTTCTCGTAACTACATTAGTCAAGCCACCCAAGTTCTCCTTTGATTAGAGGTAGGGATAGAGAGGATGCGGAGGGTCATGATAAAGGAAAAAAAAACATAGCTGAAAGCTTTTGCTAAGAAGGTATGGAGTTGGGGCAGCTAGGTGGCTCAGTAAAGAGAATCCCATCTGGAGACAGTAAGTCTTGGGTTCTAATCTGGCCTCAGATACTTCCTAGCTGTGTGATTCTGGGCAAGCCACTTAACCTTAATTGCCTAGCCTTTACAGTTCTTCTGCCTTACAACCGATACAGAGTATTGATTCTAAGATAGAAGGTAGGAGTTTAAAAAAAAAAAAAAAAAAAAAAAAAAAGAGGATATGGAGATTATATACTGAGGTGCCTGTTAGCTTAAGCAGATAAATAGGACTTGGCTTCATGATACCTTTTGACTTAGTAATACCACTACTGGGTCTGTATCCCAAGGAGATCAGAGATAAAAGAAAAGGACCTTTGTACCAAAATATTTACAGCAGTTCTTTTTGTAGTGGCAAAGAATTGGGATGGAAATTGAGGGGTTGTCCATCACTTGGGGAATGGATGAACAAGTTGTGGTATATGGTTGAAACGCAATACTATTGCTCCAAAAGAAATGATGAACAGCAGGAGTTCAGAAAAACCTGGAAAGATTTATATGAAGTGATGCAAAGTGAAGTGAGCAGAACCAAAACCAGAAGAAGAGTGTGTATAATAACAGAAGTATTATGCAGTGATCAACTGTGAAGGACTAAACCATTATCAGCAAAGCAAGTTTTCAAAATAACTATAAGGTACTCATGATGAAAATGCTGTCCACCGCCCAAGAAGGAACTGTTGGAGTCTGAATGCAGATCAAAGCATGTCATCTTCCACCATATTTCCTTCATGAGATTTTTATTGTATGTGTGATATGTATCTTCTATTACAAGAGCAATATGGAAACATGTATTATATGGAAGTACTGGCATAACCTATATTAGACTATTTACTACCTCACAGAAGGTCGGTGGGGGAAGGAAAGGGAGAAAATCTGAATTCTAAAATGTCAGAAAATAATTGTCAAAAATTGTTTCTACATGTAACTGAAAAAATTTAATTAATTAAAAAAGCAAAACCAAAAAAGCCAGGTGCCTTGAGTACAGGGGCCTTGGCCTTGACCTTGTACATTTGGTTCTGTTATATGTCACTGGGGCCTTAGTAAACATTGCTTGGCAAAGGATTCCTTCCTTTCTTTGCAGAGTTTTGGTCATGTAAAAGGAAAGTTGGGGTAAACTATGGGAGATATGTTGGAATGAAAATGGACAGGATTAGGCTGATGGCTTGATGTGAGGGGAGAAAGTTAGAGTCAAAGATGACTGATATTTAGTGACCAGGATGTTTATTACATCAACAAAAATAGAGGAGAAGGTTGAGTTTGGGTAGGGGAGAAGGGAGAAGATAGTTCTGTTTTGGACAAAGGATCATAGATTTAGGATTTGAAGGGAACAAAAGACTATATGATCTCACCACTTCATTTAAAAAATTAGGAAACTGAGGTACTGACGGTAAAAAGTGACTTGACTATAGTTACTCAGATACTAAGTGATAAGGCAGGATTTGAATCTGGGGCCTTTGACTCCAAAGGTGGGCTACTATTTGAGGTCAGCCTGCTGTCTGCCTCCTTTTAATTTCTAGGCTCAGTTCACGGTTCATTTGTCCTGGCTATCCTAAAAGTACATCCTGTTGGACAAGCTCTGATCATAAACATCAAGGCATAAAACAGGGAGATGTATGCTTGTCCCACATGTATTTGTGATGGAGAAAATCTAGCCTAGATGTTTTGGAGCTCTTTTCACTTCAGCAGACGATTGCTTTCTACATAGTGAGCTTGACATGGCAATAGCAAACCCAGATAAAGAGAAGGTAGTTAGGTGGTCCAGAGTGGCTAGAATGTTCTACCTGGAATCAGGACAACATGAATTCAAATCTGGCCTCGATCACTTAATAGTTATGGACCCTAGACAAATCATTTAATCTTTCTGTGTCTCAATTTTCTTATCTGTAAAATGGGCATAATAATTGAACCTACCTCACAGGACAATTTTGCAGATCAAATAACATTTCATTTGTAAGGCACTTTACAAACTTTAAAATGATTTAGAAAGAGATGAAAAATGAACCCACAGAAATAGATGAGATTATCATAAAAGAGAAGACAAGAGGGGGAAAGGATGAGAATGTGGGAGACAACTGACAATTTGATAAAGGAAAAACTGAGGAGGGGTCAAACAGTTAGGAAGAGAATAAGGAAAGAGTAATAGCATCAGGCAAGCCTGAGCTGACAGGATAGGATAGCCAACAGTCCCAAAAGGTACAGCAAAATCAGGTAGGATGAGGCCAATGAATCAATGAACAAGAGTCTATTAGGTACTTACTATGGACTAGCCCATATCTTACCCTACTTCCATATGGCTTTAATTAAAAACCTTGGAGACAGCTATCAAGAGCTCTCCAGATCGCTTTCTTCAAGCTAAACATCCCTAGTTCCTTTGATTCTCGGATGGTATGATTTTAAGGTCTTTCACTATTTTTGCTGGGGGGAGGGGGGGGTAGTGTAGTATAATGGAAAGAGCAATGGGTTTGGTGTCAGATATCAAGGTTCAGATTCTACCTCAAGCATTTCCCAACCAGGGTGATCTAGGACAAATCACTTAACTTCCACGGGCCTCAGTTTCCTTATCTATAAAATGAAGAGCTTCGATCAGATGGCCTCTTAAAGTCCCTTCCAGCATTCAAGCTATGAGCCTATTATTCTTTAGTTTATTAGCATATTTTCTAAAATGTTCTCAGAGCTGAACAAAACACTTCAGATGTAATTTGACCAGGACATAGAACATTAAATCTATACACAGTGTCTTTTTTAATGTAGCCTAAAATTGAATTAACTTTTTTTGGCTGCCATATTACACCATTGTCTCATATTAAGCTTATAACTCAAATGGATCTGTGATCTCATCAATTCCGGAGTTCTTCCATTAATGCAGAAAAATCCAATCAGACCTTTCTATCCTGTCCAACTCTCATCCATATTCTCCCCCAGATGCACCACAGGGGCTCCACATAATGTTCTGGACACTTTTCTTGTTTCTTTCCAATATAAGGAGAGTACTTGTGGTGCTCTCAAGCCTTTCACCCATCATCCTTTACTCCTGCCATGTGGCCATCCCATCTTCTCTTTCTCTCAGATCTTCTTCTTGCTCTCTGGAGTTTCTTCTTGATTATATGTTAGAACCTGTTCATATCCGTTAACACTTTCCACTGGCCTCTGTCTGATGCACATCTTTTGTTCTTTGGAGGCAGTGATGGGCCAAATCCTGCTGCCATATAGCAACAGTGGGAAAAATTTTGAATCGAAAAGGTGAGCCACTTCTTGAGGTCAGCCTGCTGTATGTCTCCTTTTAATCTCTAGGCTCAGTCCATTGTTCATCTGTCCTGGCTGTCCTAGATGTACATCCTCTTGGACAAGCTCTGATCATAAACATGAAGGCACAAAACGGAGATGTATGCTTGTCACATGTGCATTTGTGATAGAGAAAATCTTTTTTCCCCTTTATTAAAGTTTATTTATTTAATTAATTGATTTAGAATATTTTTCCATGGTTACATGATTCATGTTCTTTTCCTTCCCTCCTCCCACCCACCTCCCATAGCCAATGAGCAATTCCACTGGGTTTTACATGTGTAATTGTTCAAGACCTATTTCCATATTTTAATATTTATAGTAGAGTGATCACTTAGAGTCTATATCCTCAATCATATCTCCATCAAACCATGTGATCAAGTTGTTTTTCTTCTGTATTTCTACTCCCACAGTTCTTTCTCTGGATGTTGATAGTGTTCTTTTTCCTAAGTCCCTCAGAATTGTCCTGGATCATTGCATGCTGCTAGTAGAGAAGTCCATTATGTTCGATTGTGCCACAGTGTATCTGTCTCTGTGTATAAGGTTCTCCTGGTTCTGCTCCTTTCACTCTGCATCAATTCCTGAAGGTTGTTCCAGTTCACATGGAATTCCTCCAATTTATTATTCCTTTTAGTACAATAGTATTCCATCCCCATCAGATACCACAATTTGTTTAGCCATTCCCCAATGGCATCCCTTCATTTTCCAATTTTTTGCTACCACAAAGAGTATAGCTATAAATATTTTTGTAAACATATTTTCCCTATTATCTCTTTGGGGTACAAATCTAGCTGTGATATGGCTGGATCTCTGGGCAGGCAGTCTTTTAAAGCCCTTTGGGCATAGTTCCAAATTGCCTTCCAGAATGGTTGGATCAATTCACAACTTGATGGAAAAAAATCTAGCCAAGAATCTAGATTGTGATGAACTCCCTATAAATGGAGAAGTCCTCTACATTCCACTGTTTGCCAACAGTCCAAGATGACTTAAGAAGACCATGTTGGCTGCTGCTAATTTAGGCAAACATTATGGCTCCTCTGTGTCTACAATAGTCAAGGCAGGAGAGAATACTAAGGTGGTATTGACGCTTAGGCTATGCCAATGAAGACAGGTAAGAGAAGAGACATGGGGTGTCCCCCTTAGGGCCACATGCAGGAATTTTGTCCAAATGTAGTCTGTATAAGAGATATGGGCTCCAAAATGTGATATGGATGTCTTCCAACTGGGCAGTACCACTGAATGCCCCAGGATCATAGCCCTGATGGAGGAGCAAAAGAGGAGGAATTGTTTATGAGAACAAAGGGCAGCAGGCTGGGTTCCAGGTGTGCTCAGAGAATCTGGGCTCTGAAAGCAATAGGTGCCAGCCTGGGGGTGGGAACTTGAACCTCAACCCACTGCAGCTTGAATTGGGGCTGCCCTTGGTGAATAACTTTACTCATAGGGTCAAAGAATTCAGAAAATAGGATTTTCGAGTTGAAATGGACCCCCTGGGATCACTGCCTAGCATAATGCCTTACACAGTGAGCACTTAATAAAGATCTATTGAATTGAATCAAATCTATTCCAAGCCCCGTTTCCTTGCCTTGTGCTGGCTATCCCTCACACCCTTCTTCACTACTGCCTCACAGAATCCTTAAGACCCAGTTCAACCACAATCTTAGGAAGCCTCTCCCAATTCCTGCTACTGCCTTCTTCCCAAATAAAAAAATAACAATAACAACAGTTAAATTTATATATGTGTCAGACACCCTTATAATGGTTATTATCTCATCTGATCCTCACAATAAGTCTGTGGGATAGGTGCTATTATTACCCCCCGTGTTACAGAAGAGGAAACTGAGGCAAACAGTGGTTAAATGCTGAAGGTCTACAGATAGTTAAGTATTTAGGGTCAAATTTGAACTCAGTTCTTCTTGACTCTAAGCCTGGTGCACTAGCCACAGTACTGCCTAGTTACTCCCGAATTGTCATGAAAATATAGCCCATTTCATTTCTTGTATTTGTACCCCTAGCACCTGTTAATAAATGTTTGCTGCCAGACAGCTATCACTTTCTGGATAGAGAAACTGGGCTCCAGAGAAGGTGTCATTTTCCCAAGGTCATTCAGTGAGTATATGATGAAGCAAGAGAAATTTGAACTTGAGTCAGGTTCCAAGTTCAAGACTATTTCATCAACACCAACAACTCTTTCTCTTTACCCAAGGCCCTAAGACCTACGTTTTCAACTTTTTCAACATGGTAGCCAACAGTTTCTGATTTCCTGGGGAAGGTAATCCACCTTTTGGAGCTTCAGGCCATACCTGAATGACACACAGACACCTACCCTTTTACCTAGTCTCCTTCTACCTCCTTCATTATGGCAAAATGACAAAGCAACATCTTCATTCTTTAGTGATATCATAAAGCAGGGTCAAGTCTCAGTGCCTTGAACCAAATTTCCCTGGCTGAATCTCAAGAAGAACCCTGTTCCCTGTCCTCTCAAGGAATGGCTGGTGAAAGTCAGCTGTAATTATCATAAAGCTTTTCAAGGAGATGCTTCTGGTGAAATGTATAGTTCAGATTTCCATTCATAGATTTCCATCCCATGAGACTTTCAAAAGGACCTGCCTTACAATTTGGAACTATGTCCAAAGGACTTTAAAAGACTGCCTACCCTTTGACCCAGGCATACCACTGCTGGGTTTATAATCCAAAGAGATAAGGAAAAAGACTTTGGCTGAACAAATTGTGGTATCTGTTGGGGATGGAATACTATTGTGCTGAAAGGAATAATGACCTGGAGGAATTCCATGTGAACTAGAATGACCTCCAGGAATTGATGCAGAGTGAAAGGAGCAGAACCAGGAAAACATATACACAGAGATGGATACATTGTGGCACAATCGAATGTAATGGACTTCTGTACTAGCAGCAACACAATGATACAGGACAATTCTGAGGAACTTGTGAGAAAGATGCTACCCACATCCAGAGAAAGAACTGTGGGAGCAGAAACACAGAAGAAAAACAACTGCTTGATCACTCAGGTCAATGGGAATATGATTGGGGATGTAGACTAAATGATTACTCTAGTGCAAATGTTAATAATATGGAAATAGCTCTTGATCAATGACACATGTAAAACCCAGTGGAATTACGTGTCAGCTGGAGGGGAGGGTGTCTGAGGGGAGGGAAAGAACATGAATCATGAAGCCATGGAAAAATTGTTCTTAATTAATAAAAAACAAACGAACAAAACAAAAACAAAAGGACGTGCCTCAGCTAAGCCACGCTTGCCCTCTGGAAATGAAGCCACCAAAAATCCAGATCCCTGGGAAATGACTGACCCTTCTGATTGTAGGTATCCTTCACATCATGCTAGGCTATTATTTTGGAATTAGTCATGGGGCCGTGTAGATCCAGCCTTCATGTCATCAGGCTGGCAATTCAGTCAGGTATATGTTTCTAAAGCATTCAAATAACAGGATCATGGGCTCATAGATATAGATCTGGAAGGAACCTCAGAGATCATCCAATCCAACCTCCTCATTTTACAGAGGAGGAAACTGAGGCCCACAGAGGTTAAGTGACATGCCTAAAGTCACAGAGGTAGCAGGGTAGGCAAAACTGGCCCCTAGAAGCTTATCATTTTCGACTAGGGAGATAAGATTTCTCTGCATGACAACTCCCAATTCTATCAGGAAGCTAGGGTTTGGAGGACAATGTTCTCTACAACTCTGGGAGGCAACAGTATTACTATGAGGAAACCATGGCATAAAGAGGTTAAGCAGCTTGCTTAAGGACACATACTGTTAGAGTCTAGATTTGAACCCCATTCCCTCTGACTGGTTAGGCTAGTGTTGTTCTGGAGGTAGCTAATAAATTCCTAACAAGTTTTAAGTTTCAAAATATTTTTCTCACATAAAATTTTACCTTCTTCATATTCTTTGCTTTGGAGTAGACATTGTCTTGTCCAAAAGTCCTCTTTAAGTGGTGAGTATGGGATAAGCGGTCATTAGTTTCCAATACTTCAGTGAGAATGAGTTGTTCAGACTGCTTTATGAAAAGACTGGAGCAGATTGGGGGCACCTAGGTAGCTCAGTGGATAGAAAGCCAGGATGAGAGATGGGAGGTCCTGGGTTCAAATCTAATTTCAAGGCACTTCCTATTTGTGTGACCCTGGGCAAGTCACTTAACCCCCATTCCTTAGCCCTTACTACTTTTCTGCCTTGGAACCAACAGACAAATGCACAGTATTGATTCTAAGACAGAAGATAAAGATGAAAAACACACACACACACACACATATATGTTCCTTGAAGCCAAAGACTATCTTTGCTTTTGCATAGGTATCTCCATTGCTCAGTCCAGTGATTGGCATACAGTGCTTTGTAAATGCTCATTCATTCATTGATTTTGTTATTCATTCATACAGATATAACAAAATACCATTGCTCCTTAAGAAATTACAAATATGAGGAATTCTGGAAATTACAAACATAATGAATTGATGCAGAGTAAAATGAGCAGACCCAGAACAATTTACATGATGACCCAGCAGAGTCCATGCCACACAATTAATTTACTGCTTGATCATGTATCCTCTTGCAATGTTTTTGTTGTTGTTTGTTTTGAAAGACTTAAGTTTTTTTCTCCTTGTGTCTCCCAAAGTGCTCAGCATAAGCCCAAGCAAATCACCAGGGTTCGGAAAAGATTTCTGAGCTTAGAAGCAGAAAGCTTTTCTATTTTTTTAGGCAATGTATCTCTGTCCAGAGTTTGTATCTTTTATTCAACTTAATTAAATTATTTGGCATTGGGGCAGCTAGGTGGCTCAGTAGATAAAGTACTTGGCCTGGGGTCAGGAAAACTGAGTTCAAATCCAGTTTAGATACTCACTAGCTGTGTGACACTGGGCAAATCACAGAACCCTGTTATATATATATATATACATATATATGGTGGCATTATTTGGACTTCCGCTTAGCATCTTGGGAGCCCAGACTCTAAACATTGTAATTTTATATTGGGTAATGAGTTTGTGACAAGAAAGTTAGAGAAAAAACTAGACAGGGCAAGAGTCAGAGTGAGCAAGAGACAGAGATTGTCCTGTTTTTCTGGAAAGGCAAATCTGCAGACTTCTCTAGTGGCTTAATTAGAAAGGAATTGCTGAAAGGGAGTGACCTCCAATGAACTTCAGTGATTATAGCAGAACTCTTGGGTTCATCTCTGATGCTGAGTGGAGGGAAAACACCAAGAGTGAGTGAGTGTATGATCCCTGGTTCAGCCTTTTACAGTCTACTCCCCTTTCTAATAACAGCTGATGTTTATAGTTATATCTGCAAATGTGTCTTATCTATTTCACTGTTCCTCTCCATGATATCAATGACAACTTCTCCTTACCAAGCCATTCAGTACAACTCTTGTCCATGTCCTCCTCTGAGATAGCCTCATGGGATCCATCCAATATTCAAAGGGCATTCTTTACTTTCTTCTGGCATCTTTTTTTTTTTTTAAGACAGGCAGAAAAAAAAGAAGTTAAGGAGTGAAATAGAGAAGAAGAGGGGAAGGAAAGAGAGGGGAATGTGTTCCCATTTTACAGATGAGGAACTGAGGCAAATAAGGGTTAAGTCATTTGCCTCAGGTTACACAACAGTCTGAGACCAGATCTGAATTAATATCTTCCTGACTTCTGGCCTGGTGCTCTATCCATTGTACCATCAAGTTGTCCCTTTTTCTTCTGATAATTGAGAGGAGACCATGGATCACTGAGGTGGTCCCCCTATATCCCTTGGCTTCCCTACATAACCAGTCCATCTTCTTATTCTTTTATGCATTTTCCTGATGACATCTTTAACTCTGGTTTATTACATGTTCATCTAGTCACACCCACCAAATGGTTCTCCACTGACTTCCAGATGTGATATTCATTTTTTAATCCTTTGGAAGTTTGTGGTTTTTAAAGGAGCTTTGCAATCTCCTTAAGGCAATCCATCCCATTCTGTTTAATTCTGGGTGTAACTCATTGTCCATTTTAATTATCTATCCCAGATCTTCTCTTCTTGATCTCTCTACATATAAATATATTTGAAACCTTTCTAATCCTTTATCCCTCATACCCCATCAGATGCCAAGTCAGTTCCATATTATCTAGATCAATCTCTTCTCCATTCACCCTGCCACCACCCTAGTTCAGGCCTTCATCATCTTTCATATGGATTCTTAATAACTTTCTAATGGGTTCCCTGCATCCATTCTTTGATCCATTCTCTATCCAGCTATATTCTTAAAAAAAAAAATCAAAATATTTATTTCCAAATTCTCTCCCTCTCTTCACCCTTCTCCCATACATTAAGAAGGCAAGAAATACAATACTTGTCATACATATGAAATCATGCAAAATATTTCTACATTAGCCATATTGCAAAAAAAAAAAAAAAAAAGCAAGAAAAATAAGTAAGTAAAAAACATAGGCTTCGATCTGCAATCAGACTCATCAGTTTCTTCTCTAGAGGTGGATGGCTGATTTCATAAGTCTTTTGGAATTGTGAATTGATCAGCATAGCTAAGTCTTTCATAGTTGATCATTAACCAAAGGTCTTTCCCAATCATGTTTTGTATATTTTGTATTTCCTTATCATTGTATATATTGTGCACACTCCCCTAGTAGACTAGAGTAAGCTTCTTGAGAGAAGGACTGCTTGATTTTTGTCTGTGTATCTCTAGTGCCTAATACCGTGTAGTCGAAGTTGATTAATTGCTTGCTGGTTAATTAAACAATCAGTGAAGGCTGGAGTAGTCAAGGAAGGCTTTGAGGAGATGGAACTGAGCAATATTGACAGACTGGGCCCTGCCCAACAGAACAGGAGAAAAGACAGATTTTCATTTGCCAAACTTCCAGTCCATTTAAGCAATGGCATATTTGGATACCTGGGCATATTTATTTTGAAAGGGAAGTATTAAAAAGGAAAATCGAACATTTCTTTCCTCTCTTGTCTGGATAGTGCCCAGTTTGTTGATACTGTACAATTTGATCTCATCCTTTCAAAGGTAGATAGAGTACTGGGCTTGGGATCAAGAAGATAATGAGTTCAAATTCTTCCTGGAGGTACTTACTAGCTCTGTGATCTTGGGCAAGTCATTTACTTTTCTCTCAGCCTCAGGATTGTGGTGATTATCAAATGAGGTAATATTTGTAAAGTGTTTTGCGAACCTTCCAGTGGCCTATAAATGCTAGCTATTATTATTATTACTACAGTATCCACTACTTAGACAGCTCTGTCCTTGTTCTTTGCCTAGTCAACACAGTGGCAATCTCTTTGGAAAATGCCCAGATCCCTCATAGAGTTCCAGACTTTAGTGCTCGGTAAACAAGCTTGGACCTCTCAGCCTGAACAAGAGTTCATAAAAATAAAGTTTGTTTTTCCTCCTGGCTGAATGTCTTCAAACTCTGAACTTTCATACACATTTGAATGACTCACACTGGCTGGTATTGTTTGTGACCAATCCTGTAGTGTGCAGAGTGGGGTGAGTCTTGGGAATGAATGCTGGTCACTCTGTTGGTGGGGGGAGGCTCGGGTGTGCAGGAGGAGTTCCTTATAATCTTGAGGCTTTGGCAGGAAAGCTAAGCCCTATCCCCTTAGGGCTGGAGGGCAGGAGATGCTCCTGAGACCCACCTGTGTCCTGAATGGAAAAGCAAACTCCGGGTAATGGGTTGGAACGTGCACAAGAGTCAAGCTTCTTTTGCACTCAGTTAACTGAATTTTAATACAAAAGCATTCAGGTGCTTCCTTATTCTCAGTTGCCATAATGTGACTAAGGATCTTTCAGCCTCTCCCCTGTGTTCCCCACACCTGGGGCAATTTCTAGACACAGTCATTTCCTTGGTTTAGCTGGCAAAGGGATGAAAGTTTACAGCTGAAGAGTTAGGGCACATTTACAGAGACCTGAAGACTACCTGGGCTGTTGTTCTATTTGGTGGCTTGACCCAGGAGAGACAGACAGCTTAGTGAGTTAGCCAAAGTGGCTGGGTCCTTGCATAAATGGATGGGGCACAAAAGGG
The DNA here is from genome assembly GCF_016433145.1 of Gracilinanus agilis. NCBI lineage: Eukaryota > Metazoa > Chordata > Mammalia > Didelphimorphia > Didelphidae > Gracilinanus > Gracilinanus agilis. Next base: position 493,442,534 of record NC_058133.1, on the reverse strand, counting down.
CTGGGTGAAGCAGCCCTTGAAGAAATTTCCTCACTAGGGTTTTCTTAGTTTTCAGAGAATAATGGAAAGTCCAAGTTGGAGATATTCTTAGAGGTTCACCTCTCTGCTTTTAAAAAGGGGGAAACTGAGGGCCAGGGTAAAGAAGTGACTTGCTCTAGGGTCACAGAGGCAGGAACTAGCAGAAGGGGTCTTCTCTTTTTCTACATCTAGCACTTGGCTAACATCAGAAGGTTTTTATAAGAAAGTGGCCTTGCCCATAGAGGGAGCTTAATGAATGGGTGCTGAATGGCTCTGAATAACCTCTTTATTCCTGAATGACTACAGAAGAGCTAAACAACATCTCGGGGTGACTAGTGTAGGCCTGAGACAGAGAGGTGGAAAAACTAGGGAATTGGAGAAGAAAAAGGAACAGATGGGATTGGTGGGATTGAAATGAAAGCAGACAAAATCATCAATGGGAAGACTTGGATTTGGCCCGTGGGGACTTGAATTTGATATCAGCTTTTATAATCAGAATAGTATGACTTTCTGTTTTCAGTAAAATGGGGATAAGGATAGCACCTATCTTACATTATTGAATAAAGTGCTTTTTAAACCTTAAAGGCCTTTATAAATACTAGCAGTTATCATCATCATGATCATGATCATGAAAATCAGAATTCCAATTATTTATCTAAAACCTTTACCTTCTGCCTTAGAATAAATACTAAGTTACATTTGCTGTTGAATTTTAAAGCCTTTCTTAATCTGGCTCCAGTCTACCTTTCAAACTCTTCCAGCTTGATCCACTTGCCATTCCGCCATTCCCCATGTGTTTCATTCCAATCTGTCTCTGTGCCATTTCATAGACTGACCCTCATGCTTGGAATGTATCTCACTTTACTTCTCTGTTGTAGAATCCTTAGCTTTCTTTAAAATTTAGCTCAAGGGGCTAGCTCTTACAGGAGGCCTACCTGGATCCTCTACTAGTGCCATCCCTCTGGAAATAACTGTATAAATTTTGCATTTTCTACCTACATGTTGTTTCCCCTCAATAGGATGGTAAGCTCATTGAAGGCAGGGACTAGGATTTATTTTCATCTCTTAAACCCTAGTACCTAGCAGTGCCTGACATATAGTAATCTCTTTAAAAAGCTTGTCGCATGAAATATAAGGGAAAAAACCTGGGAGTCAGTGAATAACTTGCCAAAGGTTCCCAAAACAGTTTAGAGGTAGAACTAGGCCCAGCTCCATATTCGGTGACTCTGTAAATCTCATCTCTTGATCACTACAATCTGATTAGTTGGTTATTGTTTGGAGGGAAAATGGCTCCCTGGCTAAAGTGGCAATTAGACAACAAAAAAAAAAATAGATAATTTTAAAAATAATAGACCTAAGTGATCATCTGGAGAATGATACCAAGCCATATTATCTTCCTTTATTAAGCAACCCAAATGTGATCTCCAAGTGGGATATTCATTCACAATTATACATCGTTTTAAAACTTAAATTCTATCATGCAATAAACATTTATTAAGCACTTGCTATGTGCCAGCACACAAAGACAAAAGTAAAACAGATTCTGTCCTCAGGAATTTGCATTCTCTTGGGGGAGCCAACGTGCATATACAATTCCACGTAAAATATATGCAAAACATATCAAAGATAATTTCAGAGAAGGATGCTGTGGAGGACAGGAAAGGCTTCATTTAGAAGGTGATGTCTAAATGATGAGGTAGGTCAGGGGAGTATTTTTATCTCGACCGAGTCCCAGAGTCATAGGATGACTTCACCACAGTTACCGACTTCCTAAAACTTAAGATTTTCTTAGGAATCATCAAGTCCTTCAAAAAAGATATTGTCATAGGTAGAGAGCATAAGCACATATTACCGAGACTTAAAAATAACTTTACAGGCCAAAGTATAATCAGATAATTAAGTAGTATATGAGAGAAGGCAGAAATGATCCAAGTCATTGGGAAGTTAAGTAACACCTTCCCCTCGGCAATAAAGAGATAGGAACAAACTGTCCTGGGGTGGCATTTGAGGTGAAAGGCAGATTGTATAGACCACAAATTTGCTCATGAATCAGACTAATGATTTCTAAGGTCCCTTCCAGCTCAAAGTCTGTGATCCTACAATCTCATAGATAGGGTTTCTTATTTAATAATAGCATCCCAGTGTCCAGTTTCCTAAACCCAAACTGAAAGTTCTTGATGTAGAATATTTTTAAAACATGCTGACTTTCCCAGCTAGGAGTGAACACTCCCACGATCACAGAATGGGGACTAGAGCATTTCAGATGTTGACTTGCTCAGAATGAGTCCAAATTGGATGGTTCTCCAGTCTTGTGGATTGCAAGTCTGCCAACATACTGAAGAAGGAAAATCAAGATAATGAAGGCTTATCCTTTCAGAGGGCTAAAGAGGAGCCATGGGCTAGCTGGAGGGAGGGGAAGAAGGGGGTTACTAATGGGATCTGGGAAATGGAGAAAACAACAAGTGAATAGAAAATTGATTTAGGAGTTGGCTGAAAAGAGAAGAATGAAAATTAAAAGTTAAAAATATACACAAATAGTGAAATGAAGCAAATCCAAGAATGAAGCCTGGGGCAGTGTCTCTGAAACAGATTTGAAAATGGTTACTCAGCTTTTTGCTATAAAAATAATAGAGTATATTAAAAATAAAGAATATTAAATTGATTTTAAAAAGCTGTGAGGGTAGCTTTGGGAACAAAGAATGGTTGCCTTTATTGTTGTTCTGTCTTTTATCTGAAATCTACAACATGCATGGAAAGGCAGGGTGAGGTGTGGATGGGAAGAGCCTTGTAGAATTGTAATGGCTTAAAGAGCTTTGAGAAAATTATGGAGAGAATATGTGTATTTCTAAGAGCATAAAAAAGGTAGTGCTCTCATCTCCATAAATACCAAGGCTTATTCTAGGATTATATAATCAATTTTTAACAGTCTAAAAATTGTTTTGGACACGATCTTGATCTTGGCAAAGGGATAGGAGATTATGGGTGTGGAAAGTCACACAGATAGTCAGTTGTGGTTTTTCTGGTTGGTTGGTTTTACTTGTTTTTCCTTTCTATGAGAGGGTTTGATAAAGGTTGGGGGCTAAAGTAATGACTGGGGCGTAAAAATAAAAAAGTACCAATAATACTTTGGGGGATAAAAAGTACCGTATGGATTGTGCTGAGTGGCTAAATTCTCTGTTTCCTTAAATCCTTGGTCTAGTTTAGTTTGAGGAGATAAAGGGCAAAAAGGAAGCCCAAGAGGGTAAGCATACCATATGCGTATGCTGGAAATGTGCTGGTACACCAGAAATTTTTAGTGGCATTCCATTGCTCACGGCATGAAAATCAAAATCTCTTAGGTTGGCAGTCAGTATTATCCTCAGTCTGGCCCAACTGACCTTTTGTGCCTTGTCTCCTACAACTCCATCCAGGATCCCTTTGCTCCAGCCAAATTACTCTCTCCTAATTTACACTTAAGTGACTGCTGCCCCCTCCTCTTGGGCCTTTGGAATCCCATGGTCCATTTTCTTCAAGGTCCAAACTCATGTGCCACATATTCTTTCACTAGGGAAGAGTAAACTCCCTTCTCAGAACTTACAAAATTGTTGACAATTAGAGCTACAAGGGACAATCTGGCCCAGCAGAAAGAACACTGAATCTGGAAGAAGATAGCCTAGGGTTGAAAAATCACAGACTAGTGACCTTAGCCAAGTGCCTTCACTTTTCTTTGGCCTCAGCTTCCTCCTCTGTAAAATGAAGAGGTTGAACTCTAGACAGAACCTCATGAAGCTTCCAGTTTTAAGGGCTAGGCTCGGAGGATTCTAGGACAGTATATACCATGTCCCAAAGGAAAGATACAAATGAAAATGCTAAAGTCTTTCCAGAGAAAGAACTGTGGAACCAGAAACGCAATAGAAAAATATAAGATCAACCACATAGTATGATAGGGATGTGAGTAGGGTTTTGATATTAAAGAACCACTCTACTGCAAATATGAATAACATGGAAATAGGTTTTGAACAATGATGCATGTATAACCCAGTGGAAATGCTTGTTGGCTTTGGGAGGGGGGAAGAGAAAGCAGGGGTAGTGGGGGGGGGGCTGATCATGAATCATGTAACCATGGAAAAATATTCTAAATTTAAAAAAATTTTTTTAAATGCTAGTCTTGCCAAACTGGTCTATTTGTTGTTCCTTCAATTTGGTATTCCATCTTCCACCTCTGTGTCTTTGCATGGGTTGTCCTCCAGGCCTACGGTACCTTCTCTCCTCATTTCTACCTCACCCCTTAGGATACCTAACTGCTTTCAAGGCTCGGCTAAGTTCTATTTCTTTCAGGAAGCCTTTCCTGATCTCTCTAATGCCTAGTGTTTTCTATCTCCTCAAATTATAGTAGAAAGAATATAGCATTTGGAGGTGGAAGATCTCCATTCAAATCTCTTGCTTCTGCTTTAGGACTATCATTCTATGACCTATTTACTTATTTGTATCCCCAAGGAAAATGGAAGCTCCATGAGGGCAAGACCTGTTATCCATTTTTGTCTCCAAAGTCCCAGGGCCTGTTACACAGCAGATACTTAATGCTTACTGAAAGGATGAATTCAGAGGAAGGAAAGTTCTTGCTGTTGGCTAGTGCTTCCTGCTGAGGCTTCATGGAAGTGGACCTTGTTTGGCTGGCCCCAGAAGAATGGAAGTTAAAGGAGGAGGGAATGCTTGGTGTGGGAACCCTACAAGCAGAGTAATCTGAGGTGAGAATATACAAGGCATGTTGGAAAAACATGAGGAAACCAGCTCAGAGAGAAGAGACAAGGGGAAGATATGGATGACTGGAACCACCTCTGGGGGGTCTCGAAGGCTAGACTAAGGCATGAGTGGAGGTCTCCTTTGAGACAGGATGGGTACCACAGGCTGTTCTGAAGGCCCCATAGGGAGCAATGTAAACACGAGTAATCTTTTAGAGTTAGATGAAAAATCCTACAGGAAGCATGGGCTGAAATCCCCTTCTTTTAGGACCATAGCCAAGTTGCTTACCCTCTGTAAAACAGGGGAGTTATACTGGATGGCCTTTAAGGTCCCTTCTAGTTTTAAATCCTATTCCTAAATATAGCAGAGACTGCTCCAGAACAAGTCCTGAAACATTAACTGCCCACATTATTAGGTAATGGGTTATATACTGAAGCAGCTTGGTTTGGGATGGTATGGTAAAAGAGGTGAATTTGAAGTCTGAAAGACTTGACTTCAGACTCTACCTTGCACCCTTCCAAGTTGTGTGGGGAGTAAAGATTCTTCACAGATTATTGGGTAAAAGACTTAAACCTTTGGGTTTGTAGTAGTAGTGGAAATTGCTTGATAACTTGAACTTCTGGGACTTTTCTAGACCTAGGAAGGCAATAGAAAGTGACCCTGGAGGCCATGGAGTCTAATCATCCCTCCACTTCACTCCCCACCGCCATCTCCACTGTTTTTTTAGATGAGGGAACTGAGGCCTGAAAGGGTTAAATGACTTGCCTAAGGTCACAGCGGTAGTATTCCAACCCAAATCTTATGACTCCTAAGGGAGTTTTTTCTACTGTGTCACCATGACCAGTAGACCTTTTAACACTTCCTCTCCAGTGATTGGGACATCCTCAGTGCCCAGAAGCACTATGTGCAGAAACTCTGGCCAGCTTTCAGTAAGTAATTTAGGCTCCTAGAATTTATAAGTGGTGGGTAGGGAGGAGGAGAAGGGAAGGGATCTCATAGATTATTAACTCCAGCCCCCACATGTTACAGATACTTAAGGGGGATCATCCAGGGTTACATAAGAAGTATAAAATATACAGCCCTGGTCATAGCAGAGCAGAAAAATTTTTAAGACTGTGATCTCTTCCATGAACAAGACATTCCATCTCTTGACTCTGGTATTTTCTCTGCTGGTCCTTCTTATTTGGAATGTTCTCCCTCTTCATCTCTACTTCTTGGCCTCCCTGGCTTCCTAAGTCCAGCAAACATCCCGTCTTCTATACACAGAGGCTTGGGAAAGAAGACCTATAGAAGATGGGATGTCTATACCTATTTGTTTGCCAGCTTCCCCATTTGATTGGGAGCTCTTGGTGAGCAGGGACTGTCTTTTGCCTCATTTTTTTTTTTAATCCCCTAGTATAGTGCCTGGCACATAGTAGGCACTAAATAAATGTTTTTTTGACTGACTGGTTTTCTTGGATGGCATCTGCATGCTTCCTTTACTTCCTGTGGTCGAATCCCAACTGATTCCTGAGTTTTGGAAAGATGCAACCTTGTTCATGGTCTCTAATCTCAAATATTAACTGCAGAGGTTGCAATAATGGCTGCTTTTTAAATGTTAATGATCTGGATTAGATAGGTCAAAGGTCAAATATCTCAGTTATTTGCTGGGTCTCCCATGGGTATGGTAGTTGCTGCCACCTGTGGTTTTCACAGACAGACAGGACAGGAATCTTGGACAAATGTCAGTCACTGGGGGCATAAATAGCAGAAGTCTACTTGCAGGCCTGGCAGCCTTCCCAAAGCTATTTCTAAGAAATACGGGCCGTTGGTAACTTCTTTCTGCCAGCTCCAAGAGCTGATTATACAGGTAATAGAGCAAAGAGCCACTGAGGCTCAGAACCTGTGTGCCAGGTTGAGAGTGACTCCTGGGAAAACAACCACATGGTTACAGGGCCTTGAGAACAAGATAAGGATAACAGAGTCCAGGTGGGAAGGGACTTTCACTCTATTCCCCTTATGGACATGAAATAACTTGCCCAGTCACCCAGATGGTTAGGGGCAGGGCCAAGATTCTAAACCAGGGCCTCTGACCCAAAGCCAGCGTTCTTTCCATTATCTACAAGACTCTGCCTCTTTAGGAAAGTGAATGAGGTCACTGGGGGCCTAAGCTGTGCAGACACCACAATATTTTAGGATCCTGTAGAGCGTACTGCCAGTCAATCAATAGACAAGCATTTATCGAGTGTGTACAATGGGCTAGAAGCTGAGATTCAAATATAAATGGTTCCTACCTTTGAGGAAAGACATTAAGGATAGTGGATGGAGAACTAACCTGGAAGCCAAGCGGACCTGGGTTCAAGTCAATGCAACATACTGCCCTGTGTGACCCTGGGCAAGTCACCTTCTCAGTACCCCCAGGCAACTAACTCTTGAGATTACAAATTTCAGAGATGAGCTGCTTTAGTAAAGGGAGTTTCCTCACCTGGGAGCTCTCAGGGTACCCAGGTAATCACTTCAGAAGAGCTATTCTCAACCTTTTAATTGACTGTTGACAGGCAAACTGATGTGCACAGAATAGGTCAGGACAACATTTTCTTGCTTTCTTCTCTCTGGTGGCTTTTAAATAGGGGAGAAAGCACTTCTGTGGTTATGGGGGAGAGGGGCAGCAGGCTCTATCTTGCTCCTGACTGCCACAAGTCTATGAACACAGGGTGCCTGTTTCTTTTTATTCCTATGTTGATTTTCTCCCCAATCATAAGTGAATGAATATCTGGACAGAACAATTTATAATCTTGTGAGCTCTGAAAGGTTGGAAGAGCCATCAGAGGTTCTGTAATTAGAGTCAGGATCAGAGTTTGTTAGTTACCACCAAAGCCATAGCTACTGAAGCATCAGTCTTTAGAAGCTTGACTCCACCAAACAATGAGCCAGGAAGAAATCCATCCCTGGTCTACTTGATGGGGACCTCATGAAGAAATAAAAGGACTTCTAGGGCCATGAACAGCCACCTCCTTCACTTGGTAGGGGAGAGGGGGGGAAGAGGAAATCATTTCTACCTACTACTTTTTCCTGGAGTGGAAATTTGTACCTGAGTGGATACAATAGGGGAACCAGTTCTGTTTTGGGGATTTCCTTCTGTATTTTGGTCCTTGCTATACATTTTAGTAAATACTCCTTGTAAAAGCTAATTAAAATTAATTGATATTGAAGAGATTTTATTTATTATTTATTTATTTGTTTTAAAAACCCTCACCTTCCATCTTAAGAGTCAATACTGTGTACTGGCTCCAAGGCAGAAGAGTGGTAAGGGTAGACAATGGGGGTCAAGTGACTTGCCCAGGGTCATACAGCTGAGAAGTGTCTGAGGTCAGATTTGAACCTAGGTCTGGCTCTCAATCCACTGAGCTACCCAGCTGCCCCTTATTGAAGAGATTTTAAATGAATAACTAATACCGGGGGCACAGCATAGGGGGAGATTATGAGCAACAGTAATAAAATCCCTAAAACTTCAGGGTTTTCCTAAGACCCTTCAGGAAGAAGTAAGTCACTTGCCTTCTGGAGGTTCCAACCCGCTATTATTTAGGTAGAGATTGGGTGAGGAAACCCAGTAAGAGCACTACTACACATACATAAGACATACAAAGCAGGCAGAAAGTGATCTTGGATGAGAAAACATTAGCAGTTGAGGAGAACAGGAAAGGCCTGTGGAAGATGGCACTTGAAGTGAGAAGGAAACTAGAAGTTCTAAGAAATGCAAGTGACAAAAGTAGAGCATCCCATGAATGGGGGTTAGCTGCTATGATGGTGGGAGGGTATTGGATATGAGGTCTGAATAACAACTGGACCTCAGAATGCTAATTCTATGGAAGTGTGTCTATTATGGAAGGCAGTGTGGTATAGTGGATTGGCACTGGACTTGAAGCCAGAAAAACTGGCTCAAGTCCCACATCAGACTCTAGCTTTGTGACTTGGGATAAGTCATTTCCCATCTCCATGCCTCTGTTTTCTCTTCTGGAAAATGAGGATTGGACTCATTGACTTCTAAGGCCTCCTATTTTTAAATTTATGATCCTCTAAGTAATATGTAAGAAGACTAGAGAGGTGGGAAGGGCCCAGGTTGTGATGAGTTTTAAATGACAGATAGGAGATTACATTTTATCTTAGAGATAATAGAGAGCCATTGGTATTTATTGAGGGGAGGGGTATAACATGGCTAGATGTGTACTTTGTGAAAGTCACATTGGTAGCTATGTGGTAGATGAATTAAAGGGAGGAGAAAACTGAGGAAATGAGATCAGTGAGCAAACTATTACATTATTCTAGGGAAGAGGTGATGAGGGTTGACCTAGGTGGAGGATAGTTACCTAGATCACAGAATAGATACCATGGAAAGAGTGTTAGATTCAGAATGAGAGGATGGGTATTCAAATTCCAGTTCTGTTACAACATACAACTTGGGCAAGTTATGTAAGTCCTCCAGACCTCATGTTCCTCATCTGTAAAATGAAGGGAATTGGACTAGATGGCCCTGAAAGTTCCTTCATGCTCAAAAATCTATAATGTAAATATAGGGATTGATTGAATCAATCAATAAAATCATTCCATCTCACTTAAAGTGATACCTTAATGAAGAGAGTCATAGCTCAGTCAATCAAAGACTTTAGACTAAAGTGATATTGATTGGAAAGTATGTTCTGGTTGACTGAGAAAACAGTCACTCCACTGGAGGTCATTTATAAAATATCAAGCCAAATTGACTCAAGAAATTGGAGTGAATTGAAGCTAAGAAAGAATGTTCCAGCAAAACCTCTTCATAGGTCTCCTTCCCCAACCCTGTACTCTATTGCTCAAAGAAGGATTTTTCCAGATTCAAAGGGCTGGGGGATTTTGGCTTTCCCATCAGCCACCAGGCACTATTTTCTAAGACAGCAGCATCTGGTGACAGTGTCTGATCAGGAACTGAAGACAGAAGAGATATATATTTACAGCTCTACAAAGAGCCCAGCAGAAAACCACACCATACCTAAAGGGGACATTTTCAGGGCTCCAGCAAAGGAATTTTTAGGAGCTATATATTATGCCTTGCTTGAGCTCTCTTTTACTTGGACTCCGGATTTACTAGTGGGAAAGTAAAATACAGACTTTTAGGGAGAAGGGTTTTACCATTTATTCCAACTATGCCACCTTAGTAAATACCCTTTTCTAAATGCTTCATATCAACTAAAAAGATCTGTATCAACTAGTAATACTGAGGAGAATACAGCAGAATGGAGGTCTTAGCTAATAGCTCTAGAAAAGACAATCCTCAATCCCCAATGGGACAAGATAGTCAATGATCTGGGTCCTAACTCATATACAAGTGGAAGTGAGGATACACTATTCCCCATCATGGACCAAAAATTGTCCCCCATTCCCAGAATGCAATAAATCCTCACCTCAAACTCTTAAAATATGGAGTTTCTTTCAAAGCATCACCTTTTACATGAAATCTTTCCTGATCAGCTATTTACCAATGTCTTTCCCTACCAAAATAATCTAGTATTTATTTTGCATATTGCCTCATCAGATAGAATCTAAGTTCCCAGAGGGCTGGGACTGATTAGTTCTTATCTCTGTATTCCTAGTAGTAGCTTGGGCCTGTAGTAAGCACTTAATTATCATTTAATAAATGTTTGTTGAATGACTCCATTTCCTTTCATGGGTTGAATTATCATCTCTAAGCTCATGACTCCTAGATCTATATAGCCAAACCTAGTAAATTCCATGAATTTCAATCCCTCATGACCACTTGCTTATTGAACATTTCAAACTGGATGTCCTTGAGACATTTCAAACTCAATATGCCTCAGATAGAACTCATGATTCCCCCACCCTCCTTCCCAATCTATCCTCCTTTCACATTTCTCTACTTCCATTAAAGGAATAATGATCCTTCCAGTAACTAAGACCTTTGTTTATCCTTGACTCCTCACTCTCCCTTACCCCACATATCTAATTATCTGCTATAATTCTGCCATTTCTATTGCTGCAACACCTCCTCTCTTTACTCCCACAGCTACCACCTTAACTCAGGCTCTCACCAGCTTTCACTAAGATGATTATAATGGCTTCATAACTGGTTTCTCTGCTTCAAATATCTTCTCTCTAGCTATTAAAGTAATTTTATTAAAGTGCAGATCTGCTCCTGACTCTCTCTTACTCATTAAACTTCATTGGTTCCCTATTGCCTCTGCATTAAAATGTAAACTCCAACACTTTGTGGAAGAATGGGTAACAATGGATTGTGTTATTTATTTTCTCTCAGAGTACTGTGGTTTGCAGAAGTTCTTAAAAACTTACTATTCTATTCTAGTCTATTCTATTTTATGCCCTTACCTTCCTTCTTAGAATCAATACTGTGTATTGGTTCTAAGGCAGAAGAGCAGTAAGGACTAAGCAATGGGGATTAAATGACTTGCCCAGGATCACATAGCTAAGAAGTATCTGGGCCAGAGTGGAACCTAGGGCCTCCCACTCCTGGCTCTCAACCCACTAAGCCACTTAGCTGTCCTCTATTCATTTATTTTAGAAACACAAATCATGCTCCCCACCTACTACAGGCCATCTAAATCCAAGGAGTTCAAAGGCAGAAAAAAAGCCCTACCCCACAAATGCTCACAGTAATACTTGTTAGTAGTAGTAAAAATCTTGAAATACAATGGGTGCCCATCAGTTGGAGAATGGCCAAAGAGACTGTGGTATATGAACATAATGGGCAGCTAGATGGTGCAGTGGATAGAGAGCTAGGCCCATCTTCCTGAGTCTAAAATTGGGCCTCAGACACTTGCTATCTGGGTGACCCTGGGCAAGTCACTTCACCCTGTTAATCTCAGTTTCCTCATCTGTCAAATGAGCTAGAGAAGGAAATGGCAAGCCATTCCAGTATCTTGGCCAAGAAAACCCCAAATGGGGTCATGAAGAGTTGGACAAGACTGAAAAAAATAACTGAATAACAACAACATGAAGATAATAGAGGAATATTGTGCCATATCAAGCAATAAGTATGTGGAATTCTGAAAACCTTGAGAAGATTAGTTTGAAGTGTCTGGTAGTAAAGTAAGCAAAATGGAGAGAATAATACACAGAATGATTTCAGCAAGGCAAAGGGAAATAACTAAGAGATGTCAGAATTCAGATAAATCCAGGGATCAATCCTAACAAAAGACTCTGTGTAGGGTGTGGTGGGCTACAGGTACTAAAGGGGACATACACTGTCAGGCCTAGTTGGTATGCTAGTTTGTTTTGCTTATCTGTGTTTATTATAAGAGAAGGTCTGTGTAGTGGAGCAATTATTGGGAGTAAAACAACATAAGTTCCCCCCTCAAAAAATTACAACTCATTTAAAAAAAATAATGAATTTTGTTAGGCTTTTGGGACTATTTTTATTTCTATAAATTAATTCATCTAAGATATCATACAGATCATGTGGTTCAACAAACACATTAGAAAGAAAAATCTCAATATAATAAAAAAAAAGGATTATCAAATACTAGCTGATGGTCCACATGTCAAACAATATTTATTAACAAAATATTCCAATACAAGTAAAGATTTTTTTAGCACAACCCTTTAGAGTTTACTGGAAGTGGAGGTAATATTTTTGTGTCAGAAAAGAAATGGAAACAAAGTAGACTTTCAACAATTGAGGCAAAAATGACTAAATGGCTAAAAATGATCATCAATGGCTAAAAAAAATGTGGCACATGAACAAAATGGAATATTACTTTGTAGTAATATTGAACAAGAAATAATGAACATGAGGAATACAGAGAAGCAAGGGAAGACTTATATGAGTTGATGCAAAATGAAGCAAGAAAACAATCTAAGTGCAAAGGACAACAATGACCAAAAGAAATTGAGCACTGTACATATAATAGTCAGGTTGCCCTCAAGGAAGAGAGCAGAAAACACACTTCCTTCTACCACTGGATAAGTAGAGGGCTCTGGGTGTACAATACTGTACATATTGGCCAGACTTGACTGACATGTAGTTTAGTTTTGCTGAACTGCATTTCTTTATCCTTTATCTTTATTCTACCTCTTTCTTAAAAAAAAATTTTTTTTTGTTGTTGTTAGAGAGGATAGGGAAGTGATATATTCAGAAATGATGGTGAAGTAAAAGCAAAAAAGAACAATACGTTGTTTAAAGAGCCCAGCATGCTCTAAATTTAGCTCTAGAAAGTAAGATACAGCATAGATGGTGTAGGACTGGAACAATCTCTCTACCCTTTAGCCATGCCAAAATGCTATTATTTCTAATTCAACATGGAAATAGTCGATGTAGACATCTGAAGAATATTTAACACACTTCCAGGAGGTTGGGAAATTACAGGCCCCACTACCTTGGGCCAAGAACTAAAAATGCCTCCTTATTTGTATTTGCTTTGGTTCTCATTTATTCCTACTCTAACCCCAGCTCTTATCAGAATCACTAGCAGTTCTGATTCTAGCTTCACTGATGACCTAGCTTGTAGAGTCTACGACGTAGACCTATCTCAGGGTCATAATCAGAAGTCTATTACTCACAGCAACACACACACACACACACACACACACACACACACACACACAGAGCCACTTTTCTGAGCTTTTCTCTCCATATCTATGCAGATGAATCTAATTTGCTGAAGAGTCTACATTCAAACATCATTCACTCCACATACTTGCTCAGTGTCAGGTACCAAGTACGTGACTTGCTCAGACTAAGAAAGCTTATTTAGAACCAGAACCTAGGTCCCTTGTCTCCTGTGCTTGTCCTATGTATATCTTGTCCACTGCTTTTCTCATTCATCCTTTTCCTTTTGGCGGTCTTAAGAAGCATTCTAGCACCAGGCTCCAGAATGACCACTGGGACCCTACTGCTTATGTCTGTACTGGGAGGGACTGCATTTCTGAGGTTCCCTGCCCTCAAGAAACTTTCATTTTATTGGGAAGAGAGACATACAGGCAGGAGAGGCCGCATGGGTAGCGGTTATAGAACCAGCCTCTAATCTGGTAGATTTGGGCTCTGGACCAGTCTTTGACACAAACCAGCTGCTGATCTTTGTACCTCTGGCAACTTTCTAGGACAAAAGATGTAAAATAGGGCATGATCTATATTAGTAGAGGGGGTTTCCTCATTGGGACATCTTTGCACTAATGAAATCATTGATCTGGACAAATATATGTATAGATCAGTATTATCTATCATTTCAAAGAAATGGAAATGACCTAGATGTCCAAGAATTCCAGGACAACTATATCAATGGAAATTAATACATCATCATTAAAATTATAAATAAAAGTCATAAAAAAGAAATTCAGAAAGACATATGGAAGGAGGAAAAAAAAAGACTATATTAGGATCTACTCCTCAAAAAGATCAGAAGTGGAATTTGAACCAAGTGTTCCTGCCTCTCCAGCCTCTCCACTCACTTTATCTATCTACAAGTGCAGTAAGCTGACCCTTTGACTCTAACTATGAGCTTTGAAGGCATAATACACCACGAATTGGAAGAAACCTCAGGCCATCCAGCACAATCCCCTCATTTTACAGATGAGGAAACTAAGGTTCCCAAAATGGTTGGGAGGAAGGTGTGTTCTAAATGTATAAGTACCAAGAAATGGGAGTTTTATATATAGAAATTCATTCATTTTAAGCAGAAATCATTATTAATGCACACATATACAGTTTTCAGTTGTTTGGAATGAAATGCACAAAAATTTTATTTTAAAAATAAACAAGGGAAAGAATCAAAAGACAACAATAAAATTTATTTTTAAAATAGTAATAATAGTCAATATTTATATAGGGCCTACTATGTACTAAGCATTTTACAAATACTATCTCATTTGTACAACTCTTGGAGGTAGATTTTATTGTTATCCCCATTTTACAGTTGAGGAAACTGAGGCAGATAGAGGTTAAGTGACTTGCCCAGGGTCACAAAGTTTTTGAGGCCAATTCAAATTCAGATCTTCCCAATTCCCAGGCCAGCACTCTATCCACTGTGCTATCAGATTGAAAACTTAGAAAAAAAAATTTAGAAAGTTAAAAGGAAGCTAGAAAAGACGGAAAGATTATACATGTATCTTTAAATATATGACAGATTATTTTTTTAAAAGGGCATTAATGATTTTTTCACTGCCACTGAAAATAGAAGCTTAAAGAATTGGACTTTAACATGTAGTTATAGGGAGTTAAACAGAAGGAAGACTTGTCCTGGTTTTAAGAGAAATTAAACAGGGAAGCTTTGAAGGGGACCCCTGGGAATCTTTGGAATCATCTGAGAATAAGATCATTAGAACAGAGCTCCCCAGCTGGATGGATCTCAGAGGCCATCCATCTAGTGCAACTTCTTTATTTTACAAAGAAACTGAGGCTCAGGAAAATTAAGCAACTTGCCTAAGGTTACTTTTAGCAAACGTCAGGGGTGGGATGAGTTTAAGGGTAAATTTAAATCCCTGGACAGGGCAGATTTGGTCTTGGTAGAAGGTTATGGA
Source organism: Gracilinanus agilis (assembly GCF_016433145.1). Classification (NCBI taxonomy): domain Eukaryota; kingdom Metazoa; phylum Chordata; class Mammalia; order Didelphimorphia; family Didelphidae; genus Gracilinanus; species Gracilinanus agilis. Next base: position 493,427,291 of record NC_058133.1, on the reverse strand, counting down.
CCTCTTGAAATCTGTCTGGGTTTTTGGATTCTGTTTCTATGACTTAGTGTAGGGATTATACTGGGCCTTTTCCAAGAAGCTGCTCCTTTTCGATGGGTGGGCCATATGGATGTCTGTTGGGGAAGAAAGACATCAGGAGAGGCTTGATTTCCAGAGCCCACTGTGAGATTCCTCATGGGCAAACTACATTTCCACATTGAGCACAGGATTTACAGCTCTCCCTTTTTTAGCATGGGGGAGGACCTTCTCCAGCTTCCCACCAGACTCAGGAAGGGGATGGACCGTTCCTCTAGTTTGATCTCAAAAATGATTCTTTCCTTCCCTGCCCCTACTGATCCCAACTCTGCCTTTTCAGAGCTTTGCAAGGGAAAGCCACCATGACTCTCCCTTATTGCCCTATTTATGTGGAGTGATTGGGTAACACTAGGACTTCCAGGAAATGCTGGCAAATCAGGCACACTTAGGCTTCTGAGTATTAGGCTGCATTCAGCTCTAAAAAGTTACACTTAGTTGGTAAAAGTGTCTGGTTTTCCTATTGCCAGAACCAAATCGACCAGAGGGCTGGGGGAGGATGAGACATTTTTATTATGCTATATCTCTAAGTTAAGCCAGTAGAAATCCATCCATCTATCCATCCATATGTGGATTTGTGTAAAGATGTGGGTTCCAGTGCCCTTCTGCCTACTTATCACAGTTTCTGACATATATTAACTGCTTAATAAAAGCTGGTTGCTTGACTCCTACCGTTTAGGTGACCCGGACAACCTCTCAAGTTGCAGAGAAGGTGCCAATCTGCATTGGTTGTGGAGGATTCGTCACCCAAGAGTTCCTCCTATCTATGCAATCCCAGGTCCAGTCCCTATCCCTTACTATATACATAAACACACAGATACTCAGGGACTAAAAAAAAAAAAAATTAAAAATTAAAAAAAAAAATCATTCAACCTTAAATCACTTACAACTTTTCAGAGGATTTAAAAATAACTGTGCAAACCAGTGCAACAGATTGTTCCATCTGATAACATTTATTCAAAACAAGTATCTCTTTTAAGTCTCAGAAAGTGTTTTTCCAATTTGCCATTCTCTGGAGGAGTGGGGAGAAGTCCAGGAAATGGGGACAGAGCGTCAGGATCATTCTCAGAGACCACATGCTTACATGCTGTCCACAGAAGGAGAGGTGGCCCCAGTTGGGGTTATGTAATTGTGTTTTTAATTTCGGAAATGTGTCCCAAAGCTATCTGATGGGCATGGGTTACAACCTGGAACACCAAGACTGTCTCCTGTGCCAATTTGGCTTTCTCTGTTACAGTCAAAATCCCCATCAATCCTGGTTAATGGAATCAGGAGTAACACAGCTATACTTTATCCTGTTCTCAACCTTGTGTTGCAAGATGACAGAATTCACAAAAACTATAGAACCGGGATGTCTCTTCTGGTGATCCCATTTGTAGGAAAGCTGGAATCCCACTGTGTTGCCAAAAGGGTTGCACAATTCTATCTCATACAGCACACTTAGATGGAGAGGAAGCAATCTTAAAGCTGTTGGGGATGTGTCTCATATAAAAGTAATGAGTGAAGGATAAGTCTCTAGGTTGCATCCCATAGGAGTTAAGGATCCCAAGGGGAGAGTTACTATTTTGTATAGCTCAACTTCTGAATAATATTGGAAAGGGTCTTTGAAAACCAAGTACCTTTGGCTAGGCTCAGTAAGCATGGTCTAAGTACAATAATAAAGAGACAAAGACACAAGACAAAGAATTATAAAAACATCATGCTCCCCAGGCTAGTGGGAGATCAGAACTAAAAACATGGGCAAACTTAAATAACTATACAGAAGAGAAATAACAGTTATTAAGCTAGAAATCCAGTTCAGGAACAGTATTTCTCTTAGCATCATTAGATCACATAGATGTACTATGCCTATAAGAGTCGAGTTAGTACAATCCTCTTATTTTACAGATAAATAAATGGAGGCCTAGGGAGTTCAAGTGACTTGTCTAAGGCCACATAGATAGTATTACAAGTAGAATTTGAACCTAGATCCTCTTTTCCATAGCCAGAGCTCTCTCCACTGTATCACTCTGCCTTTATAGCACTCAGTACTCACTGTGAGAACCCAGTTCTCAGTAACACCTATTAGTTGATTAGAAATTGCAGCTGATGTGGTTGGATATGTTGGGACATATTAATGTCAACAATGTCTCTGACTAGAAGGTTACAGAGAGTAAACACTGATTTTCCAGTGCCTGAGATTGTATCTTTCCTATAATGTCAAGCTCTTTTAGTTTCTGGGAGGATGGTTGTACTTGAGCTCAAGCTTGAGTTCCCTTGGCTCAACATTTCCCTAAAACCATCCATGATGTACGGAGCAACGATTATAGATGGGTTTCTGGGAAGAGGAAGTTGACCATACACAATGTCAATTGAGTTCACTGCTAAATGAAAACCATCTTGGTCTTTCAAGCACGATAATAACAAACTGCTGACCTAGTTTCCTGCAGAATTAAATCTCTTTCCTTTACTGCTCTCATTTCCAACCCAAACTAGTCTTTATTTTTTTTTTTAAAGGAATTAACCCTTTAACTAGACTACTGAAGTAAGAGGCATAGTGCCTTTTATAGTAAAAGCCATGGGAATCACTAATAGCCAGGGAACATGGACCAGTACCACCTTCTCTCCTGGGATTCACTTAAGGTGCACAAAGGGGATAGGTAAGGTTCCAAACTCACTATTTTCTGATCTCAATAAAGAGAATCTGAGACCCACAGGTTATGTTTTTGCTGAACCTCCAAACTGTTAGCAATGCTCTTTTTGAAATGAATTTACTCCCTTCCTGATGCAACATTTCTTTCCCCATCTGCAGAAGTTAGAAGTTCTGGTCACGGGATACAAAAAAATAACAGGATGTACCATGTCAAAACATGGGCCAAAAGAATATAGATGAGGAGTCTCACTGTGAAGTCCTGGGCTCTCAAAACCAGGCCAGTGTTTACCCTGAGGCAGACAAGGGAGTGACCCATCCCTCAAAAAGGTCAGGAGCACTTGAGAAATGAAATTTCCCAAGGTGCTTTGTGATCAAAAGGAGACTCTACAAGGTATCCAGGGGTAGAGTAAATCTGGTAGGTTTGAAAAGTCAGGAATAAGACTGAGTTGCTGTTTCCCCTTCATCATTTTTGTTTCGTTTTGTTTTATTTTTGCTAAGTACCTCTAAAGAGTGTACACTGACAAAACAGAGGCCAGACTTGCAGGCCTTTGAGTTTTGCTTGAAAATAATCCCATTTAAAGCATTGTCAATGGCATTTGTATCAGTGGGGAAATTTTCAAAAGAAAAGGCTTACACATTGTTGTTAAGGACACAGAGGATTCTTTATTTCTTCCTCTATCCATAGTTCACTCATTTATTCCTCAAGTTATTTATTGAATATTCAACTGTATGCAAGTGAGGCACTAGGCTAGGTCTTACAGGGGAGCAAAGAATGGTATAAAAGCTGTTTTTTTCCTGGGATTCTTTTCTCTTCAGATGAACTGGTTCAAGTCTAGTTGAGCTTTGCCACCTCCTCTGTGAAGCCTCTTCTGTCTCCTGATCAGAATTCCCTGAGACCTTCCATAGGTTCTTCTTTGGGCCTCATCATACTTGCGCTGCCTAACATTGGAATTCTTTGTGCGCATTCCTTATCACCCTACTAGAATATAAATTTTTTGAAGGCAGGTTTGGCATTAGAGTACCCAGACAGTTTCATGCCGAGTAGACAATAAATATTGAAGGAAAGAAAGAAGGACCATAGATTTAGACCTGGAAGGGACCTTCCTTAGAGATCATCTAGTCCAATTCTCTCATTTTACAGTTAGAAAAACCGAGGCCAGAAGAAGTGGAGTGATTTGTTTAGGGTCACAGAAATAGTGAGTAGCACAGGTGGAGTTAGAAGCCGAGTTCCCTGACTCAAATCCAATTCTATTATATTTTAGGGAATGAAGGAAAGGAATGTCCCTACTCTCCAAGAGTTTATAAACTAGAATGGTAGGTAAGACATGAGAACAGATACCACACTTAAATGTGCCACTTCAAAGATCTTTGCACTTCCTGCACTAATTCAGATTGTAATCCCTCCTCAATTTAGAAAATTATCTTTGAGAGTTTCCAAGAGGGAAAAATTCAGCTCCCTGTGGTTAATGTTATGATGAGCATATCATGGGATACCATGTTGCACAAATGTCACATTGTCTATAAGTTGTAGGTTTTTTCAGTGTGGCTCATACAAAATCTGAGTGCAGCCTACAATCAGCGTTATATTTTCATTGCTTACTTATTAGACCCCATCTGGGGTTATTTCCCTCGCTTTCATTCTATATGCCACTTGCTGATTACAACTCCCTTAAGGGTTCTAGGGGTAACCCTAGGGGCTGGAAAGTTATGATCCTGGGATTAAAAAAATAATAAAACATCAAAACATGGAGCAAGAGAATACAGATGAGAATTCTCACTGTGAAATGATTGTTACTCATGAGTCTCCTCCAGTTTATTTTCTATTATCAACCATATTTAATTGGATCTTAAAAAAGGTATTTGCTAAGCAGGTAAAATGAAGGAAGTTGTTACAGAAACATAGAAAGTACATATAGCCAAAAGGTAAATTCGAAATTTCTGAATACAGGAAGTTCTTTTTTCACTTTGTAGTGTCCTCAGAAAGTTTCCCTTAAGTATTGCACTCAGCTGGGTTCCAAGGGTACTACAGAAGCTACTTTCCCTTAATGAGTCTAGTTTGTCCTCAAGATGTCTCTCAGCTCCCAATGCAGATTCTGCCTTCAGTCACTGATGCTCAAATTTACATGTTCAGAGTGGGAGGGAGGGAAGAAAGAAATTGATCCTGCCAGGAGCCCTTCACAACTGGGTTCTATTAACTAACTCCACTCACATCTGCTGGAATTCTCACTTCTGAGATGGTTTTCTATATTATAAATAGGTCTAAAGAGTTGTCTGTTTCTTTTAGCCAATCATAAATTATTTCCTGTGTGATTTCAAGGCACTTTGTTTTTCTCCAATCCATTAAGGTATGGTACACCTATTTGGGGCTTTTGGGTGTTTTATTCAATCTAGATGTCTGGGCATTCGGTGATTGCATCACCTTCTCTTCTCTCTCTCCCCCTACTTTCAGGAAGATCTCATTTTAGGGATGCGACCTATATTTCTGGGTAGTCTATATTTGAAACAATGCATAGGTAATCAGAACACAAAGCATTATTTGGTAAATGCCATATGAGTGGCAGAGATGAGAGCCACAGGAAAGAGAATGTTTGTAGATAAGGCAATTATAGAAGACTTCCTCACACAGGTGGTAATGACACTGGCTAGGATTTTGATAGGGAGAGGCGGGAAACAAGAAAAAGAGAAGGGCATTCTGGAAGGGGACAGTGGCATGGTCAAAGGAATTGAGACAGTTAAGTAGAACAGCTTCGCCAGATCACAGGACAGCAGGGTGGATATGCCTGGAAAGGGAGGCTGGTGTCAACATATGGTCCTCCTACCCTTTCTGCCATCACCTTCAGGAGCTCATCCAGAGTTACCCCAACTCCAGGGGTCTTGGGGTTTTTAATCTAGTGTCTGAGAAAAATCATATTTTAAAATTCTGGCACAAGCAGAGTCACATTGAGTTATGGTTTAACCAGCTCAGCAGGCTTCCTTTTCATGTCTTGTAACTGGAAACAGGCAATCTTTTAGCCATTAGCTAGGGCAATTAAGGATTTGCTCCCAAGGCTTTTATATTCGAGGTTATTCAATAACCAGTAAAATATGTAATGACTTTGCTAGAATGAACCAGTGAAGGTAAAGTCAGGCAATTGGAGCAGGGGCTATGAGTATGGATGAGAAGATTTAAGTTTTTTCCTTGCTCAGGAATAGATTACTCATATCTTCAATATCATTGCTACTCTGAAAGTTGGGACAATCTACTGTCCTACAGCTCTCTATAAATTGCCTTCTCTGACCAGCACTCTGAACTCCCTCAGTAAGTTATCCATGTCAGCTTCATCCCTCCTGTGCCCTTCTCCTACTCTAACCTATCACTCCACTGTGTTTCTGGAATGTCTATTTTATTATTAAGAAGTTGTTCTTCATATTTACCTGAGCCTCCCTCCAGAAATTACATGTATTTGATTTTCTATTTATATGTTCCTCTCCCTAACACAATGTAAGTTCCACGATGACAGGGAGTGTATTTGTTTTTCCTTTGTAACCTAGCCTGGCAAAATGTCTAGAATACATTAGGTGCTTAATAAATGCTTGTAGAATTCAACTAGAGTATTTTATTCTGGCTTAGATACTCTGCCCCTTCTGAATGTAAAAGAGAACAGAATAAATGGTAGCTTAAAAGACAAAATGAAACCCCTTCCAGTTCTTTAGAATTAGTCACCGACTCTCCTCTCTCACTATCAGCAGAGCAAAGGAGGTGGGTTATCCCTTCCACTATTTTGTGATTTCTTTTTCTTTGACTTCTCTATAGCGTCTGACATTTCTGACCATCTTTTTTTTTCTCCTGGCTACTCTTTTTTATTTGGGTTTTCATGTCTGTTCTCGCTCTTGATTCTACTTCCTGTTTGGTCATATCTTCTCAAATTTCTTTTGCTGGATCATTTTTCCATATTATACTTATTAACAATGGGTACACCCTAAGCCTCTGGGTTCTCCTCCCTTTTCTTTCTATTCTCTTGGTTGGTGACCACATTGGCTTCCATGATTTCAATGATCATATCTATGTAAATGATTCTAAGATATCTATATCTGGAACATATATGTGTCTTGTGGCCCAGTCTAACATCATTAACTGACTGTTGGACATTTTGAACTGGATGTCCCAGAAGCGTCTCACATTCACATATCCAAAACAGAACTTAACATCTTTCCCCCCAAACCCACCTCTCTTCTGAACTTTCCTATTACTGTCAAAGGTACCACAATCCTTCTAGTGATTCAGGTGAATAATTTTGGTGACCCATGACTCCTCACTCTCATTCATCCTAATAACCAAACAGTTGCCAAATATAATTTCTCCCTTTAAAAAACTCACATATACTTCTTTTTCTCTGCTCATAATGGCTCTCAGCATCTGGATTACTATAAGAGTCTCCTGTTTCATCTTCCTGACTTGAATTTCTCCCCACATGAATCCATCATTCATATTGTGGCCCAAGTGATTTTCCAAGATGTAGCTGTGACCACATCATCTCTACTCAAAATTAACTCCAATGGTTCCTCATTCTAAGATCAATATAAATATATGGCATTTAGAGTTGTGCAATAAGAAATGACAAGCTGGATGCCTTCAGAAAAAGTTTACGTGAACTGACTGCAAAGCGAAGTAAGCAGAACCAGGAGAACATTGTATACAGTAACAATATTGAACAATGTTCAGTTGTGAATGACAGCTTAGCGATACGATGGTCTAAGACAATTCTGAAGGACTTACACTAAAAAATGGTATCTACCTCCAGATAAAGAACTGATGGAATCGGAATACAGACTGAAGCATACTTTTTTTTAATTAGCTTGTTTTCTTTGACAACATGACTAATATGGAAATATGTTTTGCATGATTGCACATGCATTTTATATCAAATTGCTTGCCTATGGGGGTAGCTAGGTGACTTAGTGGATAGGGAGCCAGGCCTGGAGATGGGAGGTTCTGGGTTTAAATCTGATCTCACATACTTCCTGGATATGTGACCCCCTAGCAAGTCACTTAACCCCATTTTCTAGCCCTTATTGCTCTTTTGCCTTAGAACCAATACATAATCTTGATTCTAAGGTAAGGGTTTTAAGAAACAAGTGGGGGCAGCTGGGTGGCTCAGTGGATTGAGAGCCAGGCGTAGAGATAGGAGGTCCTAGGTTCAAATCTGGCCTCAGACACTTCCTAGCTGTGTGATCCTGGGCAAGTCATTTAACCCCCATTGCCCACCCTTACCACTCTTCTGCCTTGGAGTCAACACAAGAAGGTAAGGGTTTAAAAATAAACAAACAAATAAATAAATAAAAAGTGCTTGCCATCTTTGTGTGGAGGGTGCAGGGGTGGGAAGTGGGGAGTGGAGGGGTAGAGGGGAGAAGGGAAGGAGAGAGAGAGAATTTAGAACTCAAAATTTTAAAAAATGACTAAAATGTTTTTACATATAACTGGAAAAAATAAAATATTTTAAAATTTCACCTCTTCTTAGCTTTCCAGTCTTGGATATTACATCTCACCAAATGCTATGGTTCAGTCATACATGCCAGTTTTCTGCTCTTCATATACAACATTCTTTTCTTCTATCTTGATGTTTTTGTACTAACTGTCTCCCAAGCCAGAAATTTTCCCTTTCTTTACCTCTTTCTCTTGAATCTGTAGTTTCCTCTAAGACTCTGGCCATGTACCACTTTCTTCCTGAAACCTTCCTTGATCTTAGAATTCTCAGTGCCCTCCTTCCCTAACATATCATATGTGCTTATTTTACATATGCTTCTATCGCTACATTTTCTCTCTCCTGTTAGAATAGAAACTCCTTGAGGGCAGAAACTATTTCGCTTTATCTTTTTCCTCTGGTTCTTAGTATAGTGTTTGGCCAATAGAACCATGCTTAATAAATGCTTGCATAGTGGTCAAATTTTTATTAGTCTTTTGTTTTTACATCACCTACATTTTCAAATGCATTTCTCTCCTCTACCTGTTCCTGAAAACTAGCTCTTTATTTTTTTTAATTAAAAAAATTTTTTTTAACCCTTACCTTCCACCTTAGAATCAATACTAGATATTCCAAGGCAGAAGAGTGGTAAAGGCGAGGCAATGGGGGTTAAGTGACTTGCCCAGGGTCACACAGCCAGGAAGTGTCTGAGGCCAAATTTGAACCAAGGACCTCCCATCTCCAGACCTGGCTCTCAATCCACTGAGCCACCCAGCTGCCCCCAAAGCTAGCCTTTTTAACAAAGAATTAAAAAGAGGAAGAAAAAAAAGTTCAGCAAAATAACTCTCACAATAAATGTTTGTTGATTGATTGGTTGATCTTAACCTGACTTTAACTAGAGACCACATCCTGGGGCAGCATGTCACATGTGGCCCCAAGTTCTTTTATCAATAGTTTAGGACATGATGCCTAGAAGGGAAGCTAAGCTCTGATGAAAAGGTTAACAGGGTCAATGATGGGCTGTAGGAGTAGGAAAGCGGAAGTACAATGGGAGAAAAAAATGGAGGCGAGGAGGAAGTCTGTAGATACAAACATCTACCTGCTGACCTATCTACAAGGTTATCTGTCTTTCACAGGAAACCTCTAGATACCCACAGAAGACATTCTTCCTGAGCTGTGATCATCATAGGCTGGGTTTTTCTGCAAGTGGTTATTAAATGCAGAAAAAAAAATCTCATAAACCAATGTAAGTTTTAAATGATTTATGTAAGAGCGCATTTCAGAACAGAATATCAGCTTAGGAGAAATGACATGTGGGGCACAGGGAAGCTTGAGAAACAGGGAAAATATATACAGATGAGAAAATGATTAAGAAATGAATTACCAGTTTATCACAGGATTAAACCTTCTCATCATGAAGGTACATTTTCATTCTATTATTTTTCCTCTGGACTGTTTTAATAATATCAGATACTCAGAGCTAAAAGAGAGTTAAGGAATCACAGGGTTATTAGGTCCTCAGAGGACATCTCCAGCACCCTTGCTTATTTTACAGATAAACTGGCTCTTGGAGGTTATGTGACTGATTCAAGGTCACCCAGGTTAAGTGTCAGAGGTGGACTTTGAAGAGTAAGCATTCTTTTACTCAAAGGCCATCTAGTTTAACACCTTCATTTTACAGATAAGAAAACTGTAACCTAAAGAGATTAAGAGGGTGGTTCAAGTTCATCCAAGGAATATAAATAGCAAAGAATCAGTAATGTTTGGAGGGGAAGTGTCTACACTTGTTTTTATTCTATTTTGAGAAAGACCTTTTTTGGGGGCTCCAGAACAAATTAAATTGGTGTCCCATGGTATATATCTGGGAAAACTGGTTAAAGCCTGTCGGTCATTTTAAACATGTCACCCTTTCCTCATGGAAACTGCAGTTGGCCAATAATTCCAACAATCGAACCTGGAACACACTAGGCTTTATTTCCTGTAGAGTTCTAATCAGAATGGACTACAGCATAAGGAAGGAAGAAAGCCTCCATAGTAATGGTGTGGTATATTTAAGCGGTGCTAAGCATAGTCAAGCCTGGACTAGTAGCTCATCTGGTTAAAGGGGAGTGCTAATGAGGACAAGGTCATAGGTTTAATCCCTGTCTGGGCCCCTTAGCTCCAGCACAGAGGAAAAAAACAAAACCTTTTGTTCTAGAGCCCCAGGTTATATCCCTAATCCAAACCAGTAATCTCATAAAGGCTAGTCTGGGTGAGAGAGCAGGGATGAGTCAGTTTAATACCATCATCACTACTGCAAATCAATTTAAAACATCACCCACTGGTAAATAATCATCTGTATACTTAGACAACCTATTCCTCTCCCCTTCCCCCATTTCCCCACATACCCAAGCTCAAATATCCCTCAGGCCTGGAATTGCCAATGCTGCATTGTGCATGGAGATGAGAAACTCACATTGGTTTCTAATTGTCAAAACTTTAAAATTGTTATAAACAGCTTGTAAGCTCCTGGGGCAGGGCAGGGAGCGCATCTAGAATCTCCTCTAGGATCTAGGAGGGAGCTGAACACTGTGTATCTACTCAAAAAATGGTTTTAGGTTAAATTATTTGGGTTCTGATATTACTGAGGAAAATATGTTAAAATCATAAATTGTGAGAAAGGGACCTTGGAGACCATCTGGCCCAGACGTCTAATTTTACAGGAGAAGAAAGTGGGGCCTGCAGAGAAAGCATGAATTGGAGTGCTGGGCCCTCCAACAAACTCTTCTGAACCCTTTTTTCAGGGCTCTTTCAAGTAGCCCTGGGGTGGTAGTGGTGGTGGCGGTGGCAGCTAGGTGGCTCAGTGGATTGAGAGCCCGGCCTAGAGACAGAAGGTCCTGGGTTCAAATATGACCTCAGACATTTTCTAGCTATGTGACTCTGGGCAAGTCATTTAACTCCCATTGCCTAGCCCTTGCTGTTCTTCTGCCTTGGAACCAATACACAGTATTGACTCCAAGACAGAAGGTAAGGGTTTCTTAAAAAAAAAAAAAAAATGAAAGAAAAACAAAATCCTTGTCACAAACATGTATAATCAAGCAAAACAAATTTCTTCATTGGCCTTGTCAAAAAAAAAAAGTCATTCTATTGTCTGATTCGACCTTTCTGACAGGAGATGGGTAGCGTGTTTCATCATTATTCTCTGGAAGTATGGTTGGGCATTACACTGATCAGAGGTTCCCAAGTCTTTCATAATTTTGTTTTGGTAGAAATAGTTCTCCTGGTTCTGTTCACTTCACCCTGTATCAGTTTATAGAAATCTTCCCTGCTTCCTCTGAAATGATCCCCTTCATCATTTCCTATGGCACTATAATCCCTCTTACATTTATATGTACATATAGACATAAATGCATGCATATATGCAGTAGTAATCCATTACATTTATAGAATAGAGCTTATTCAATCATTCCGCAATTTATGGACATCTCCTTGGGTTCCCATACTTCATAGATTTTTTTTTTTTTTTGCATAGGCCTAAGCCCTCCTTTAATTTGCCCTCTGTCTAATTCTTCTTCCCTTCTATTTCCATGTTGAGTGAAATGTATTTCTGTAACTAGCTGTGCGTGACGCATGTATCGATACTCACAAAATCGTTCTAGCCAAGTAACCTCTGAAATAGAATTAGCCCTTAAGACCAAATGACAGTGATGAGAATAACAATTGACATTTATACATGGCTTTTACATTTATTATACTATTTAAGCCACACAATAACCTTGTACTAAAGGTATTATTATCCCCAGTTTATAGACAAGGAAAGTGAGGATGACAGATGTTATGACTTACCAATGGTCACAGTTAATAAGCTAGTGAGTATCTGGATTGGAATTTAAACCTAGGTTTGTTTTGGCCTCAAATCTAATGCTTTCTTTCTTTTTTTTTAAAGTCATCATTTTCTGTCTTAGTAACAACTCTAAGACAGAAGGGCAAGCACTAGGCAAACAGGGTTAAATGACTTGCACAGGTCATGCAGCTAGGAAGTGTCTGAGGCTAGATTTGAACCCAGTTCCTCCTGACTCCATACCAGGTGCTCTACCACTGTGTTACCTAGTTGCTCTCCAATGCTTCTTTCCAGTAAACTATGCTTCATCTTCTAAATTCAGAGTTGTAACTATGGTAGAGTGAATAATGCTATGGCCCAGGTGCCAAATTTGTGGGGAGGTAATTCCATCCCCTAGTTCAACCCTGAGCTCCTGGCCCAAACATCTCTGCCTTCACCTATAGGTAACAAGACTGTATCCCCAACCCCTACCCTCAGATGAAAGAATTGCTAGTTACAGATCTGGTTCAATTAATAGAGAACAAATGGCTGTTTAAGAGTCTTCCTTTTTTTTTTTTTTTTGGGTAGGCAACGGGGGTCAAGTGACTTGCCCAGGTTCACATAGCTGGGAAGTGTCTGAGGTCAGATTTGAATCCTGGTCCCTCTGGTCCCTCGGCCTGGCTCTCAATCTACTGAGCTATCCAGCTGCCCCTGTTTAAGAGTCTTCCTGATCAGGGTTGAAACCACCATTCTGTCATGGGCTTGATGAGGCACTTTGGTTTCCATTAATATGAGATCAGGCCCTAACATGTGAGCATGTTGCTACTGGTGGAAATAGATGGAGTGGAATCTTGTGATTATTTAGTTAGTCATACAGGATAGCTTCCTATAATGACTGAAGAAGCTCTGAGGTTTTCCAGAGGAAAAATGAATGGGTGAGTCTAAATAGTTTTCATTTGAATAGGAAAGTTTAGGAATTGAATTTGTCGGTGGGAGAGAAGCTTAAATGAGTGCTTCCTAGATGGTTCCCTTGATTAGATCTAATCACAGACTGCTGGAATGAAAAATAACATCAGTGAAATAAAAGGATTAGATGAGGTGATCTTTACAATTCAGTGGCACCATTTTATGGAATAAAACCTCAGGAGATCACTCATCCAATACCATAGAACCCAAGACTGGCCCAGCCTGATGCTGCTAGTCTCTGACTGGAATTTCCTGTTTATTAGGAATAAGGACTAGATCTGTGATTTTCTTGTTAGAGGTAATTCCCACAAGAAGATTCCCCCTCCCCTCCTACCTTCAAAGTTTTAGCTACTTATTCAAAATTGGTAAGAAAAGGTAAAGATCAGGCAAGACCTGAGGCCCCTCCAAAAGGTCATAGGTCAATACTTTCATGGCAACTTGTAGTCTTAGAGACTTGCCCAGGGTACTGAGAGTCTCAGTGACTTGTCCAGGATCAAATGTAGCCAGGATGTGAAATTTGAACCCAGGACTTCCTGACTCAGAAGTTAGTTCTCTCCACTTTGGGCTATGACACCTCTTCCCTAGGCCAATTAACTTAGTAAACCCATAGGGTGATCATATGACCATATGTCTAGAGCTGGAAAAGACCAATAGACCATTTAGTCCAATTTCCCTATTTTACATACATAGAACCAGAGGCTTGGGATAGGGAATTTACTTGCATAAGGTAACACATTTCATCCCTATGCCAGTGAAACTAAAGGTCAGAACAAGGAGAAAAAAATCTCTCCCTTAATTAGAATCTGGGTTTCATGAAGCTGAAGCCAACCGGTCTGTCCCACTATGGACTAACCACACAGCTTTCTTCTTGCCAAGACAAAATTCCTTTCTTTGGGCTACACTTTGGATGTTTGAATGCAAGAGAGACTTACAAGGGTGAGAAGAATGTGCTGGGCTCCACTTAGAAGGGGAAAGGGATAACTAAAATTTAAAATCCTCCTCAATGGCAGACCAGTAGGAGCAACTAAGTGGTTCAGTAGATAGAGAGCTGGCCTGGAGAGGTGGGGTCCTGGGTTCAAATGTGACCTCAGATACTTCCTGGCTGTGTGTCACTGGGCAAGTCACTTAACCCCCATGGTCTAACTTTTACCACTCTTCTGTCTTGAAATCAGTATTCTGGTAGACCAATAGTTTCAAATCTGAATGGAAAACAGGAATCTCAACTTTCAGTTAATGAAGAGTTGGGAAAAAATCAAGGTAATGAGAAGGCAGACTGCTTCAGCTTGTTACACACACACAATGTTTATGCACCTTGGATGGGTCACAGCTCCAAACACAGAGCTTTGGACATAGTAGGTGCTAAGTGACTTTCTTTTTATTGATTGAAAGTAAGATGACCCTCTCTCCCCTCTCAATGGTTTACTTTCCTCCTGCAATGAGATGGAATTCTGGTTGCGTGGGCACTCCAGTAACTTTGTAAGAGATCTCTGGGAATGTCTATGCCTGAAAAATGGATCATCCCACAGTTAACTTGAAGGGCCTTGCCAGATGTGGCCAAACAGGTCCCCAAACAATAGATATTCAGACTGGACTGAACCAAGCTGGAAGGAGGCAGCCACAACTTGGGCTCTGAGGTTTTAACAATCCAGGATTTCGTTCACATCATAATTAGCAGGACGGTAGAGGAGAATCCCTGATTAAATCCCAATTAATCAATTAATAAATATTGGAATCCTTACTCAAAAATATCACAATCATTGTGCTAGCTAGGCTCTATGGGAAATGTTAAAATGACCTCTAACCTTCAGAACCTTATATTCTGTTGAGAGAATGAAATCTTATGCTTACCTCTGAGTTGGAAGGAACCTCAGATGACTCTAATCCAACTCCTCCATTTTGTACACAAAGAAACTGGGGCCTAGAGATATTTGGTGATTCAAGCAGAAAGGTACAGAGCCTGGATTTGAACTCAGGTCCTCTGATGCTAATCCAATATTCTTTTCACTACTCGGTTCACTGGATCACAGAACCAGTGCTGGAAGGGACCTCAGAGGCCCTCTAAATCAATCCTATTTGTTTTACTGATGGGGGACCTAAAGCCCATGAGGTTTAAATGACTTGTCCAAGATCACACAGGGAGGAAGTGAGAGAACTGGGACTTGAGGTTGTGTCCTCTGATTTAGGTTCTGTGATCCATATTTATGGCTCTTTCCATTACGTACCATCACAACCTAAATGCCCAAGGAAGGACAGATGATGATGCCACACCTGTTCATTCACAGAGACTTCTCCCTCCTCTGAACTTTGATGACTCTTGGGGGAAACTTACTATATATTGCCTTGTTTTATAGCTATTTGCGTGCCAACCTTATCTCCCCTATTAGATCATAAACTCCTTGAGGACAGAAACTATGTCAAAAGGGCACTGTATCTGAAGTCAGTGCACCTGGACATGGTCTTTGGCTCCATCCTTTATTATCTGTGTGAACTTTGGTAAGTCACTTTTCTTGGGTCTCAGTTTCCTTATCTGCAAGGGAGGGTTTGTCTAGATAACCTCTAAGGCCCCTTCTAATTCTAAATCTGTGATCCTTTGAGTGATCTGCCAGAGCACTTTGCTTAAGGTCTTGCACTGTGCACAACAAGTGCTCAAATACTTGTGGGGTGAAAGAAAGTGACCCTGAAGAATGGCTTGCCAGAAAGGCCTTCGTGAAGGAGGTGGCCCCTGAAGGACAGGAAGAACTCAGAGGAAGGGAAAATTGAGGAAAGGTAAAGAGACCACCACTGCAAGGAGACACTAACTCATCCAATATGACCTCACTACCAGCTCATCGGATACAAAGGCTAGCTAGCCGAGGGATACAAATGAGGAAACAGAAACAGACAGAGGTGAAGTGACTCACCCAGGGTCACATAGCTATTAAGTGCCTGAGGTCTAGATGTGAACTCTGGTCTCTCTGACTCCAGGTACACTGGCACCTGACAGAAAGTAAAGACAGTAATGTGTGTGCTTTTAGAATCCCCCCCCCTTTACCCTCAAACTTGGGGGCTCTGATATAAAGTAGAAGGATACATCACCCACATTTGGGTGAAGAAAGCAAGGATACCTGGATATATGACAGGGGAAGAGAATCAGCTATTGGTACATGGTTGGGCTGGACTATCAGTAACTTGATGTCACCTTCTGTCAAGTCTATAAGAAGGCTAGCCTTTGGATCATTGATCTGTTCTGGCCATTACCATTGCCTGGGCAAGGCGGGTTATTGTGGACTCAAATGTCATTGTAGGCTTCAGCTAGAATGTTTTCAGGATTACTTCACCTGAAGGGCTGGGATAACCCTCCTCAATATTCTGGTTGGATGAGTTAGTGTCTCCCTTTGAACTTGACCTTTCAGATGCCACTTCTTGTCTGTGTGTTCTTGGGAAACAAAAGACCTTTGTAAAGGGTTTGTCAATCTTCTGCGTCTAGCAGTAGGTAGTAGAAGGAAAGCAAGGAACTGGTCTGAGGTAATTAGATTGTAAGAGGAAATGGCAATAATTATTCTTGGCTCTCGAACATACTTCCTTACCTCTTTCCTCTAAGGAAAGGCAAGAAAGAAAAAAACAAGCATTTATTAGGCACCTATGTGCCAGGCACCATGCTAAGAACCTTTACAAATATTATCTCATTTGATCCTCACAGCAATCCTGGGAGGTAGGTGCTGGAAAATAGGAGATAAAGTTGGAAAGATAGTTGTAAGATCTGTTGTAGAGGCCTCTTTGATGCTTGCCAACAAAGACTGGACTTAACCCTCTGGGCCAAGGGTTCCCAATTAGGGGCATTCACACTCCAGTTAGTTGAAGAAATTTGTCAAGAGGTATGCACAGTATTCTTTAAATCACAATTCCCATTGAAATTACTGTCTTTGTTTTATTACTTATATGCTTAGTAAAGTCTAGAATTTCTTTCCTCTTATATTGAATAGGAAGCAAGGGAAGATTGACTGAAAACCCAGGATCTCAAGGATCCCTGGTGTAGGCCATGAGAAGATGCGGAAGTATTCTGAAGAGTAGAATATTGGGCTGGTGGCAGGGTGCAGGACCGATTGGAGGGGAAATAGACAGCAAGTTAGGAATTGATGGCATGAGTGCTGAAGACCCTCTCTTAGGATTTTGAAGGTGGAAATGAAAAAACAGGGCTGCTTTGAGAAATAATAGGGAACATCAATAGGAAGACATGGTGTTTGGCAAATAGGAGGTACACAAGTGCTTTATTGATTGTCTGTGTGGGTAAAGAAAGGAAAGGGGTCAAGATGATTCAATACTTAGAGCCTGATTACTTGGAAGAATGATGGTGCCAAGGTTAGAAACAAGGACCAGGAACCAATCTGGGAAGAAAGAAGGGTGCTATCTTAGCCATTCTAAGTTAAAGAAAATGCTATTATTCCAAAAGAGATAAAAAATAGAGAGGGGTGTGGTGGGTGGAGGAGGGGAAGTACCTACTACATTTACTTGTTTTTAAAGGTGGTAAGGGCTAAGCAATGGGGGCTAAGGGACTTGCCCAAGGTCAGACAGCTAGGAAGTGTCAGGCCAGATTTGAACTCAAGACCTCTCATCTGTAGGCCTGGCTCTTTATCCACTGAGCTACCTAACTGCTCCAAAAGGACCTACTTGTTCAAAAATATTGTACTGCTCTTTTTGTGGTGGCAAAGAAGTGGAAATTGAAGGGATGTCCATCAACTGGGGAATGGCTGAACAAGTTGTGGTATACGATTATAATGGAACACTATTGTGCCATAAGAAATGATGACCAATCACAAAACAATCACAAAAACACCTGGAAAGACTTATATGAAGTGACAGGAAGTGAACCAGTTACACTCAGCAACAACAATAAAGTACAATGATCAACTGTGAATGACTTAACTATTATCAGTAATGCAAGGATCCAGGACAATTATGAAGGATTCATGACAAAAAATGCTATCTACTGGCATAGAAGGAACTGATTTTGAATGCGGATTGAAACATATCATTCTTCACTTTATTTTCTCCAGGAATTTTTCTCTAGTGTAAGCAATATGTGTCTTGTTTCATAACCTAAAGAATGTGGAAATATGTATTGCATGCTAACAGATGTATAGTCTATATTATATTACCTACCATCTTGGGGACTGGGAAGGGTTGGGAGAGAATGCACATCATAAAACATCAAAAAATGATTATTAAAAATTGTGTCAACATGAAACATGGAAAAAATAATTAGGGGGCAGCTGGGTAGCTCAGTGTATTGAGAGCCAGGTCTAGAGATAGGAGGTCCTGGGTTCAAATCTGGACTCAGACACTTCCTAGCTGGGTGACCCTGGCCAAGTCACTTAACCCCCATTGCTTAGCTCTTACTACTCGTCTGCCCTTACAACCAGTACACAGTATGGATTCCAAGATGGAAGGTAAGAGTTTAAAACAATTAATTTAAAAAAGAAAGATGAAAGATATTAAGGTAGAAATGTCTCACAGGGAGATGAAGACACAAGCTTGGACTTGAGAGAAAGGTCAGGGCTAAAGAAGTACACTTGGAAAGCATTTCTCTCGAGATGAGAATTGAAGTCAGTCACTAAACATTTATTAAACAACTTCTATATGCCAGGCACTATGATAAGTGCTGGTGCTACAAAGAGAAGTAAAAGACTTAGTCCCTCCCTTGGAGGAGTTCACAGTCTAATGCGGAGTGAAGAATATCATCAAGGAAGGGAAAGAGAGAGAAGAGCAGAGCAATGAGGACTGATCTGTGAATGCTCATATTTAGGGTATAGATAGTAGAAGTGGGGCTGGTGAAAAATACTAATGGGAGATGTTATTATTATTATTGCTACTAACAGAAATGAAATTTCTTCTACCCAACATAGTACTGCTAGTCTGGGAGTTTCCCCTTAGTAATGAGTTCAAAGAGACCATATCACCGTATCCTTTGGAGAAAGTTTATAGTTTATAGTTTAAAGTTTATAGAAAGTTTATAGGTCCCATATATATCTATATTTAGATAGATGGATGGATGGATAGATATCTTTGGACCCCTCATAGGTTGGTGGACTCCAGGTCAAGAATCTCTTTCTTGTCTAGAGGGATTCTGAGTAGAAAATGGATGGGTGATTCTCAGAAGAAGGTCTTAAAAGGAATGAAAACAGGGCTTATAAAAAAAAAAGCATTAAGTCAGCCGATAGAAGAGCAACCCTTTAAAAGTAGCATGTCAAGATTCTGTCTTTCCCCACTCAACAAACAAACAAAGCTATGCCTTAGGGTATAGTACATGAGACACCAAGTCTCATGAATTAAAGAATGGGTGGAGAGCAAGGATGACTCTGAATTGAGAGTGGAGTTGTTTCTTGGCCAACTGTCCTAGGCTGGGAAGCAACAGCTCTTACAAAACAGTGGAGCTGGGGGAAGCCGGGAGGAACAGGGAGAGAAAAGGGGAGAAGAGAGTGATGGTGGTATGTCCACCATTAGGCTTCTTGCCACAGTTCATCTTCATTTAGAGATTATCATTGTGTATGGTCTGGAGTCTGCTTCCTTTGGTGCTATATTTGCTTCCTGGGATTTTTTTTTTTCTGGCCCAAAAGAAAAACCAGAGGCTTCTGGATCCTAGATTTAGAGACGAAAGGACCCTTAGTAGATATTTAGCTCATCCTGCTCATAAGAAGAAACTGAGGTGCAGAGAAGCAAAGTCACTTGCTCAGAGTCCCACCAGTGGTAAATTGTAGAACCAGGTTGAGGCCAAAGCCCATGTTCTACACTCTTCCCCCTGTCCCAATGCTCTGGTCACTAGGAACAGCCCCATTCTCTACAAAGGGCTCCCAGGGTAGAGGGTCCTCATTAGCACATTTGGAGGCTGTCCTGAGTCTCTATTCCATCTATCACAGTTATAATTAGTGGGCAACAAAAACCTCTTTGTCCAATCTTTACCTTGGGAGGTGGGAGAGTAAAATTCCTCAAGGCCCAGTTTTCTTGCCTCTGAGATTCCCTGAACAGAAACATGATTGGGGTTTAGGATCTCTGTGTAGATGCTTTGTCCCACTAACAAGAAAATAAGCCCTTTGACGGCAGGGAGAATGACTTTACCTTCTCTGATGTCAGACTCTCAGTGTCCTGGGATTCTTCCCTCATTCTCCCCTGCTCCCAATTCAAAGCTATCCTCGGGAAAGATCTCAATCAAGCTCATTTATCTGATGTTATTAAGTGACATTGAGAAATGCCATTTCTGCCTCCTTCTAGGATAGTTTGTAGTTGAATAGGGAACAAAATACTTAGGGAATTTCAGAGGTGGAGGTAGGGGGGTTTGGGGCTGAACTCTTAGCACTCCTGAAATACCACATCCATTTCCTTGTCCCACCTTAAAGTAGGTCCTTCATCTATCTGGAACAAAAATTGTTCTTTAAAAAACAAAAAAACAAAAACCTCTTACCTTCTGTCTTAGAATTGATATTATTAAGTATTGGTTCCAAGGCAGAAGAGCAACAAGGGCTGGGCAATGGGAGTTAAGTGACTTGCCCAGGGTCACATAGCTAGGAAGTGACTGAAGTAGAATTTGAATCCAGGACCTCCCATTTCCAGGCCTGGCTCTCTATCCACTGAGCCACCTAGCTACCCCAGAAATTGTTCTTTACTAATAATTTTAGTGATACGGTAACAACTAATTTAAATAATTAGAATATGAGCTTCTTAAGGGCAGGGGCTGTGTTTTTGCCTTTCTTTGTAGCACTAGGATTTTGCACAACATTTGACAAATTGTAGTTGTTAGCCATGTCCAACTCTTCGGTTTAGTGACTTGTCTAGTTACACAGTTAGTAAGAGTCTAAGGCTGTATCTGACCTCAGGTCTTCTTGCCTTGAGGCCCAGCACTCTGTCTATTGAGCCATCTAGCTGCCTCCTTCCCCACACATAATAAGTGTGTAATAAATATTTATTGACTTCAGACTAGACATTTTTTTCCCCCAAGTGGGACCTGTTTCTCCATTCTCAGTCTAGATGTGAGTCAGCATCAAGGTTGCCTTTCTTAGAGCCCCAATTATTCATGCTGTATTCAATTTTTTGGTTTTCCCAGCATTATCCTATTCAGCACAATAATGACTAATTATATTAATTGTTACAAATGACTCAAGGTCTTAATCCTCCTTTGGCAGGGGATAGATGAATAGCTCTTTGCATCCTGAATTTATGGGCTGGTTATTTCATATTTGGTATCTAGAGGTTTTCTCTAGACTTCAATGATCCAGGATGGATGTGAATCAATACTGCCATATGATTTTTGTCCCAGCCTGCACACACTCTGAGTAAGCACCCCTGCTGTCGTCCTTTGACCTCTCATCCCCAAAGGTAGCAAGAATTGTATATGCTGGCCAAAAGCTTGGCTTGCTTATAGGTAAGCTTTTTAATTTTTCTTTAAAACTCTACCTTCGGGGGCAGCTGGGTGGCTCAGTGGATTGAGAGCCAGGCCTAGAGACGGGAGGTCCTAGGTTCAAATCCAGCCTCAGACATTTCCCAGCTGGGTGGCCCTGGGCAAGTCACTTGACCCCCATTGCCCACCCTTACCACTCTTCCACCTATAAGTCAATACACAGAAGTTAAGGGTTTAAAATAAACAAACAAACAAAAAAAAAACAACTCTACCTTCCTTCTTAGAATCAGTACTGAGTATTGATTGTAGTAAGGGCTAAGTAATGTTGCCTCCTACAAGACATCTTTCTGATTCGCCCACTTGTTAGGAACACCCCACCCATAAATTACTCTGAATTTTTAACTTTTTTACCAGGCAGTTGGGAGCCCAGTGGATGGAGTCCTGATCTTGGAGTCAGGAAAAAATGAACTCAAGTCCTGACTCAGGTACTTCCTAGCTAAACAACCCTGGACAAGTCACTTAATTTTTCTCAGACAAGTAAGACTGAGAGCTGCAAAAGCAGATACTGACTTGCACTGGCCAACGGAATTTCTTCACTGGAATCTCTTAAGCCAATGAAATCACAAGAACCATAGATTTTAGATGGGAAGAGATATTAGAGGGGAGCTAATCCAACAACCCTCCCCCAACTTTCATAGATAAAGAAATTCAGGACCAGAGGAGGAAAATACTTTTCCTGAAGTTACCCAGGTAGAGAGGAACAGATCCTGATTTGAACCCAGATTCATTGCCTTCAAATCCAGAATTTTCCTATCATACTTTAGAACCTTTAGATGCTTTTATTCTTTAGAAAAAAGAGGTGAAAGGGCAGCTAGGTGATTCGGTGGATAAAGCTTCAAGTGTGGAAAAGGGGGGAATTGGGTTCAAATCTGGCCTCAGATACTACAAGTTATTTAACCCCAATTGTCTAGCCCCTGCCCTTCTGTCCTAGAGTTGTTACTAAGGCAGAAAGTAAAAAAAAAAGGAGGTAAGAAGAGAAAGACATGCTTCTAGTAGAAGTGGATAGATCCAATGAAAATTCTGTAGATTGATGGTGTGTGTGTGTGTGTGTGTGTGTGTGTGTGTGTGTGTGCACGCGCGCATGTGTGTGTTTTGGGCTGGAGCTTTTCTTTGTTATCTGTTGATTTAGTTTGTTTTTTGCCCTTATAGTTACAGAAAATAACCATGAATCTGATCTTCTTTTGTATATTGATTTCATAGTTTATGTGAGCAAAGATCCTTTATATACTGCAAATCTACCTAGATAAGAGTTTATATTATTCTTCCA
The DNA here is from genome assembly GCF_016433145.1 of Gracilinanus agilis. Lineage (NCBI taxonomy): Eukaryota > Metazoa > Chordata > Mammalia > Didelphimorphia > Didelphidae > Gracilinanus > Gracilinanus agilis. The sequence goes on along the minus strand of NC_058133.1, from coordinate 493,404,686 downwards.
GGGAAAGTAAAGGCTTTAATGATGGAAAAGGGAGAGCAAAAGAGTGTCAAGACTGAAACTGGTGGCCACCAAAGTACTAGGGAGAGGCTGGCCACAGATCCTAGTTACAAAGTACTTCCCATCTAGTTCCACAAGAGAGGCTGCTCTCTTCTGAACAGAAAGATAGTCTTGGGTGCCTCACCCCTTGTGGGTCAGGTTTTTAATTCAGATCATTGAAATTTTAAAATTAAATTAAAATTTTTTTTTACTAATTACATGTAATAACAAATTTCCATAAAAGTTTTCCTAAGTTAATATGATCCACATTTTCTCCCTCTCTTCCCCATCCCGGAGCTGGCAAGCAATTCAATCTGGGTTATACATGTATTATCATGCAAAATATATTTCCATTTTTTTTTTTTGCATTGTAATGTTTTAGAAATAGTCTTTTTTCTTTGAAAGGCAAACAGGGTTAAATTACTTGCCCAGGATCACACTGCTATTAAGTGTCCAAGGCTGGATTTGAATTCAGTTCTTCCTGATGCCAGACCCAGTGCTCCAGCCACTACACTACACTAGCTGGCCGCAGTCATTTTTTAAAGGAAGCTGATTTGATGGTAAGACCTGTTCTGTGAGCCTCTAGGAAAGGGCACTAAACTATAGAAATCCTCTATTTGAATGCTGGGTATGAGCCAAAAATCAGTAGATTGGAGGCTTTGCTATTGTAACCAGAATAAGAAGGCCATAGAATTGGCTGACTGATGACCTACGGGCCTGGACCTTGATTACAAAAAAGGATTATCTTGTGTTACACAGGGCTAAATGTTTCGTCTGAAACCACTGCAGCAGTATTTAGAGCTGAAAGGGACCCGAGAGGCCCCATATAGTCCAACCCCATTTTGGGGGGGAATGTTGTAAGTCCTGGTATATTTCTTTTTTTATAAAGTCACTCATTACTTCATCATTACATTTTCATACATCACAGAATTGTACAAAGGTTCAATATTAAGTCATGGTTGGCAGCCAAGAGGTAAAGTAGTACCAAGAGGTAGGTAAAAAGCAGTCTGCGTTTTTCTACAAAGTTATACTTAATACATAAGAAATGCCCTAAAACACCTCCCCAAAAACCTTTTTCAGAAGTACAGAGGAAAAAAAAATGGGAGGTCCAGAAAACCTAAGTGATCCGTTTAAAATCTAAATCTGGTGTTCTTTCTTTTCTGATGTGATGCCAGAGTACAGAAATTTTAAGAAGCTGAGTTGGCCTCAGTTTTTGGATATGCTAAATCTGTAGTGTTATTATGAAGAAAGTTCATCAGGGATTTAAGTTAGGTCCCTCCCCACTCCAGGCCATTCTCCCCCTAGCTGCCAAAGTGATTTTTCCAGATCACATCACTCCCTTACTCATGAAACTATAGTGGCTCTCTAGTGCCTCTCAGATCAAAGAGAAAGTATTTTGCTTGACATTTAAAGCTCTTCCCAACCTGGCCCCTTCCCCCGCTTCTAGGCTACTTAGACTCTACTTATGTGTGCCTACTCTGTGAACCAGCCCAACTTGGCTACTTCCTGTTCTTTGAACACACAACTCCATCTCTTCTCTTTGTGCTTCTGGCATGGCCATCCACCAGGCTTGGAATGTTCTACCTCCTTCTCTCTACCTCTTAGAACTCCCAGTTTCTCTTCAAGATTCAGCTCAAATGTCACCTTCTGGGAGGCCTTTCCAACTCCCTCCATTCTCTAGAGCTTTTCCTTCTAAGGTTGCCTTCTATATATTACTATACTCTATATGCATCCTTTTTTTTTTTTTTTAAAACCCTTAGCTTCTGCCTTAGAATCAAATACTGAGTATTGGCTCCAAGACAGAAGACCAGTAAGGGCTAGGCGATTGGAGCCAGGGTCATACAGCTAGGAAGTATCTGAGGTCAGATTGAACCCAGGATCCTCTATCTCCAGGCCTGGCTCTCTATCCTCCGAGCTACCTAGCTGCCTCACTCCATAGGTATCTTGCATTTATCCATTTATAGTTAGCTGGTCCCCTTTATTAGAATGTAAGCACTTTGAGGGCAGTGATTGCTTTTGCCTTTGTAACCCTTGTCTTTAGCACAGTGCCTGGCAAAGAGTATTTAACAAATGCTTGTTGTCTGATTGAAAACATGTTCCCCATACGTGATATGTTGTCTCTTACCTATACACCTTTGTACATTTTATGCCTGGAATATTCTCCCCTTTCTGTTACATCTCTTGGAATCCCTAGCCCCTGCCCAAGCTTAGCTCAAGTGCCCTTTCCTGTGCCAGGAGGTCTTTCCAGACCAGCGCCACCCTATTTCAATTTCTAGGGTTAATCCACTTCCTGAAACTATTTTGTACTTACTTTGTAAACAATTTATATTTACTTATCTGTACACATTGGCTCTCCCCTAGTAGAATATGAATTTATTGAGGGCAGAGTCCATTTTCATTTTTGTCTTTGTGTCCCCAGTTCTTGGCATCTGGTAGGCACTTAAGACATGTATGCTGAGTTACTGAATCCCCAGATGCAATTATCTGGCACTTCACTTTCTTTCTGTCTCTCTCAGGTAATTCTCTATGTTGCAGTATATGTTGCAGGAGTAACTAGGTAGCAGAGTGGATAGAGCACCAGGCCTGGAGGTGGGAGGACCTGGGTTTAAGTCTGGCCTCAGACATGTCTTTAGTTGTGTGACCCTGGGCAAGTCACTTGACTCTAATTGCCTAACCCTTGCTGCTCTTTTATCTTAGAACTGATACTAAGATAGAAGGTAAGGGTTTAAAAACCAAACCTCAAAACTATATGTCAGCTGGCAGGTGCAATGGTAGAGGGAATTTTTTCATTGGGAGTTCACTATACCAATGAAATCACAGGTCCATTCCTTTCCCCTCTACATATACGTGAAAGAAGATAAAGGAAAAGGTAGTAGAGAATACAGTCTTAGAAAAGGAGGGAGAGCAAATTCATTTTTTGTTTATTTGTTAAAGTGTTTGGTAAAATGCTTTAGGTTTTATGTATGATTATCTTAGCCTTTAGTGCACACAGTTACTTGGTTACTTGTTTAAATTGATGGACAAGGGGATTATAATTGCATTTTAAATAAGGGGATTGAGGGGCAGCTAGGTGGCTTAGTGGATAGAACCAGGCCTATCGACAAGAGGTCCTGGTTTCAAATTTGGCCTCAGATACTTGCTGGCAGTGTGATCCTGGGCAAGTCACTTAACCTCCATTGCCTAGCCCTTATGCCTTAGAACTAATATATAGTGTTGACTCTAAGGTGAAAGGTAGGGGTTTAAGAAAAAAATAAAGGGGTCAAACTTGATTATCTTACTCTTTTAAAAAAAATTCTTCACTTAAAAAGTGACTTATTCTCAGTGTTTTGTCAGATTTCTTGTAGAAATAACAGAGGAACTCTGAGAACCACAAGGGGGCTAATCCCAAGAATCAGATCTTTCTCACTGCCCAGGGCATGTCTCAGGAAATCCCTATGGCCCTGGATCAATGCTCATTGATACTCAAGCCTAGTATATGTATTGGTTCTGAGACATATTCTCCATGACTGGATGGTTGGTACCCTCCAAAGCTTGCTGGCTTCATAGGAGACCTGTATTCCTGGGAGTGTATGAACTCTGAACCAGGAGGCAATGCCCTGAGGTGTATTTACTTTGGTCAGGAAAGCCATGAAGCCTCTGGGGATGACAAAAGAAATATCCTTGGCCTAGGAAGCAGAGCACTCTGGGGCCTAATAACCAGTCTGGGGACACTTGTGTACTTACTTGGGCAGTTGCCAGCTCTCTAGGATGAAAACTCAATTGGCCTAGATGCAGACAACTCCAAAAGGGGAAGGAATGAGGGGATCTCTATAGAAACTTGGAACTAGATTGTTATTTGTAAGACAAAACTTTGGGCCATTGGTGGAAAGTTTTCAAGTTTATATAAGTTGAGCTATTCTTTTCTGTGGAAAGTCGACCTGAGTCGAACCCTGTCATTTGACTGATTTCAAAGGTTCCCCAGTCTGATCATCACCAAAAACTGCTTGACCTGAAAGCTTGAAGTCAGGCTCCGATCACCTCCACAAAGCAGGCTGGACAAATTCTTATGTGAGCATGACCTGGATGACCTTCTGCTCTCTTTCCTTTTGGAAGAGTTCAAAAAAGGCCATTCGCCCTGCAGGTCAGTGGGCAAATTCCCAGCTGCCCTCTAGAGTATCCTATCTAGACTGTGCATTTGTTCTCCTCAGAGCTTGTTGACAGGATTTCATAAAAGCAGAGGATCACTGAGGAAGTACAGGCAGGGTTGGGGGTGTGGGAGGTGCTCATGACTCCAGGATAATATCATCCTCTTCTTCCAGAAACCAAACCACCGGGTCTCCTACTGATTACAATCAAGCCACAAAGAGCCATCTGGCAATTTAGTTCAGGAAGCTTTCTTCCCACCAATACTGTAATTAGTAAAGGAATTAAAAAGAAGATTAACCTCTGTGGCTACATTAGAAAAAAAATATCAGAACTTCTCCTTACCCCCATCAATATTTTGGCAATAAGTGTGGAAAAACCCTTACGTATGGCCTCAACTCATCCTGCAAGGTGAGTCCATCCATTTCAGATTTCTATCTGTTCACTCGGTCATTTTCTGTGCTGGAACTTTCTCAGGGAAGGGACTGTTTTTTACATAATCTTTTGTGTATCAGGCACTGTGGACGTTATTAGTCACATATTAACACCAGCACCACCATCACTGTGTACAGAAGGGTTCGCAATTACCCATGTCATTTGTGCTGTGATAGAAGGTTGCATTATTTAGAGCGACCAGGCCAGGAATCTGGGCACTGTGTGTTAGAAGGGAAGGTGGTGGGGGAGGAGGGAGAGGGACTGCAACTCTGAAGGGCAGTTCATAAATTTACTCATGCAAGCAGATTCTCAAGCCCGGCTAGCTTTCCTCCCTGTTGTCATAGTATATCCCTGGGGAATTGGCTCCATTGGCTCCTTAGAGAGAGCCACTAGGCAAAGTGGATGCTACCAGAACCAGCAACTCGACTAATCCCTTTAGCTGCAATGGCAGAGTATTGCAAATGGGAGCATTTCTCCTGTTTTCCGGGACTATTGCCGCTGTGCAGCCAAAAGTAGAGACAGAACACATGCCAAAAGTCAGAAGTGCTCAGCCATGACTTAGAATTTCTGAGAAAGGCAAAGCTAAAGTTTATTTAAATAAAAACCTTCTTGGGGGTTTTCCGTGGGCATGTATGCATATGTAGGGAAGCTGTGAGATAGAGAGGTAATAGTAGAAAGGTGACTGCATTAGGGTGCCAGGCCCCTGATGGGCAGCTTCCTCTCCTTGTGACCATTGCTAAGGCCACTTTTCTTCTGGGGGTCTCAGTTTTCTCATCTATAAAATGAGGAGGTTGAACTAGATGGCTTCCAAGGGGGTGGGGCATGCCCTTTCAACTCTCAACCTAGGATTCTCTGGTGTTTGGATTGAGAAGAAAAGAAATGTAAAGGCAGTCCAACAGAGAGAAAGCAATTTATGGAGGACACTGAAAGGTATTTTTACATCCAAAGAAATGTTATCTGTAACCTGTGACTACTCCCTAGCCTCTTGGGCATGTTAATAGTTCTGAATAGATCCCTAACAACTTGGCCCCTGGACTGGCACTCCTCTGTCAGTGTGTATCCTTAGAATGGCCTAGATGGGATCATGTCAGTTCAAAGGGGCTGGCAGGGCTCTACAACAGCTTGGCCACAAAGGTGCGCCTTTGGTGGGGGTCAGGACCCAGGTAAACCTGCCACAAATGAACTCTAACTTTGGCCAAGGTGTGTCTGCCTGGCCCATACTAGCCAGTATTCTTTTGCCTTTGCTATTTTCACTTCCCGACAATCTTTCCCTCTACTTGTTAATCTAAGTTCTAGCCATCCTTCAAGGGCTGGGCCAAGCTCTACCTTACCAATCTTGGTCTTTATCACTCATTTGGCCCTTGGAGAATTTTGCTTTCTTAGTCTTATCTTTTTTTTTTTTTTTAAACCATTACTTTCTGGCTTAGCATAGATACTAAATATGAAGGATGAAAAGTGGTAATCCCTCCATTCTCTAAAGCTTTTCCCTCTAAGGATGCCTTCTATAAACTCCTTTATATTCATCTTTTTTCTTTTAAATCCTCACCTTCTGTCTTAAAACCAAAAGGAAGTATATAAGAATTGTAAGGGGGCAGCTGAGTGGCTCAGTGGATTACGAGCCAGGCCTAGAGATGGGAGGTCCTGGGTTCAAATTTGACCTCAGACACTTCTTAGCTGTGTGGCCCTGGGCAAGTCACTTAACCCCCATTGCCTAGCCCTTACCGCTCCTCTACTTTGGAGCCAATACATAATATTGACTCCAAGAGGGAAGGTGAGGGTTTAAAAAACAAAACAAAACTGTAAGGGCTAGGCAATGGGGGTTAAGTGACTTGCCCAAGGTCATACAGCTAAGGAAGTATTTAAGATCAAATTTGAACCCAGGTTCTTCTGACTCAGGACTTGGTGCTTTATCAACTAAGCCACCTAGCTGCCCCTCCTTATTCTCTTAATGTCCTGTTTGTCCCCTCCACCCCCCAAGTTGTAAGTTCTTGGAGGGATGTGCCCTAGGTAGCTCAGAAAGTTATCCTAAGACGAGGCTGTCGTATTCCTTTTTGTAGCCTCTGAATCCAGAGTACAGGGCCATGTGTGTAAGAAGCACACAATAAATATTTGTTGATGAGAGTGATAATCATAGGGCACCAGATAGTTCTTTTTATAGAACAAGCCCTGGCGTGGTACATTTTGATGCTCATGTGAAGTTTTTATCCAAGTTGTTCATTAAAACAGATCCTCAGATCTCGAGCCGCACATGCTAAGGCAGAATACCACAGACAGTATGATGTATGTAATGGAAAGACTGCTGGACTTGGGGATAGGTGATCCAGTTCAATTCTCAGATCTCCCACTTACTGGGTGGCCCCAGGCAAGCCCTTGACTTTCTCTGGGTCCCAGCTTCTGCATCTGTAAAATGAAGGGTTTGGACTAAGCTCCCTTCCAGTAATAAATCCATAATCCTGGGTTGCTATGATAGTGTGGATTGTTAGGGCAAAGCAGGGCCCCAACAAGCCCGCTAACTGACCATCCATGAGAATAATCACAAGGATAACAATGACAGGAACCGTAAGCCAAAAATATAAAGTCTACAGGAGTTCTTCTGCCTTTAATTTCCAGTCATCTGACATCTTTTTGTGTGAACTCTGGATATAATCTATCCTTTGTCAGACTAGGAAGCATCTCTATCTGCCTCCAGATATACGCACTGAAGGTTGTAAACAAAGATGGCACAGACACATATATACATCTATTTATACATATGTGCATCCTTTTTAGAGTTTACATTATCTCCTTCCTTAAAGTAGCAAGGTAGTAAATTATTAGTCTTCCTCCTTCCTTTTCTTTAGAATATGAATTTTTCTGAAAATAACTCAGGTGACTGGGTAGGTGAGTCTACAGTCCTGTCAGAACCTCCAAATTTAAATCCTCTCTTAGCTATAGTTTTGTCTTCTTTCAATTTATGAAACCCATCTCAGGGTCTTCTGATCAAATCCCCCCTTCAGTAAGCAAAAGTATAATGTAGTGAAAAGCTCACTGGACCTATCTTTGTCTACACTTGTGTCACCTGGGCAAGTCTTAGAAATCTCAGAATCAGGGGGCAGCTGGGTAGTTCAGTGGATTGAGAGCCAGGCCTAGAGATGGGAGGTCCTAGTTTCAAATCTGGCCTCAGACACTTCCCAGCTGTGTGACCCTGGGCAAGTCACTTAACCCCCATTGCCTATCCCTTACCACTCTTCTGCCTTGGAGCCAATACACAGTATTGATTCCAAGAGAGAAGGTAAGGGTTAAAAAAAAAGAAATCTCAGAATCTCATTTTCTCTTCCATTAAAAGTGAGGGAAGTGGCACTGTATCATCCCTGAAGTGCCAGCAGTTCCAAATCTTATCATCTGATTTGAAACAGATTACAAAAATGAAGAAACTCAGCTCAGGCAGGGGAAGTGAATTGCCCAAGGTCACACAGAGCACTATTAGTAGCAGCTTTCTTGGGATGAGAACTTCAGTGATTTGGGTCCCACCCTGGATATCCTTTTTATTGCTCAGTGTTGCTAAGGAAGATAAAGATGGTAGTGCAAAGAGTGCAGAACTACCTTGGATTAGCTCTTCCGGATTTTGTGGGGTGAATGTATTAAAATATTTAAGAACTATTTACTGAACACTTAACATACACATAGCGCTAAGCAAGTAGTACAAGGGGGAGGAGGGAGAACTTGGTTGGGAAGACAAGACTTACACAATTAAGCAAACTAATTAGACTTTAGATTAGGGGGAATTCAGTAGGGATTGGAATTGTTGGGGACAGTTTTGTGGAGCACATGGGATTTGAAGGAAGGATATGTAGGGTTTGGATGGGTGAAAGGGAAGAATTGAATAGGCTGCTTTGGGAAGCAATGGGCCCTCTCCATCGCTGATGATCCTGAAGGAGAGCAAGGGTAATTAGGAGTCCACAGACTCATCAGAATAGATTTCATGGAGTCTATAAAATTAGATGGGAAAAACTTGTCTTAATTTCAATATAATTGGTTATAATTCCTTGTATTTTATTTTATGTTATTTAAAGACATTATTCTGAGGAGTCCATAGATTTCACTAGACTTCCCCAAGGGGTCCATGACACAAACAAGGTTAAGAACCTCTGCTATAGAAGCCAAGTGTCCACTTGCTGGAGATACTTGGTGAGGTAGTAGATATGGTTCAAGCTCAGGTCCAGATTGAACTAGACACTGCTACGATTTTGTGATGGGATATGAGAACTCTAGGCAAGGGGCACAGCCAGGTTAAGAGCTGGGGACTGGCAACACATATTTGAAAAACAGAAGAGAGACAGGATAACTTGGGGCAAAGGGTTCATGATAGAGAGTAGTAGGAGACAATGTTGGAGTCAGTTTACTGGAGTTGGAGTCAGAGCACCTTAAATGGCAGGCTGAGGATTCTGATTCTATTAGTGGGCTTTGTGTTCTCAAGTTATTCAGAAATTTTCCCCTCAGAAAAATGGGCTGATCTTTTGATAGAAAATAGAATATATAACAAATAGGATTCTTCCTAGCTGAAGGTTTAGAGCAGTGGTTCCCAAACTTTTTTGGCCTGCCGCCCCCTCTCCAGAAAAAAATATGACTTAGCCCCCTGGAAATGAATTTAAAAAAAAAATTTAATAGCAATTAATAGGAAAGATAAATACACCTTTGGCCATCACCGCTCCCCTGGATCACTGCAGCACCCACCAGGGGGTGGTAGCGCCCACTTTGGGAATCACTGGTTTAGTCTGGAGAATTTGGAGAGCTTAAGAAAATATCAGTGAATAACCACACTTTTTATAAATTTCTTCAAATATAATACCTGTGTATGATATCTTCTGGAAACAATGGGAATCCTCTAGTCTGTTTTGTAGTGGTACACTAACATAAACTTGGTGTGAGATCTGAGTTCTAATCCCAATTCTGCTACTAATGAGCTTATGACCTTGTTAAATTACTTATTCCCTCTGAGCTTTGGCTTCTTAATTTGTAAAATAAGGACAAAGGCCCAACACATCTCTCAGCCCCCTTCTAGTGTTGACATTTCTAGCTCTAAGTCACTAAGCCAGATATCCTCTAGTTCCCTAGTAACTCCTTATAGTAGTCTATGGGTCCCTAGTGTTCTGGATGAATTAATGTACTTCTTTTCCATCCATGTGCATCAACTTTTCCAGTTTGGCATCAATTTAATGACTTCTCTTTATCTTCTTTGCTTCAGAGACTAATCTAACCTTAGAGAATGAGATTACTTTCAAGGAAATAGACTGGAACTTTGCATGGCGGGTTTACAAAGTTCCCTTCTCTAGTATGAAGAGTCACAGAGTCTGGAATCTACTCCTCCCAAAACATGGAAAATGTGTCCATTAGCGACCTCAGTCATTAGAATGATGACTTAGAATTCTTCAAAGAAACTAGTCCTTTGAAAATTTCCTTTTAAATTAACTACACCAATTTAGACTTTAAACAAAGCTGACTTTGAATAAGGAGATTAGAGTGCATTCGGGAGGTAGAAGAGAGAACGAAAATCTTTCCATTCCCTTCTTGTTGCAAAATCAAAAGCCAAATGTATCACAAACCAGCCTTCCCACACCCAAATCGAAGCAAGTTCATGAGGCTGCCAAATGATGGCATCACCCATGTGGGACTATTTCAGATAATCACAGAAACTCTTCATGAGGTTTGCTGGCTTATCTCGTGTATGCCTCTCAATTCAGACTATAGAACTCAAGTAAAATTCTCATCTAAAATGAATATTTAAATAAGCTCAGAGATGTTTGATGTCAACAGAACAAATGTAAAAGGAGCCTTACCACAGATGCTGAAACAGCTTCTGGCTCAGCAAGTGTGCGTGGTAAAGCCTGGCTGGTTGGAAATGTCAGAAAAGTGAGGGGAAATGAACTCTGAAATTAGTTAGGTTGAGATGAGCTAAGATTTGAATTGAAGACAAATAGGATATCTGGGGGGGAACCAGTTGCTTCTGATGGCTGCTACCTGGAGTAAAGCAGAGCTCACTCAGTGAGGTTTTACAGCATATGTGAGACTCTGGAGAGATTAATTTGCTTTAAATTTGAGGAAATGCTCAGAGATGATGTCTTTTTTTTTTTTTAATCATGCCATTTGATAGCTAAGGGGCAAGAGGAAGAGAAGGGGAGGTCCAAATGAGCAAAGGTTGATTTTTAGCTGAATCTTCAAGCCTCAGGTAGGTCAATTTCTCCCACCTAAATTATTTCTGCCCTTTTGTGAGTTAAAAATATAACTAATGCCTAAGAAGATGATGAAAATAAAGAGGAAGCCCAGGCTGCATGACTCAGTCAGGCCGTACAATGGTTGGCCTCAAACCAAGACTAACAATCCTTTGGATTTCCCTCACCAAAATACAAGCCTAAAGCCATTTGGGAGGGCAGAGAACAGAAACATATATGTGGCATGGCAAGAAGCAAACAGGACCTTAACGGGGAACAGGTTTTCTTTCTTTTTTTCAAAGAAACCAGAGACTTGGGAAGGGGTATTTCAATTTGGGAAAGGGCTCATGGGATTGACCACTTGTCTGGACAGTGAACAAATTCCACAAACTTGATGTCCCTCTCAATACAACAGCTGGCATCTCAGAAGCAGCTTGTCCCATCAGGTGCTATCAGAGCATTTATTCCAACATCTGCTCTCACCTTCCTTTCATGGAAAGTTAGTTCTATTGAAAAAAGGGGGAAAACTCAGGGAGCAGATTCTCTTCCTAACTGGAGAGAAGTGGCTGCCAGTCCTGCTGTTTCACTGTACAGTTCAGTGACCTACTTTACCAAACCTGAGCTGGGTGGTGAGCAGGATATTGAAGCCATTCTAGTCAGAGAAACAGAATTTCTCAGATTTAAATAGCTCTCCATACTGAAATGAGAGCTAGTTTCTTTTGTTTTCTTTTTAGTGAACATGGGAGCTATCTGGTCACTGTCCTTTCTCTTTTTCCACACACTTGATGACTGACCTCTATTAAATTTTTCTGTCCTGTCCTTGTCTTTAAACAGTCTTGGTTTCTTTAACTGTTCCTTCTTAGTTCCATTCTCTCACCCTTTAGTCACTTTGGTGCCTTTCCTCTGAATCTCTATTAAGTTTTTTAGTTGCTGCTATTGAGGGGTGAAATTCAGAACTAGATATAGTAGTAAAGGTCTGACCAGCCCAGAACAGATACTAATAGATGTTTATTCCAAGTCTTTTTAAGGAATTCAATCACCTGTTTATTTCAATCACCTCATCGTAACTCTTTAAAGTGTTTGTATTCTTTCAAACAAAAGCAGCAGATCCATCTACAAATAAACCAATGGCTTTGGAGAATGGTTTATCTTGAAGCTCTGGGTTGATCACTAAATTTAAAAATTTAAGAGTAGAAAAAAATGGACTGCAAATAAAGATATGGCTTTTCCAATATTAAAATCGAGTTGATCGGTTTTCTGGTCCAATGAGGGCCAAGATTTAAATTAAAATTCCAGGGTTCTAACACTTTAGATAAGCCCCTCTAGTAGGGATCACACAAGCATAATATTTTTGAAATGAAAGAATCTTTAAAGACTATCTAGCCTAACCCCTTCGTTTTACAAGTGAGAAAACAAAGGAGGAGGTTAAATGACTCAACTAAAGCCAAAGAGTTAGTTAATGGTAGAAGTGGGACTAGAATCCAGGTCTCTGACTGATACATTGCTCAATGTTTTTGGCACCTCAGCAAGGAAGTCTCTAGAGCAGGGGTTGGCAACGTATGGCTCTCGAGCTCTTTTGAGGGCCAGATATGGCTCTTTCTGCAGGAGCCATAAAGTCCATTTTTTTTCAGGTGCTGTTACAGGAGCCACACTGTGAGCACTGGAAGGCTCTCACGAAATAACATTTTAAAAAATGTGGCGTTTATGGCTCTCATAGCCAAAAAGGTGGCTGACCTCTGCTCTAGAGGCTAGCTACAAGGGGAGGGATCTGGCAAAGAATTCAGTTACAAAACAGTAACCTTTTATTTGTCTCTCAAGGTGTAATGAAAGTTCATTAACATTCACAAATAAAGATTTTTTCCCCCTTCTTTTACTCCTGGAGTTAAAGGTTCCAACCAAAGTTTTTGCCCAAGGAAATTGAGTGCATTACCTGCTTGTACACAATAAGGTGCTCCCAAGTGTATATATACTGGCTGATCAGAAGCAGAATAGGATAGTGTTATCTCACTTATCCCCTTACTTATTGATTCCGTACATGAACAAATATGTCACAAATGAGATTCCTGAGGTTTCATTATATGGCACAGAAGGGAGATGGGGTCCTTTATGCAACTGAAGTTTTATGGTTAAATAATGTTCCCCCTCTAAAAGTTTTAATGATTTTAGATGGAAATCTTTCCAGATGATATTACAATATCAGCAAGAATATGAGAACTTGGACTGGGATTCCATTGGTATTGGGAACTTGAAGGTAAGGAAACTGACTCAAGGAATCTAGGCAGGTACCTTCTCTGTCTGCAACTTAGATACAGTGGTAAAGAGTGGCTGGCTCATAGCACTAAGGGCTTAAGTGAGGTGCCCAGTCACACAGCCCATCCATCCCACTACTCCCTGCTGCCTCGGAAATAGAATATAATAGGGGCAGTCACTGGATAAAGAGCCAGGCTTGGGGATAGGAGGTCTTGCATTAAAATCTGACCTCAGATACTTCCTAGCTGTATTGACTTTGGGCAAGTCAATTTAACCCCAATTGCCTAGCCCTTACTGTTCTTCTGCTTTAGAAATAACAGTGTCAATTCTTTTTTTTTTTAATTTTAAACCCATAACTTCTGTGTATTGACTTATAGGTGGAAGATTGGTAAGGGTGGGCAATGGGGGTCAAGTGACTTGCCCAGGGTCACACAGCTGGGAAGTGTCTGAGGCTGGATTTGAACCTAGGACCTTCTGTCTCTAGGCCTGACTCTCAATCCACTGAGCTACCCAGCTGCCCCAAACAGTATCAATTCTAAGACAGAAGGTAAGGGTTAAAAAAAAAAAAAGAATATAACACATCTGATTGGATCTTTAATAGCTCAGGGTCATCTTTAGTACTTTTGAAGTAGAAAAAGTTCTTTGCTTTTCCACCATATGTTTCTTGAATTCTGGAGGCTGCTTTTTATGGTGGTGTTTTTTTTCTTTTCTTTTTGCCTCCTCCCTAGATGTTAAGGGGCAGTAAGGTGGGGCAATGGCCAGAGCACTGGATTTGGAATCACGAATCAGGATGAATTAATAAAATCCAACCTCAGGTACTTCCTATCTATGTGACCCTCAGCAAATCACTTCAGTTCACTCTGTTTGCCTTAGTTCCTCACCAGGAAAATGAGGTAGAAAAGGAAATGCTAAAGCACTCTAGTATCTGTGCCAAGAAAAGCCCCCAGACAGTGTCATGGAAAGTTGGACGAGACCAAAATGACTTGACAACCGAAGTTAAGCTTTCAACTTCAATTCTTCCTCACTACTAATAGGCCTGTCTCTCTCCAGCAATGCTGCCCCCTTTTCCTTTGCTTTCCATAATTTGCTGGTTCTAATATGCTGTGGCCCAGGAAACTAGACAATCAAACTTGTGAGAAGTGTAAAGAGAAATAGTAACAGGCTCTAGATGAGGGTTAAAGGGCTCTCCAATGAGAAGCTTTGATGTATGGCTGTTGAGACATCCCTTTTGCCTATTTCCTGGCTCTTGGCCATGTTTTTGATAGCTGAAGCTATGAACTAAATGATTTCTGGTAAGCAAGGCATTACTATAATTTCTTTCTTCCATAGAAATTCAACTTTTGTCTTCCAGAAACATGAAGCCAACTATTTACCTGGATCTACTTCCCTTCAATTTAATTCAACAGAACACTTATTATCAGTGCATTGTTGGGGGGGGGGGGGAACTGAAAATCTAAGTAAGACAACAACCCTCATGGCAATCTACTAGATAAAACCCAGCAGATTATACTGGGAATTGGTAAATTGTGCCAACAGAGATCTTCCTAACTAGGGCTACTTACAAGGTAAGGAATTTCTCAAAAGGATGCTCTTTGTGGGTAAAGGACAGAATCAACACTATTTCTCTCTCTTCTCCAAAAAGAAACCGAACACCCAATTTAGAGGCACAGATTGGCAACAACACCAGAAGGCATTCCTTCCCATTTCTGCCTTTTACATAGATCCAGGGTGAGGAAGACTTTAAGTCTGTACTCTTTTATTTATCTTCTTCTCTTTGCTCATTACTTAAAGAGACTTGCAATTTTCAACATTTTCTGTGTTGTAATATGACCCCCTTTCATAGGCATTACCCAATACAGGAAGAAGAAAACCACAAACGGAAGAAACCATTGACAGTGAACCATACAGAAAGCACTGTCACTGGGAAGGGCCAGACTAAGCCCACAAAAGCCAGGAAGCAGGTCAGAAGGCAGAGATAGATTGCAGGCACATCCTCATAGTGCCCGATTCTTGCTGTTTAGCTTTTCATTAAAAAAAAAAAAAAGAAAAGAAAAAGAAAGCAGGATACAGGTAAGAACAGGTAAGAAGAGGCTGACAAGGATTTTTAATATATGCTTTTAGTGTATGTGTGGAGCTTTTGGAAAAGTGATTGATGCTATGAAATTGAAAGATTATTCACTCTCTCTTTTTTTTTCCATTTTTTTTTTAAACCCTTGTACTTCGGTGTATTGTCTCATAGGTGGAAGATTGGTAAGGGTGGGCAATGGGGGTCAAGTGACTTGCCCAGGGTCACACAGCTGGGAAGTGGCTGAGGCCGGGTTTGAACCTAGGACCTCCTGTCTCTAGGCCTGACTCTCACTCCACTGAGCTACCCAGCTGCCCTTCACTCTCTTTTAAAGATCAGAATTGTTGACATCCATCTAGGGATCTCAGGTTTGTCATGGGCTTTATAGACATTCTTGCTTCAGAGCTGTTACTTTGGGTCACAGACCCAGGTAAGGAAAGTGCTCTAATAAAGAAGATCAGAGCTCAGGATCTTGGAGAGCTGTTTGGAGGCCAGTCCTGAGAAGCAACTTGCCCAGGATCACTTACACATAATCAGGCTATGTCTGTGTGAGGCTTGATCGCAGATTGTTTTGTCTTTGAGGCCTGCTCTCTCTCCACAAGCCACGTTGTCTCTCTTACAATAGACGTCCACTCTCTGCCTTCTCTCTTAAAGGCACATCTCTGAACCAATAGCAGCAGTTACAACTTCTGCTTTCAGTGTAGGGAAGTAGGTATTTTTTTTTTCCAAACCCTTATTTTTTGTTTTAATATCAATTCTAAAACAGAAGAGCAGTAAGGGCTAGGCAACTGGCATTAAGTAACTTGCCCATGACCACACAATCAGGAAGTGTCTGGGACTGGATTTGAACCCAGATCCTCCCTACTCCAGGCCTGGCTACCTATTCACTATGCTATCTAGCTGCCCTGGGAGGCATATATGAATATCTCCATTTTTTAGATGAGAGAACTGAGGTTCAGAGAGGTTGAATGACTTTGCTTGTGATCATACAAGTAGTATGTGTCAGGGGAAGGATTAGAACC
Source organism: Gracilinanus agilis (assembly GCF_016433145.1). Taxonomy (NCBI): domain Eukaryota; kingdom Metazoa; phylum Chordata; class Mammalia; order Didelphimorphia; family Didelphidae; genus Gracilinanus; species Gracilinanus agilis. The sequence continues at coordinate 493,388,568 of NC_058133.1, read as the reverse complement.
CAGATCTCTCCTGACTCTCAAGTCCAAGATGCTTTCCACTAAACTTATTTACAATAGAAATAGAAGCTATTAAATTAAATTTAAATTATGTAATTAAAAAGAAAATGAGTCACTGTTCAAAATGCTAAAAACTAGAAAACAATTTTAAAACCTGCTCTCATCCTAGCTATTAGCCATTTATACTGCCATTTAATAGGTTAAACTATTTAAAATTCTTGAATATAGTCAGAGGATTCCAGAGTCCCAGGAATTCATCAACCCACTGCCAACATGGTGATGAGCCGTTTTTCAACTAAGCTCAAATGCTTTTCAGAAAATGGGCAGAGCTGTCACTGGGCCTTCCCTCAAACCTCTCTCAGTATGTACATAGGGCTGGCCAGAGTTGGTGCTGCCTTGGCACTGGCATGGCCTTTAGGAGCCAGCCTCATAGACACAACATCATGAGACATCAGATCAGGATCTGAAAGCAGGTGACTCCAGTGAGAATAATGTCTGTACCATCTCATCCTCAGGCTGGCTGCAGAGTATGGGACTGTCTGTCCATGCTATTCTCTGGCAGTGCCCACTAAGTGACAGAGGAAGAGAGATCGGGTACCAATGAAACCATGGGTAGTTGAAAAACTGAAGGATTCAAGTGAATTTTCTGTGTCTTATTACATTATACGCAACTTTTTGTGTTCCCCAGTAAATTTAGTTTTTTTTTTTTGTTTTGTTTTTATAAAAAGATTTCTACATGGTTGAAGTTACCTGTGATCAATAATTGTTACACTGGAGGGTGGAATCCCCAAAACATCACAGCTCTGCAAAAGCTCTCTCTTACGAATCTCCCCTTGATTGTAGTAATTGCCTAGGGATAACAAATAAATCAAGGGCCAGTTTATATCACGCTAGAGATAGGTGGCGGCTCTTGGCTTTGTGATCATGACAGATGGCTTCAACAAAGTTCACAGGGGCAGCAGCCACTCATCCCATTGTCACTATGATACCCTGCTGTGTGACTGGGCAAGCCCTTTGGCTTTCTTGAGCATTAGCTTACTTGTATATAATATAAGAATGCTCCTTCATTTCCTGGCTCACAGGGCTGTTGTGATGATCAAATGTATGTGAAAATATTGGTAACTGTATTAAAACAAAAGGACATTGCAGACTCTTTCCTACCTGCTTTTTTTTTCTAACAATAGCTTTAGTTACAGTAACACACACACACATATGAATGTATATCAGTTTTACCTACAAGCACACACACTCATTCTGTTTCTATTTTGTAAGAGGTATCACCTAGGAGTGGATAGAGAGCTGGACTCAAAATTAAGATACTGTGAGTTCGAGTTACGACTCTGATATAGGTTAGCAGTGTGCCCTTAGACAAGTTACTGAATTTCTTACTAAGACTGTGTATGTTTCAGAGGTATTGGCAAGCTCGTTGGGGAGCTCCCTATAGCAGAGAAATCCCAAGTCTTCTCTTTATCCCTATGGATTTTGCATTGATTTATCTATGTACATGTTCCTTCTACTCCAAAGAGCATATAAGTACTTTAAGGGCAAGGACTGACTGTTATTTTAATCTTTGTATCCTCAAGGCAGGTCATGGAAGGTGCTTGTTTGTTGAGTGGCTGCATAAATGAGGGTCAGGGTTTAGTGAGATCACAGGTTCAGATTTAGGTCTAGAAGGGACCTTAAAAATCAGCCTTCAGTTAGTCAATATATTACATTCTACAAGGAGACTGAATCTAAAAATAGGCAATATCATCATATGTGGGGTTTATATTTTTTCAATGTTCAGAAAACACACCCTATTCTTTTTTTGGCCTTATATTTTAAGTTGTATCTACAAACAACTTCTCATTACAAATACTGTAAAACCTAGTTGCTATTTAAGAGAATTCTATAGGGGCAGTTAGGTAGCACAGTGGATAGAATGCCAGGTCTGGAGTTGTTAGGACCTGAGTTTAAATCTGACCTCAGACACTGCCTAGCTATGTGACCCTGGGCAAGTCACTTAACCCCAATTGCCTAGCCCTTACCACTCTTCTGCATTAGAATTGGTATTGGTATTGATTCTTTTTTTATTTTAAAAAAAGCTTACCTTCTGTTTTACAAGAGGTTCCAAGGCAGAAGAGCAGTCGGGGCTTGGCAATTGGGGCTAAGTGACTTGTCCAGGGTCATACAATTAGGAAATGTCTGAGGCCAGATTTGAACACTGGCCCTCCCAACTCTGGGCCTGGAACTCTATCCATTGAGCCACCTAGTTGCCTCATAAGGGTTTAAAAAAAGGGGGGGAATCCTATGTCAGACTGCATAGTGTGTAACTGCTCTTTGATGACATTCAATGCTAGTGAAACTGAGGGCTGATATGTCCAAGGCCCTTGGATTCACTACACTCTGTTAGAACTGAGAGTTCTTTAAGTTAGAAAAACACACAGGGAAGGTTGCTTCCTATCGCATTTCTCCTTCCTCTTTCTTTCTCTCAACCATGAAAAAGAACTGTTTTTAAATTTGATCCCAGGTTGGGGATCATGGAGAGTTCAAAAGAAAGCATGCCATGAAAACAAGTGCATAGAACTTTGGAGAGAAGTAAGCCTGAGCTAGGTTCAAATATGACCTTGGACTCTTCCTAGCTGGGTGACCCTGGGTAAGACACTTTAACCCTAATTGCTTAGCCCTTACCACTCTTCTGCCTTGGAGCCAATACATAGTATAGATTCGAAGATGGAAGGTGAGGGTTTTATTTATTAAAAAAAAAAAAAAAAAAAAAAAGATAATAGGCTTAGAGGCTAGGAACTGAGGTTGGTTCATTTGATTCACTTTGTATAACACCCAGCATAGCAGGACATGATGGCGCCTGGTGAGTAAAACTGACATTTTTTTTTTAGATGATCACTTATGACTGTAAGGAGTTTGATGCAAAAACGACTATTCCAAAGCCCAAATATTTGCACCTAACCATTGTGGAATCAACCACTTGGGATTTCATTTTTAATGACTTTTCCATCTTCTCCTGGGATAGCCTTCATTTCTTCTTTCAATTTGGTGGTATAACACAGATGGTTATGATAAAAGGTAGCATAACTTTTACCAAACTGAACATCCAGTTTTTATTTTCCATCTATGAAATAAAAATCCAGCAATGCAACAGATATTGTATGCTGACAGAAGAAAAATGCAACATTCATATCAATTATTAATATTTTGATTACATTCGGAAGCAAAATTGTTTTGAGTTGATTACTTTGTAAAAATTTCTTTGTTTTGAAAGAGCTGGAAAAGACCTTAAAAGTCTCCTACTTCAATCTTTTCACTTTGATGGTGAGGCAAGCTTATACGAGGTCACAGCTGAAAGAGCATGAAATAGATAGCACCTGAGTTACTATACCAGGGCAGATTCTATTTATCAGTCTGCCACAGCAGGAACTTAGCTTCCAGACTCTCTGGGCAAAACTCAAGGGTCCTAAAACTGGACATAATATAATTTAGCAATGGAAACATTATTTAGGTCATTTTTTAGCCCTAAAATTAGTATGTAAAATTGCTTTTGTAGTCAAAACAAATATTAATTGGGAATCCAGAACTTTTACCTTAATAGGCTATACAGATACAAAACTTCTGAAACCAATAATCACAAGAGGACTGGAGGGAAGGGCATGATTTCTATTAGGTAATACCAATATATGCAATTATTAATAAGATACATTGTTCAGTGTTTACAACATCATAACAGTCAACACTCCAGAAATCTCTAGATACAATTAAATTGTTGCAGGAGAGGGAAGAAAAGCTATTAATTTTGATATTGAGTTGAAATATACAATACAGTTTGAGGCTGCATTGATAACTATTCAGACTGTGTGTGCATGCATGTGTGTGTGTGTGTGTCTGTGTAACTCAATTTCTCTGTAAATTTTAATTCCAAAGAGACTAGTAAAGACTTTTATTTAAAAGTTCTTTATGGAAATTATGTTGGGCAAGTTGAATGATCTATGGCATCTGTAAGATGGTGAACTTAGTCACTAATATTTTAATAGATATCTAATATAAATCTGAGCACATATGGTCTAGACATTATGTTAGGTTCTAAGAATATTCATCCCTCAGAGGCTAAAAATGTAGTTCAGAGAGGACATGTATGTGAAGATTAACAATGTGAGACATCTAAATGAAAGGTAGACAAGGCATATGCCAGCCAGATCTCCTTAACTGGAAAAGGTTCATTAATCTTTATGGCATTAACATAGTATAATTCAGATGGCAGTGTTAGTACAAAGTCCACCAAAGAATCTATCCACACACATTACATTTTTAATAATCCCTTTCTAATTATTATGGGCCAAGAAGAAATATAAGCTAATTTAAAAATGTGTCAAAACAAAACACAGACAGGAAAATAGTATTTTGTCCCTTGTCTCACCATTATTACATAATATATTTCAAATCCCAATGAGAAATAATTCTGGGGTAACCTTAACATCATTTTTTCAGTCTATTAGCATGGATACTGGAGAGAAGCCTCCTTTATTAAAATAATTAAAACCATAACTAAGTTAGTCAAGATATACTTTAAGAGATAAATAATTTAGTAATAAGTTTCTTGGACAAGCTTTTTCTTAAAAAAATTTTGAAAAATTATGATATAGTAGAATAGATAACACATTGGAAACCTGAGCTCATATACTTCTAGTCTGGGCCCTGTTCCTCTGTCTGTTTTTTTCTGCATCCAATGATAGAGGATTGGGCTAGGTGTTTTCCAAATCCCACTTCCAATTTGCAAATTCAGTCATAAATCCAGGGCTCTACTTTGCATATATATTGAAGATCTTTCTATTTAGAGGTTCATTTTGTTTAGTAAACTTCTTGCATTGTAAGAAATCAGTTTGAAATTTAAAAACAAATATTTAAAATGATTCCATTTAAACAGTTTGAAGTATTAAACACCTTAATTTGTTTTCAAAGACATTACTTTCAAGGATTTTTTCATAAGATGTAAATATAATGTTGGGATTCATACTCTTATGGTACTTTTGAATAGGTAGGAATTTAACAGCACAACTAGATTTCTTTTGGAGTATTTGAAATAAACTTGTTGACAAATTGATCATAATTATAACTGTAGGCTAATTCTTTTGGATTCTCAGGCAGAAACCACTGTTTGAGAAACATCTGTTTCAGACTAAGGAGTATAATATTCAATCTTTGGAGAGGCAGGTGTTGTGGTAAGAACAATGGATATGGAGTTAGAGGATATGGGGTTTAATTCTAATCTAGTACCTAATTTACTATAGTTCTGGCTGATTTCAATTGTCTTAAGGGCTCCATCTCTGTAAAATGAGGGGGTTGGACTAGATCAGTCAATGAGTCAATATACAATACTACTATGTGCCAGGTACTTTTCTAAGTACTGGGGTTCTTAGAAAGGCAAAAATCAGAACTTATTCTCACATTCTGTGGTGCAGGACTTGCGGAGACTGAATACATATGAAGAACTATATTTAAGCCTTAAACTTTCACCACTTTTGCAGATTTTGGACTGAAACCGTAAGATTGTTAGTACATCATTTAAGTGCCAACTATATGCCAGTTACTGTCTTAAGGAGTTCTGGGGTGTAGGCCCCAATCTGAATCCATAAGGGAAATCCAACTTAAGCCTTAAATTTTCATCACTTTTACCAATTTTGGATTTAGCCAGTCAGCTGCAAAGGAGAATGAGCTATTTCACATTAAACCATCCCCTACATTCTGTCTGAAAATCAGCGTATTGGTTCCAAAAGAGAAGAGCAATGGGGTTAAATGACTTGCCAAGGGTCACCCAGCTAAGAAGTGCTGAGGTCACATTTGAAGCTAGGACCTCTGGTCTCTAAGACTGGCTCTCAATTCACTGAGCCACCTAGCTGGCCCTCTCCTCCCCCAAATTATCTCATTAAAATGTCACAGTATATAGTAAGGGACCATGACTTCTGTATGCTAAATAAACAATGTATCTCATATTTACTTATATCTTTCAACATGAGGCAGATATATTTAAAAGCTTCACAGGTTTTACAGTAGCTTGTCAATAGATGGATGGATACTTAATATAGCTCTACAAGTGCGACGAATTTTTAAATAGGAATCACTGTCTGGACTGGTCTTTTTCCAGCTTTGGGCTCTTCATTCTGACCTGAAATTCCCTGGGAGGCTGCAAGAGCCTCCTTGGCCCTGCAGAATAATGGGGAGGATTGGGGGGCGGGATCACTACATTTCAGTTCCTGTGGGGAGACGACACCAGTGTGCTTGGGGCTCCTACAGTGAATAAAGTTAGACAAGATAGGCTCCAAAGCACACTTTATTGCAAGGCCTCGGTTCTCTCTGGGTCTCCCGTCCCTCAGGTGGACAGGGGGCGGAGTGGCAGTGGGATGTGTCTCCAGCCCCACTAGGGGAGACTTTCGTTCCTCCCCCGTATTTCTGGCTGCCCCGGCGGGGGAGCAGCTCCGCTCCCTGTCCCGTCCCTGCCCGCCTGCCCGCCCGGGGCCTCCTACCTGCGGAGAAGCAGAGCAGGTAGACCTGGTACTTCAACCGGGTCAGGCCCAGAAGCGTGGGGGCAAAGAACATGGCCTCGTCGTCCGGGTGCGCGGTCACCAGTAGGGCCCTACTCCCGAATCCCTCCAGCTCCAGGTCCCTGCCCCTGCTCCGCGTCCACCCGGAACAATCCCAGGCCCAGACCCAGAGAAGCCATAGTGCGCAGGTGGCTGATAACGAGAGCAGCAGTGAGACCGACACCGCCATATAAGCGCCGGAAGGGACTGGCCGAAAAGCGGACGCCGCAGACTGCCAAGTTCCGCCCGACTACCGGGCGGCCAGGCAGCACGCCTGCGCAGAGCGTACGTTCTTGCGCGGGCCCGGCAGGTGTCAGTTTCTCCGGCCCCGCCCAGCCCCACCCGGCAGGGGTAGCAGCTTTGGTCTCTAGCTCCTGGTAGCGCCTTTCTATCCTTCGTTTTAAGCTGCCGCGTGCTCTCTTCCTGGGGCTTCGCGGCTTCTCCCCTTTGCCTTCCAGGGCAGCCTCCCTCGCCAGCTCACTGAGCTCCCTCCGGGGAGCCTGGACACCTGGCCCCACCTTCCCAGTCCGCCCCTCCGGTTTCAGTGCAACCTGTTTCCCACTAGTCGTGCCGAGAGTAGCTCTCTACGGGCCTCCTGGGCTGCCGCCTCTTTGTTCCCTTCGCGGCCTCTCGGAGACCAACGGTCTCGGGCAGGCCACGGTCGGACCGGCGCTCCTGCCTCTCGGGGCCGACCCCGATGCGGTCCAGGCCGGCTCCCTCGGGTTCGCATTCACAAGCCTGGCAGGGGTAGGGAGAAAAAAGCATGGTGTGGGCACGGCGTGGGCGCCGGCATTTGCCTAGACGGCCACGCGCGGGGGGCTGCCCCCGGGGACCCAGCCTGCGCCGGACGGATGCCTTCGGTCCCACCGCCTGACGCTTGGGGAGGCTCTGTGCCAGAAGGCCCCGAGCCTGGGGGACTGGAGCAGGACCCAGTGCCCTCGAAGGCGACCCACAGGGACTAAGTGAAAGGAGGAGCAGGTGGGTAAGCCTTGGGGCAGCCTGGAACTCCCCACGTGGAGTCCCCGGAGCTCAGGCGGGGGAGGGGAGGCCGTAGGTCTGCGCGAGGCCGGCGCCGCGATCCGGCGGGCGGGAGGGGCCGCGAAGTCGGGGGAGCGCACCCCCCACCAGCCCCGGAAGGGGGCGGGGCCTGGGCGTTGGGGGCGGGGCCTCCACAGAGGCCGGCGCGGGGGAGGGGCGCACTCAAGATGGCGGCCGCGCTGGCGGAGCAGCAGGGCCCTCGGCGGTGGCGGCGGCGGCGACAGGGACAACAGCGACGACAGCAACAGCAGCAGCAACAGAGCCCACAACCGCGGCGGCGACACGAGTGACAGGCGAGTGCGCGCGCCGGCCTGGCCGAGGGGCCGCGGGGAGTCCCCGCTCGCTAGTCGCCCCGGCCCGCCCTGCCCCGCCGGCCCGCCAGCCGCGCCGTCCCCTTGTCGCCCTCCCGCCTGCTCGGGGGGCGCACCCGCCCGCCGCACCGTAGCCGGTGAGTAGGCCTAGAGTCGAGGCGTCGTCGGGGAGCCGCAGGAGCCTCG